>NC_063204.1:14612625-14980125 GCF_017589495.1 Alosa alosa
AGCTAAGCTTGTCAAGTTGCTATGCAACGGCTGAACACACTCACTCACACACATTACCTTGACAGCTTGGAAACATCGCGAATCTCTGAATAGCGATTAACTACCTTTTGCAGCATTAAACTGTCTGTGAGAAACATTTAAAGTCTATAAAATCAGTACAGTCGTTGAAGGGTAAGAGGTACGTCCTAGTTATTACAGTGTTTGTTTTTATTCTCTCCCGCAGCAAAGTTTGTAGGTTATGTTGTTGCCATGGAGATATCTCCTTAAGGGATAACGTTAGGACAGTTTGCCATGTTAGCTTGATAGTCATTTTTAACAAATTAGGTAGGCTACCAGGTTTCAACTCTGGTATGCCTGTGGAAACTTCAACCGACAGTGTCTGACAGAAACTTAACTGACAGTGGCAGTGACCAGAGACCCGGATAGATGCTAAGTTACGTTAGTTATCACAGGGGTGCAAGCTAAAAGTTAAAAGCTAGACAGATATTTTCAGTTAACCCAGCCTTTGATACGTTAACGCTAGCTGCTACTCTTCTAATCAACTGAAGCCTTTTCAGCGCTGTGCTCAATCACTTCGCCGGGAGGGAGTCAGAGGAGATGTCTGTGCCTTTCTCATACACTCACCTCCGAGTGCCCCAAGGGTTCGGGGCACTCCTGGAGGGTCTGGCCCGAGAGGTGCTGAGAGATCAGCCCGAAGATATCCCCGCCTACGCGGCCAATTACTTCAGAAGTCTCCTGAAGGCTAGAGATGGTTGGTAACCAATGGGAGCAACAACAAAGGCATTCCTTAGCTTCAGTTTTGATAGAATAGTTTGCATAGGAAAGGAATAACAACTCACTTTATTTAGAAATTAACGTTATAGATGAATATATCGCATGCAGTGTAATACAGTATAAGAAATGATAGGCCTGCAGTATGTATTCTTCTGTCTCAGATAGTCTCATTGTTTGAAAGCATAAATTGCACCTAATGTTTATTCTTATTTATTTTTAAATGAGTCATATTTGTCAACATTCTCACTCATTAATTTATTCATTAATGCATGCATGTATGCATCTGTGTGTGTGTGTGTGTGTGTGTGTGTGTGTGTGTGTGTGTGCCCATGTTGACTGTGCAGAGACGGGAGAGGACCCAATATCATGGGCAGCCAGAATGGAGGACAGGTTTAATAATAGGTACTCCCTCAAGGTAAGTCTCAGGTAGTGGGCAGCTGCAAGCAGGTGGGAAAGCCTGCTCAGGTTAGGGTTATGGGTAATGGTTCTTAGCTGAAAGCGACTCAGAATAACATTACATGATCATTATAAATAATAGTTTAAATTAAAGTCAGATAGACTACATTAAAATAACACTGATAATAGTAATGGACTGAATAATTTAACAGAATAATAACAACAGCACATGGTTATAATGATCATAACAATAAACAAACCATGACTCTGTAAGGAGAATTAATTAACTAGATACAAAATAAAGAGATGAGTCTTGAAACGCTTTCTGAAAACCCCAAAGCTAAGTGGGCAGATGAGCCTGACGGCACGGGAACCAGACTGCCTGGTCTCCTTCAGTATGATCACACACTTGCTTTGGGGAGAGTATATTGTTTTGGTCAGGTCTGGCCCTAATGGTATGTTATTAAAACATCTATTCAAATGAGTAGTCATCCACATTGTCTTGATTTTGTGTTTAGAATATCAGGCTAAGATTAAAACGAGCATTTTAAAGTAGGCCTATTATTGCAATGCTGATATTTGTTCTGTCCTCTCGCAACAGGCCCCTTTACATCAGGATCCCACAGCTGCCAGGGCCCTGTTGGAGTGAGTGCCATTCTGTCTCACACTAAACCTTCCTGCTGAGAGAGAGAGAGAAAGAGAGAGAGAGAGAGAGCTGCAGCTATTCTGACAGTAGTTAGAGAAGCAGCAGAGAGGAACAACCCAGCAGTCATCACCATCATCTCTGACGACCACATTAATATTAGTAAACACTTACATTTAATTTACAACACATAATAATAATGATAATAATAAAAATAATAATAATAATAATAAAATAAAATGTCTTTATATAGACAGCTGACATGCCTCTAGTATGTGTGTGACATGTTCTCTTCAGATCTGGTCTCATAGTGATGATATGTCCTAGGCCATATAATGGTTGCAGAAAATAGTGGCATAAATGTTCAAAGACGAAGGATGATATTACAGAATGACAGCGCAAGCTAACAAACACAAACAGGGCTGTGCTACCCTGTACCTGTGGCTGTTCTGTAAGAGAACTTGATCACAGGAGCGAGCTGAGCTGGCATGTCCATCCAGACACAATGGACTTCTTCAGAGCCCTCAGCTGGGACAGAGAGTTGGATGATATTTGACAAGGAATTTAATTAAGGCCACACTGTCACATTCCCTGCCACGTCGCCTACAGGGAATGAAGCTTGAATTACAGCAATATTCTCCAGAGTGTTTCTGGGCATTTTCAATGAGCTCAATCGTCTCTGTGCCACTCAAGTGTGACTTGTCTGAAATGCTGCTTCTTACACTCGAAGTTAGGGTGAGTTTGAAAGCTGTGCTCTTCTTGGCCTAGTATGAGCAAAGCAAAGTATGTTAATGAGCACTGTATTGCTAGAGAGCAGAGTAAGGTACAGCACAATGCATCAGATAATGGTCCACTGCCTAATGTCATCGACTCTGTGCCTACAGTTCTATGATTTCACCCTGTCCATAGCAGGATAAGAAAAGATTATTAATGCCAGCTGAGAGGAAAGTTACAGCTAAACATAATGCATAAATGTGCGTGGTGATGTTTTCTGTTTTAAGGGCCGTTCACACCAGGAATGGTAACCATAAAGATAACTATAACAACTTTCTTTCTTTCTATTTGGAAATATTTTTGCTCAAACCACTAGCATCCTCAGGTTTAATGTATGTTCTCTAATATGCTGACTTTAGGCACAAGCTGAAAGCTCCTGATCCTGTGGAAACCAGAGAGCCTAGAGAGAGCAGAGTCCAGCCAGCAGAGACCGGCTCCCCTGAGATCCCTGAGCCGGAGGAAGAGGTGGACCAGGACAACACGCCTCAGGGGGCCCATGTCAGTATGCCTCAGGAGCCCAGTATGGAGAAGGAAGGGACTCTGGACAGTACTCCTCAGGGAGCCTGGGAGGAGGAGGGGGCCCAGGACAGCACGGTTCAGGGACCGGTTCAGGACAACACGCTTCAGGGTCGGGGTCAGGGAGCGACTGAGCCGGAGCTGCTGTCAGAGGGCCTGGGTGGGAGTGGGGGGGTCGCTGATGTGAATGTCAGTTCAGAGGAGCTGAGGGGAGGAGGGCGCGGGGGGCCTGCTGAAGAGGCTGCAGAAGGAGGAGGCTCAGAGGAGGAGGAGGAGGTGGCCAAAGATGGAGGTGTTGAGGAGGAGGTGGTGGATGAGGAGGCCAGTATGCACACATTTGATGTTGATATCTGCAGGTCTGAGTTGGAGCCGTCCTCAGAGGCGTCCATCGGCGGAATCGCCAACGTTGATGTGTGCGCAGAGGAGCTGGGAGGCCTGCAAGCTAACCAGGACCCCGTGTCTCAGGGAAGCGTAGACAAATACAGCTCAATGGAAGCTTCTGGAAGCCAGCTGGAGGAGAAGCAGCTCGACTCCTCAGAACAGAGCCAGACTCTGCTGGAGACGCACCCTACAGGAGACGGAGACAAGCATGGGAGTGGGATCACACCAGAGGATCATGGGAGTGAGGTCAGACCTGAGGAGGAGACATGTGTGGAAAGTCACCATGAAGAACACCAGCAGGCCTCAGACACCTCAGAGGTCAAACCGTCCAAGCAAGCTGAGGCAGAGGCTGCAGACAGTAGTGAAGCATCTGATAGGGAATCTAGCCGTGAGGAGGGTGATGGGGACAGACTTGTACCGGGAGCAGGGGGGGTTGGCGGGGCATCTGATGGGGAATCTTCCCAAGAGGGTGGTGGTGGGGACAGACTGGCACCGGGAAAGGAGGGAGGTGTTGGGAGTGGGCATGATGAGCCTGGGCATGTAGAGGGCAACAGAGAGGAGGGCAAGGGGTCAGGATCAGAGGCAGGGTCAGGGTTAGACTCAGAGTCGGATGTGGAGGAGACAGGTACAGAAAAACCTGATGCTCCTCAGGACGTGGATGGAAGCACGTCTGCAGAGGAAAGGGAAGGAAACATAATGGCAGACTCACATGGAGGTGAACTCAGAGGAGACGGTAAGGTGGAGGCAGAGGACGTGAGTAAGCCTGAGGATGATGATGAGGATAATGGGACAGAAACAGGTAAAGATGCCCTGACATCCACCCTACAGGATGTGTCTGAGATTGAGTCCACTCTGCCGGAGAGGAGCGATGACGAGTGTGATGTGACACCAGCCATAGATCAGCAGGGTGACCACGCAATAATCTCAGATCAGAGAGAGGAGTCTTCGGACACACTCAGCAGGTCAAAGGTCAAAGGTCATGGTGACCCTGATGCAGTGTCAGGGGTCAGTGATGAGCAGCCATTGAGCCACAGGCAGGAGTCACCTTTGGAGAAACAGCAGAGGAATCCAGAAGGATCCGATTCTGATTCTGACAGCAGCAAGTCTGAGGAAGAGAATCCAGAGGTTTTGCACCCAAACCAGCAGGACGTCACCCACCCAAAACAGCAGGATGTCTTTCACCCAAACCAGCAGGACGTCTTTGAGCAAGCCAGAGAGGAGGAGTGTGAGCAGGAGGCCTGTGATAAGGAGCTGGATGGAGATGGCGATGAGGAGGAGCAGGAACCTCAGCAGGAGCAGAGCGTCCAGAGAGGGGGCAGTGAGGAGGGCGTCGGGTCAGGCGCAGGGTCAGACATGGACAGTGAGGACAAAGATCCTCCCGGAGCTGCTGGGGAACCCGCGCTGTCCCTCTCTGGCCTTTCACCACATCAAATCCAATCCAGCATGGATCCCGTGTCAGCTGAGGAGCGCTCAGATCAGACAGCTGAGGACATGAAGGCTTCTGATGCAGGACAAGACAAGAGCCCACACGCCCAGTCAGGAGACAGCCAAGGTGACGCACAGGAGGAAAACAAAGGTGACCCCAAGGTAATGTTTCCTCATGATTGAATGAATATGAGGACAGCATTTCTAAAACACTTATATTACCCTGTGATTGCCCATGCATGCCCAGGGAGAGGGAAATAGGTGGGCA
The DNA here is from genome assembly GCF_017589495.1 of Alosa alosa. Classification (NCBI taxonomy): domain Eukaryota; kingdom Metazoa; phylum Chordata; class Actinopteri; order Clupeiformes; family Clupeidae; genus Alosa; species Alosa alosa. The sequence goes on from NC_063204.1 coordinate 14,617,803, forward strand.
CACTTGTAGTGCTTCACATTACATCACTTCATGTAGTGTCCTACCAATCCTACGTTCAGAAAGGCCCAGCTTAGGACAAGTTGTGTAAGATATTACTGGTTAGATCATTTCTAAATGTAAATCTCCCTTACATTTCACCAGACGTAAAACACACGTCAGAGGTATTGACAACCAACTGGTATCAATCTGAACATGTGTTCAGAAAGAGCAATGAGTTAGATAATGAAACACTGTGGAAGACCTGTGCTCTTGTTTCCTTAAAAATGAGATCAAGGACGAGTCGTGATCATCAGCTTGGGTCGGCTGGCCCACCTCTCCTCTGCCTCTGAGGGACACTGAGTGAATGCTTCCCCAAAATAGTTTGCTTTCTCCACAACTCAGTGTGCCGGTGTCAGATGCATTTTGGATATTTAGTTATAGAAGAAATATTCTCTAGCATGTCTGAATGGTTACCCTCAGTCTTGCAATGTCCTGGTGTGGCCTATCATCTAGCCCACACATTTTCATACAATACATGACGAGAATCTATGCAGTGTCCAACAGACACAGAATGCTTCAAGAAAGGACTGTAAACTAGTTACACAAAATATTCCAGATTATATTTTGGTGTCAGTCATTTACAGTTTGTGTTAAATATTATAATTTATTTCTAATCTCTACTATCATTAGTTATTTTGGTTGTATATCGGAAACAAAGATAATGAGATGCTTGAGTCAGAGAAGTTGAAGTGTTTACTATGGCTGTAAAGTACATGACAGTGTAGAGGTTTATTTTCTCTTCTCTTATGTTCTCTTTTGAATGTATGAAGATATTTCTGTTTCCAAATGCAAATATCAGTGTAGAATAGCAACCCTCACATGCTTGTGTGAATTGCTTGTTTTGTAGAATTCTTTCATATGGAACACTCCTCAACATGTTTACTTTCTCAGAGAGAAGTTAGATAACCGTAGCATAACCGCAGGTGTATTTCGAGAAAGATCATATTTCATAACTGAGGGGGAATTTGGCAAAACATACTGCATGCTACAAAAATGTCACATTTTGCAGTGGCACCAAAATGTCATGAAAAATGTTCTATATGAAATATTTGTGGCAAGGGAGGTAGGAGGAAGACGGATTTGTAAGAGCGTTTCCATGGAAACATATGCTTGTGCTCGATCCCTCCTTTTCTTGCTGTGGTGCGAGACGACCGGGGATTAAAAGACATGTGGTCGTTGGGATTAATGTCTTCACCTCTGCAGTAAGAAGTCCCTCTTCAGCCCCCAGTGATGGCACGGGAGTCCCTAGCCATCTCTAGTTCAGCCTGAGGTAGATAGTCTTTAATGAGTCTTTAATGTCCCCAGGGGGTAAATACTGAGCAGCAATACTGAGTCGTCATCCCAGAATCACACCAGAATTGGGCCAGTTCAGAAGGAGAGCTTTGTCGAGTCAGAAGCAGAGTTGTGTCGGGATTGTGCCAGTTCAGGAGGAGAGCTGTGTTGGGTCAGGAGCAGAGCTGTGTTGGGTCAGGAGCAGGGCTGTGTTGGGATTGTGCCAGTTTAGGAGCAGGGCTGTGTCGGGATTGTGCCAGTTCAGCATCAGCTGTGTGGGTTCTGTGTGTGGGTGCGGTGCAGATACACCAGAGCCAGAGAACTGGGGGAGGCATGTGGTGGTTTAAGGGGGGTGAGAAGCTGTAATGGTTTAATAGTGTATAGCAGGGGTTTTCAACTGATTGTTGACCAGGGACCACCATTCTGACTAATTACGCAACCCCAGGACCACCACTGAATAAAAATACTGATTCCCACATTGAAACTACATTACCGAATCCATGATCACAAACCAATAGCAAAGTCCGCGGACCACTGGTTGAAAACCATTGGTGTATAGTGAAGCCTCCCAGGCCTGGAACCAAACAGGAATGTGGTCACATTATTATGTTCATCTGCACACTCACTCTCTTCATTAACATTCCACAATTTAGTAAAATGTCTCTTTCCTAGTAGTGTCTGAGCTCCTCCCCCCCCTGCTCACTTATATGAGCCTCTCTCTCTCCTCCCTCCTGCAATGTAGGTCATTTTAATGTGACCTATATCAAATGTCTTGTCCAATGACTTTATCCACTTCGGGAGAATCAGGGGAATTTGCTGCTATTCTGAGGCACCTTATTCATGGCCGTCATCAATCTCTGGCTGTGCTGTAAAGTCACCTCCGCTTTGAGATTCCGCTGAGCTGAATGAAAAAAAAAAAAAAACGCCTCAATAGCAGCAGCATGACTGTGAAGAGCAGCGAGCTGGACTGTAAGTTTTTGTTAATCGTGGTTTTGGGACCATCATTGGTTGACCAGATAAAAACATAAAAAATACTATTACTAAAAAAATAAAGAATTTAAATAAAAGATATATTAATTAAATTAAATTCGGCTCTAAGGTGCGTCGGCCCACCGGGAAAATGCCCGGTAGGCCTATGCCAGATGGCCTGTCCAGCCAGGTATACTCATACTGTGAGCAAGACATGTTCATTCAGATGGAAGCCAGATTTGTTTATTGCATTTGCACTGCATTATTCATTTAGCTGGCGCTTTTGTTCAAAGTAATATTTTGTTCGTAACAATATGCAGGCTAAATTGTTGGAACCACCCAGTGTGCGCTGGCACAAATCAGCATATTAGCCAGCGCTCCACTATATAGCGCCCGCATATCTGATTAGTTTTCAGGCACGATGCATCAGGTGTGATGGGCTTCATATGCTGTTGTTTTGTTCTAAAGAAGTGATGAATCAGTGCTCTGGGCTGGAACGAGAGACGGCAGAGGCATGCGGGCGTTATCCAGATTGATTTGTGCTGTAGCGGGTCCCTGTGCGCGGCGCCTCGCCTGCCCGGAGACTCCGTGTGGAGGCGGTGCGCCCTAGCTCCTCGCAGCGCTGTCTCTGTCTGATAAACGGCGCTCCTGGATCATCTGTTGTTTGATGTATTGTAATAATAACCACATCACCACCAGAGCTGTTTGCCTTTGTCATGTTATTTTGTTAATTTTAGCAGCCGTTTGTTTGAGCGCTTGGGAGATACAGCTGCGTTTGGCTATTGGCCTTGTTTAACAATTGTGTAGCTCTTTTCTTTTAGTTATTACTTGTTGTCAAATGTTCTCTTGTATCTTTTTATTTGTGTTGGCTAATTTATGTTGGTAATTGAGTTTGTTGACAAATAATCAACAAGTTAGGCTACTCATTGTCTAATTGCGCGCACAGAGGCAATACATATTTCCATCATTTTAAATCACACTTTGCCATTCGATTTCATTTAATTGATGGCTCGAATTGAACTGGGCATGACAATGATTAGTTGTTAACAGTTGTGATCCACAAATACAATCAGGTCATCTCTAATCTCTTTTCTCTTTCTCTTTCTATCTCTCTCTCTCTCTCTCTCTCTCTCGCTCACTCACTCGTTCTCTCTCTCCTTCTCATGCGCGCTGCAGTCGCGCTAGTTTGCGAGAGGGTGAGATTCATTTGTGTTGAGGACAGTCTCGCGAATGTCGTTTTTCTTGTGATCAAGGACAGTAAGCTATATCCGTGCCGATACCCTGACGCGCATACCTGCCAGGTGTGGAATCATGGACTGTCACATCGTAAGTAGTACCGCTTTTGATCCCGCATTTAAAACTTTTTTTTCCAAAGGCGCGACTGAGCGTATGATAAGATACCTTTTAAAACTCGCTTGGTTTTTAGTTCTTCCACCGTTTCCCATGCTTTGGCGACAAATAATCCAGTGTATTACTTTTACTTTTATTAGTTTTGTTTTCCACGTAATTTTATCCAAATAAGATCTATGCTCTGGGATTGGACACCTGCTGTATTTAGGGGAAATTGATGTGAAATGCTTAACCTCTTATATAGTTGAAAGGATAATAGGCCAAACATGCATGTTGTCCTTAATAATGTAAACCAGCATCAACATAATTTGCACATTTCTCTCCATGCTATCCATGGTTATACATCAGAAGAGGTATTTGTAGTTATAGATCAGAAGAGCACCAGAGAGGGGGCTACCTTCCAGTGTAGCTGTGCCACAGCTGTGGCTAGGCAGTGGTCAGCGAGCCTCGAACTTTGTGTGTGTGGGTGTGTGGATCTGTGGGAGCGGGAGCTGTGGTTCGTTCCAGGGTGACATCTCTGAGCCTCCTCTGGGGCCGTGGGATGACCGTATGGGGAAAGGGGAGGAGAGGATAGGCACAGGGCATGTGTGTGCGTGTGTGTGTGTGTGTGTGTGTCCGGGAGATAACGGCGTGTGGGCACAGCTCTAAGCAGTGCCAGCTGAAACAAACACATTCGTGCTGTTCTGCAGTGGGTGGTCACACTCCCACTCCAGAGGGGGGTTTCAGAGTGGACATACTTGTATTGCTGCTCACAGCTGCTAATACACACACACACACACACACACACACACACACACACACACCACCCACCCACACACACATACCACTGTCGCCTCCACTAACTCACACATGCAAGTGTCTTCCCTTTCCAGGCGACTTTGGGATGAGTGCATGCAAGGGACAGAGCAGCTGCATTTTGGGAGGCAACACTTAGGGAAGTAGACAGAATGTGTGTATGGGTGTGAAAAGAGAGAGACAGAAAGTGTGTGTGTCAACGGTGCGTGTGTGAAAAAGAGAGAGAGCATGAATGTGTGTAGGAGAGAGTGAGAGAAAAAGAGAGAAAGACAGTGTGTGTGTGTGTGTGTGTGTTCGGCTTAGTTTTTTTCTGGTGTTTGTGGTTCTGGCAGCCAGGTGTGTGTGATCTGGTGACAGGTGGAGGCACTGACAGGTAGAGCGGAGGCGGAGTGCCCACGCATGTCCTGAAAGCAGCAGCTTACTCCGTCAGGGGCTCACTCCACTCCTTCTGCTCATTAATGCCACTGGCAGATCCCAGCACTGGTGTCTCATGGGAACTCACGGGAACTCATTAACGCAATAACATTTACACTTGCATTTATTCATTTAGCAGATGCTTTCATTCAAAGTGACAATGCAGAGGAGGAGGACCTTAGATAGGAAATAATACTACATTAGTCCGTCCTATTACCACAGGATGAGAGTGCAGACGTTTTGAGTACTAGTCAAAGTGTCCTCAGCTTCCTGTGGCAGAGGCAATGGTGCCTCATGGGAGCTGGAGGTGGCTTGTTTTGCCTGCACTAGACTGATGAATGGCACAGATCTGGTGATCAGTGTTACGGTTATTGTTAGATTGGCACAAGGTGTGCAGCCAGCTCCAGCGTGATTAGTTGTTTGGTTGATTTATTGTTTGGTTAATGTATTGATTGACTTTGCTGACAGGATTGTGGGCAATTGTAGGATGATTGATTGATTGATAGATTGACTGATTGATAGATAGATAGATTGATTGATTGATTGATTTATTGATTGATTAACAGGAGGAGTGCGGCCAGCCTCAGGATGAGGAGGACATCCTGGACATTCCACTGGACGACCCTGAGGCCAACCGCGCTGCCGCCAAGATACAGGCCGGCTTCCGAGGTCACATGACTAGGAAGAAGATGAAGGATGATAAGGATGACAAGCCAGAGGAAGTGAGCAGCAGCGGAGAGGCTCTCAATGGTAACCAGGGCAACGCAGGTCAGTACCCTCCAACATCTAGAAGCCTGTCCCTGTCAGAACCTAGGTTATTACCCACACAGCAGAAGGTTCCACAGAATACAAACAAAGCAGAAAAAAATATTTATTTATTCATTTCATCTACATTTATTCATCTTCATTAAAGTGCTCAAAGTACTTATAGAAGAAGTTATATATTAGAGATATCTTTCTGATCATTTCATTACATAGAACCTGAGTTTAGAGTGATTCTAATTGGAAAGTCCCTGAAGACTGAAGCAAATGTGAAAAACATCCTCCTACAATCGACTTTCAGCTCTTCTTTTTCATGGATGTGGGTAATGAATTGAGTGGATGTTATGGATTGAATTTCACTGAATTTTAACTTCGAGCCTAACCGCCAAAATAACACACTAACATTCACACACTTCATTTCTTCTAATATTTTTCTAATAGCTTGTCATTTAGCACACATAAATGAAGAGGAACCAAAGGAACAGACTCCTTAAATGGCTTGCATGTACATTAAGTGTAATCATATCCTAATGGCCTAATTTAGCATTCCAGTTGATGTACTGCGCGCTCAGAGCTCTGATGTAATTACCCTTGAAGTCTTCCACCATCTCACTTATTTATGATCAGCGTCTTCATAACCACACAGTACAGCCGCGCTTGCACATGCCATTCACCACAGAGCATCTGTCCTTAAGCAGAGAGCATGAAGCGCTGATGAAGCTCTGCTGGCCATAATGAAGCTCTGCTGGCCATAATGAAGCTCTGATGAAGCACTGATGAAGCTCTGATGAAGATCTGATGAAGCTCTGCTGAAGCTCTGCTGGCCCTGATGAAGATCTGATGAAGCTCTGCTGAAACTCTGCTGGCCATAATGAAGCTGATGAAGCTCTGATGAAGCTCTGATGAGGCTCTGCTGGCCCTGATGAAGATCTGATGAAGCTCTGATGAAGCCCTGATGAAGCTCTGATGAAGCTCTGATGAAGCTCTGCTGGCCCTGATGAAGCTCTGATGAAGCTCTGATGAAACTCTGCTGGCCATAATGAAGCTCTGATGAAGCCCTGATGAAGATCTGATGAAGCTCTGATGAAACTCTGCTGGCCATAATGAAGCTCTGATGAAGCTCTGATGGCTCTGCCCTGCAAACCGCAGCGGATCCTCCTCAGTAAAATCTGACTTCCCCAGCGGGAGGAGCCAACCTCGAAGAGGCTCATCAGGACGGTCCCTACAGCACTGGCCACCTCTGGCCTTTCATTTCCTTTTTCTTCTGTTTGCTTCTGTTTGTTCTGTGGGAATAGCAGTTGCAGCAGGTTTGAATGCATCACATCAGTTCAGTCAGAATGACCCAGAAGGCCAGCCCAGGGTGGGGCGAGTCTCACAGGGCGGCCATTTTGACGTCAGGTGGAAAGTGGGGCAACAATGGAGACTGACCTTCTCCCTGTGTGAGCTTTATGAGGCCTACATTAGTGTTTGTTCTTACACACACACACAGATACACACACACACACTGACACCATACCCCCTCCTGCATTACCATTGGCCAGCTGGTTGCCCCACCCGCCGCTGCATTCTCTCCTGAACAGCATCAACCCAGTTTCTGGTTCCTGGTTGCTAAGTGCTTATGGATGAAGGGTTTATTTTTAAACACAGGTGCATCTCTCTCTCTCTATATCTCTCTCTCTCTCTCTCTCACCGAGACAAAAAGGATGTGTTCCATCTCAGACGCACAGTGGACCAAAAAAGACATCGGCGTCCAGGCAGCCTAATTTATAGAGGAGAGCAGGACAGCTGTAACGAATGAGCACAAGCCCTGTAGAGAGAGACAGAGACAGAGAGAGAGAGAGAACGAGAGAGAGCAAGCCTTACACATGAAGATAGACACACAGACACACACAATGGTGATATGCACAGCATCAAGTGTTTTTATTGGATGATCTCTTGTCACAATGTCCATGATGTCCAATGGGCATGTGACATTTATTTCTATGTTCAGTCTCCATGTTAGTTTCTTAGGTGAGAAAAGCCAAAAGTATGTTTGTAGAGATAGTTAGTCAGTCATTTCCATTTTACTTCATCAGTACTCTTATCAGTGTCTTTGTTTAATACATAGCCTCCTGACTGTGTACTGCACTAACAAGACACAAAGGAACTTTACAAAAATGTATATACAAATGTAAATTAAATAAACCAGATCCTAAACCAGTAAACACATAAGCAGCTCAGCTCCACCTGTAAAGATGTGTTAATCTCCTCTCGTTTGTTGAAAGTTTGTTTCAGTTGTTTGTTATTTCTGAACACCAAACTGGGGCAGCCTGTGGCCTCCTGGGGTGGGGTGTGATCAGTCCAGATCTATTGCCTCTGCTGAGCCTGTACATCTCCTCTGCTCTTCTCTTACCCCAGGGGCGTCGGAAGGGGCAGATACAGAAGACACATCGGTACCTGAGCAGTGAGGGTCTGCAGTGGCTCGAACACGGGGGTGGCTTCTGGATCCTGCGCTCTGCTCTCCCAAGACCAACTTTCTATGTAGATGTGCCAGAGCCCAGCGTGTAGAGCTAGTGTGGGCTGGGGGTGTTTGTGTGTGTGTGCGTGTGTGTGTGTATGTGTATGTGTATGTGTATGTGTATGTGTATGTGTATGTGTATGTGTGTGTGTTGCTGGTGAACTCTTTTGGTCACACCTTCTCTGCATCCTATCCTGTACAGACCCACACCCCCTCCACCCCATCGCACCCAGTGTATGTCTGAGTCACACCAGCGTGTGCTCCCCATCCAAAGCATGCCATTTAGACCTGCCTGATGCTTGCTCTCTCAGCTTCCTAAATAAATCCAAATATGTCTGTCTCACCTTTCAGAACCACCCTATTACCCTTCCCAGCTTTTAAAACCACCTGATTGCCCTTCACAGCTTTGAAAACCACCTCTGAAACTCCTTCAGCTTTTTCTCCAGCATGCATCTAGAGTTTCACATCTAAATACCCTCACTTTTAAGCACTTTTCAATCTGCCCCCCTGCCTGTCCAAATCTACCCCTGCTACCCCTCCTCTCAGCCCTGTCTCAACCTATCTCTGCTTTCAAATGGGTAATGTGTAGGTTGTTTAGTTGAAAAAAAAAGACCTAGAAATAGCAACAGGATGTGACGACATAACCGTTTTGACGCAAAGTAATAAATACTTATACCACAGGAGCTGCTGTATCGAATACACACAGGCCAATAGAAGAGCATTGTCGCAGATACACAGTCGCAGTTACACAGTATTTCAAACCCATTACATTACCCTTTTCTTTTCTGACCCCACTGCCGTCTTAACCTGGCACTGCCAGCCCAGTGTGCCCTCTCTTCATTGTGATCTTAAGCGCTTCCATTGGAGTCTGACTGGGCCAGGGAGCAAAATGAATCCCTGTTAGCCCCGGGGCGCACTGACCATGACTAGATCAGTTAGTAGCTAATCACTGTTAGCCCAGATCACACTGACAATGACTACATCAACTAGTAGCTAATCACTATTAGACCAGGGCACACTCACAGTGACTAGATCAGCTAGTAGCTCATGTCACTCAGCTCCTCAGTGCCCCTGAGTTCACCTTTTAAACAGACACATGATGTCTTATTACTGTAGATGTCTAGAGCCTCTTAGTTAGCTTTTCATCCCAACTCATGACGCCAAACTGACGTTGACTGGCATTTAGCAAACACTTTTGATCCAAAGTGACACGGACTCGCAGTAGCGGGTTTGGGAATATTCCGGTGCTACGTGATGTCCCCAGCCTTCCACAGCCTCCCCTTACAACCCCCTCCCCTCACCCACCCACCCTCAGTCTGCTTTTTAAACACTGCTAACGTCTCATTTCTGGACTGTTTACACCCATGAAGGCCTGAGCCCCCCCCCCCTACCCAGCCTGAATTACCTTTGTCAACCCAGCTTATGCCCTCAGCTTTTAAAACTCAACCACTCGGTCATAGAAGAGTTAGTGCACGTGTGATCATCCGTGAAATGGTGTGTGTTATAATTGCTTATAATAATGTTATAATTGCTTATAATCATGTTTTTATTATTGTGTTGCTGTTTGTTTGTTGGAGTGATCAGGAATGTGGATGTTTGTCTCCCAAGGCTGCCCTCTGCTATTTACAGCTGACTGATCTTAATTTGTCCTATTATGTGTGATGTTTGGCACTTTAAGTATTTAAATGGTCTCCATATAGTCAATATTCGCAGTTTAAACAAAATCAGAACTTCCAACTACTATTATACTACTACTACTACTACTAATATTCATGAGACGTTTATTGCACTTTCTATATATTTATGTTAGTTGTGGAAATCACTGACCAGAACAAATAACATGTGACCCCATGTGGTGATGCTGATTGGCCCGTTCCTGTTGGCATGGTCACATGGGGCCAAGTAATGGGCTGCCTGTGAGATTAATAAAGGCCTTCAAAAGCATCGCCTGCCTGAGCCCACAGTCATTTCCAGCGCGCTGGAACTCATTTAAAGACGACCCAAATAAATAATGAAACGTTCCACCCACCGGGAGACGCCAATGACGCGCATGTGATAATATCGGGGGCGTTTGTGTGCTCCCGCTAATTTGGAGGGGGGTTGGCAGGTTCACAAGGGGGGCCAGAGGAACACCAGAGGGTGATGTTGAGTCTAGAGTGACTGAGCAAATCTGATTAAAGGAAAAGCCTATGCACAGACACACGCACACACCCGCTGATTTGGGGGGTTGGCAGGTTCACAAGGGGGTCGTGGATAATGAGTGTTGCTGGTCTTGCATCTGAGCCTAATGATCGACTGATCGCCACCTGCACCTTATCTGAAGCAGGCCACCTAGGACTGGGGCTACCTCTCCATCACACCATAGCACAAACACACATACACACACATTAACATGCCGGGGATTGTGTAGACACATGCACGCGCAGATGAGATGCTACACACACAAATTACTGTAACATTGCAGGGGAAATATACTCATACAGGAGATGATGCACACACACACACACATCTCTCTCTCTGTTACACACACATTAATGTAATTAATTAACATTCTTAAGAATATCTGGGTCCACTGAGTATATAGCATACCTTATTACTTTTTGTAAACACCAGTTGTTTAACACTTTATTACACCTAATTTACGTTTAGTTTAAAATCAGTGACTGATTCAGAAACAATGTCTTAGTCCACTTGACATTAGTTAGAGTAGTACATAATATTATATAATAGTATATGATTATTATGATAGTATATACTATATAATAGTACTATACAGAGTTTATTAGTTTGAGCCATGCAGCGCTGTGTGCGACTAAAACATAAAAGTGGCCCTCTTTACAGATCTGCCTCCTTTGCATATTCATATTAAGTTTTCTCCTCTTCACACAAACACACACATACAATATCCCTCCCACTCCATACACACACACACACCCTAATGTACACACATTCAAACACACACACAGTCATCCTCTTCCACATAGTGACACACACACACACACACACACACAGCTGTCACAGAAAGAGAGCTGTCACCACTACTGGAGTTACTGCCTTAAAATGAGATTCTTCATAGGTTTCCCATAGCAACACAAAGCGACCCTGAAAATGTGCCTAACCTCCTCCTCACCACTCACGCACACACAGACACACACACACACACATTCACACACACACACACACACACACACACAAAAATAGATGATTGAGTTGAGCTGTTATGGAAGTGCAAGTTCAACATGTATAGCAATGGCTGTCATTTTCAGAAAATAATCATCACATATAAAAATGCCTGTGTCATTTTCGGCACAGTAGCAGCAATAGTAGTGGTAGTTTATTTCAGCATTACTTTAAGTACTGAGCATTTACAAGAAGTCACATGTTTTTCCTCACTTTTTGTGAAATGTGTAAATTAATTTGAATTGACCTGAACAATGGCCATGAGGCCAGAGGAACACCAGAGGGCAATGTTGAGTCTAGAGTGACTGAGACGCTCAGGCCACTAGAGTCAAATACTGCTGTGCAGTAATGTTATCTAATGAGGAGTAACATATTTAGGCATTACTTTAGCAAGAATAAGAGGTGGTCGGCTAATTAAGGTTACAGCATAATTTCATTAATTCCATTCAAGTTCACGAAAGCATGTATGATACATTTGTTCAATACAGGGATCATCCAAGGAGTGTGTGTTGTGGACAAGGGTTAAGCAGTCGATTAAGATGTCTGGTCTCACAACACAAGACTTAATCTAGCAGGCAGTGGAAAGGCCTCTATACCCAGCAAATCTGATTAAAGAAAAAGCCTATGCACAGACACACGCACACACACACACACACACATACTTTAAAGGCTACTCCCTTTCTCTCTCTCTCTCTCTCTCTCACACACACACACACACACACACTATACTCTCTCTCACACACACACCACACACTCACAGACTCAGTGACTGTGTAAGTGTGCGTTCTTTGCTTCCTAATTTTCATTGATGCAGCTCTTTTGAAGATGAGAGATTCACTTGGGGGACTTTTATCTTGAACACAAAAGCTTTGAGTGTCTGTCTCCATATGAAAGGCAAGCAAAGTGTGTGTGTGTGTGTGTGTGTGTGTGTGTGTGTGTGTGTGTGTGTGTGTGTGTGTGTGTGTGTGTGTGTGTGAGAAAGAGAGAGAGAGAGAGAGAGATGCTTTGGAGGATGCTTTGATCCTTCCAAACTGAAAAGACCCTTCAGTGTTCCTGAGTTAGTGACTGAATGCCTTCAACAACTGATTTTGGCAGACATCCTGTGTGGCTTTAAATGGGATGACCCCTCGGTATTACTCTCTCATGAGAAATGATATCATTTACGTTCATACCTCAGGGCAAGGGGTCCTCTACTGGTGTGTGTGTGTGTGTGTGTGTGTATGTGTGTGTGTGTGTGTGTGCACATGCAAGTGTGTGTTTCTGCCAAAGTGATAGTTATGACGTGTCCAGTACTTGTCCAGTATGACAGTGTCTAAATCTGTGTATGTGAGGCCATGAGTGTGTGTCTGTGTGTCTGCTGACAGTGTGTGTGAGGGCCATTGTGAGTGTCGGCCAGACATCCAGCGGTGACTACACCCCTGGAATCAGTTGACCAGCCTGGGCCATGACATCATCAGCCCCCACAACAAATACATGAACAGCCGTCATTTACACAGATTTGTTTTCTGGTGCAGTTGTTTTATATAAACAAAAGCAATGGATAGTAAATAGTAAATAATATTAAATAAAAGCATTTATGGGCAATAGCTTCAAAATAGTTTTAAAAAGTAAAGTACATTAAATAGAATAATCAACAGATGCATGATGGTGTGTGTCTGCCATGGAGGCCTGTCTGAGTATAGTTGGATGGAGTGTGTGTCTGAACTGTAGTTGGGTGGTGTGTGTGTGTGTCTAAATTGTTATTGGATGGTGTGTATATTAAGGTGACCAGATTTCTGAGACAAAATCCTCTGACATTTTCAGTTCAGTGTAAGTGTACCTCCAAATGTAATGTTTTTATCTCTGTAAACTTCAAACGTCTTTTTACCCTAGTTCTCCTAAATTGCAAGGGAAGTGATTAACAAAGAGTTTTCTTCTCTGATCACAAAGCTGAGATCAAGAACATTCGTAACTTTGAATATCAGCTGTAACAAACAGGCATCAGCCAGACACTTCACTATAATTAAGTTGAGTGGGGGACATTAGTTAGAAGATACAGTCTTTCAAGAATTCCTAAATCTTCTCATAAGTCCTCAGAAAATATATGGTTTGGAGGGTTGAATCAGTTTTCAGTGGTTGATGTGCGTGTATGTGAGCTGTAGTTGGGTGGTGTGTGTGTGTGTGAGTGTAGTTGGATGGTATGTGTCTGCTGCGTGCAGGGGAGGCCTGTGTACTCTTGCTCCGTCGTCCTGCCTCCTTCCTGTGGCCCAGAATGCACCAGGCCAGAACTAATCTCCTCTTTGTCCTCCCAGCCTGCTTTTGTTTGCACATTAAAATCACATGCACCCCACTGCATGACACGAGACCTACAGGTTTGTGAAGTCCACCGTGGATGAAGATTGTGTACAGGTAACTAAATTATTCTCTAAACTGTGTGTATCAGGCAAGCACTCATCTTAGCTGCTCATATAGTGCTGCATCATGCCTCTTAGTAATTGATAGACCTCCCCCTCTCACTTACAGTCCACACACACACACACCTCCTCTTTTTCCTCTCCTCCTCTTCACCTCCTCCTCTCCTCCACCTCTTTCTCTCCTCCCCTCTTCTTCCTCTCCTCCTCTTCACACTCTTCCTCCTCCTCCTTACACCCCTCCTCCCCTCTTCTTCCTCTCCTCCTCCTCCTCAAACTCTTCCTTCTCTCCACAGTCCTCCTCCTCCTCCATCAGCATCCTTCACTTTTTCTGTTGCAGACCACCCCTTCTCCTGCCTGACTGACTCACAGAGGTAGGCTGTTGGGGTTGGTAAGAGGATGTTTAGGGTCTGTAAGCGGGGGTAAGTGAATGGGTTAGGGCTAATGGGCTTGTTAGCAGGGGATAGGGCTGATAGCGGGGGTAAATGACTACAGAATGGGCTGGCTAGGGCTGTTAGGTGGGGTAAGGGAATGTATTAGGGGCTGTTAGCTGGGGTAAGGGAATGTATTAGGGGCTGTTAGTGGTGGTTAGGGAATGGGTTAAGGGCTGTGAGGGAGAGAGGGATGGAGGAGGAGGAAGAGAGAAAAAGAAGAACAGAGGGAAAGGAAGGAAGGGGAGGTAAAGAGCAGAGACAGAGGGGGAATGAGAACGAGGGAGACAAAGGGACAGAACGCAGTAGGAATGGTTAGAGGAGGAGGAAGAGAGAGCAATGAGGGAGCGAGGGGGAGAGAGAGGGAGAGAAGGGGATAAAGGGGCGAGGGGAAAGGAAAGAGGGGAGGGGAAGGAGTGAGAGAAAGAGATAGAGTGTGAGAAAGAGAGAGAGAGAGGGATACGGGGTAAAGTGGAGAAGAGAGGGAGGAGTAGGGGACTGCTGAGGGGTTCCTTTTCAGAAGCTGCCATGGTGTTTTATTGAGTGCCCCCCTCTCATTCTCTCGCTCCCTCCTTCCCTCCTTCTCTGTCCCTCTCTCTGATACTGCAGACAGAATGCGGAGTCCCCCAGTAGGCCCCACGGCACAGCAGAGCCCCGCCTGACTGCCCGACCTATAAGAGTCCCTCATTAACGACCCCCACCACACAATACAGCTCAACAGGCCACTGCAATCCAATTACAAGCTCACACATGCAAAAACTCTGTTTTCTCTCTGCGATGTAGTGAAGCAAAGCAAAGGATTAAGAATGGACACAAAAAACATGACATGGTGTTATTGATTTCTGAAATATAAAGTGGACAGTTCAATGTTGTCATTCGGCTAACAGCTGACCGTACCATGAGAGTCCAGTAGGTAAGCCCTGATTTAGCAACTTTGGCCGGAGTAGTGAGAGGTCACATTAAAGGCCCATGCACCAGCAGTGATCAACACGACACAATGCCAGAGTCTTACAGACAAACCCTAGGGCCAGATCAGGGCCATATCTGAGGCGGATGCATGATGTCGTGAGCCGCACTCTGTGAGAGAGGACACTCTTCTCAGAAAAGACAAACAAACATTTAGGGGACATGCAAGATAGGGGCGGGGGGTCAGAGGGTGAAAATAGATGAGTAGTGTATCGAACACACAAAGCATGCGATGCACGCAAAGCGCACACACACACACACACACACACACACAAAGCACACATAAAGAGAGCTCACCCAAACACTCTCCACACGCACACTGACACACACACACACAAAGAGTACATACACAAAGAGTACACACACAAAAGCTCACATGGATAAAGAGAACACACACACACACACACACACACACAGAGTACATACACAAAGAGTACACACACAAAGAGCTCACATGGATAAAGAGAACACACACACACACAAAGTGGACAGTTCAATGTTGTCATTGGCTAACAGCTGACCGCACCATGAGAGTCCAGTAGGTAAGCCCTGATTTAGCAACTTTGGCCGAGTAGTGAGAGGTCACATTAAAGGCCCATGCACCAGCAGTGATCAACACGGCGACACAATGCAAGAGTCTTTTACAGACAAACCCTAGGGGCCAGATCAGGGCCATATCTGAGGCGGATGCATGATGTCGCGGAGCCGCACTCTGTGAGAGGGACACTCTTCTCAGAAAAGACAAACAAACATTTAGGGGACATGCAAGATAGGGGGGGGTCAGAGGGTGAAAATAGATGAGTAGTGTATCGAACACACAAAGCATGCGATGCACGCACGCGCACACACACACACACACACACACACACAAAGCACACATAAAGAGAGAGCTCACCCAAACACTCTCACACGCACACTGACACACACACACAAAGAGTACATACACAAAGAGTACACACACAAAGAGCTCACATGGATAAAGAGAACACACACACACACACACACACACACACACAGACACACACACACACAAACACACAGTGCTGTTGTTGAGGAGAGGGGCTCTGGGAGGAGAGAGCTTGAGCGCAGAGACGAGGCTCCGTCCTGCAGGAAGCAGTGAGTGTGTATTCTCAGGACGTGCCCGGAGTGGACAAACATGCACAGTGTGTGTGAGCTCAGCGCAGCCCTGCAGCCAAGATGAAGGCGGAGAGGGAGGCTTCCTCCAGGCTAACACACACTCCTGCTGTCTTACACACCGTCAGCTTGCTGCTTTTCTCCCTGGCAGGTAAGGAATCAGGGGAACCTTTCAGGCCTTTAGTGTCATTTCATGCAGTGGTTCACAAAATAAGAGGAGAAAGTTTGGACGGTAGATGCTGATGCTAGCATGTTGCTAAAGTTGCTATAAAGTTCAGTCTGTGTCAGCGAAGAACAGCAAAGAGTTTTTACTCTTGTTTCTTCTCTTTCTTCCTTCGAACACTTAAAACATCATTTATTGTTTTTTAGCAAAGTGTGTACCAATGTAGTTTTAAGGTTTGAAAACATGTTTTTTAGTCTTTAGTTGTGTAGTGTTTGGAGACAGCACTTTGAGTGTCAGTATGGCAGAGGAAAAGAAATAATATTAAGTAATGTTCCTCAATACGAATGCATGTTAGTATTTATACCTGCTCTGGTCGTTAGCAATTAAACATCTATGGATGCTGATCATCCATACACACACACACAAACACACACACAAGTGAGTTTTACATGGAGTCATAACAGTCCAAGGGTCAACCTAGGTTACGCTGGGGTCCAATAGAATAGATGACTTCAGTCTATGTTGATTCAGTGTTGTGAGAAATAAAACATATTTTGGAAATTGATCTTAATGCCTTAATTAAAATGAATTTTCTTTGTGAATAAATATTGTATCGTAAATAAATGAATGCTCTTCCTAAAAAATACAGGGGCATAAGTATACACACCCCTATGTTAAATTCCCATGGGGCAGGAAGATTTGTTTTATTTTTAAATGCCAGTTATTTCTAGCCTCATTGAGATGGGGTCTGGGAACTAGGCATTCATTTTCTCGTATTTGAAACGTGGTTTACGAATGCCCAGAGCTGTTTATTGGGTGCTACGAATGTCTAGCAAATGCGTCTGTACGTAGAGTCCATAGAATCCAGGCTGCCTAGCAGCGTGAATAAAATCGTGTGCGCAATACAGCTACACTATACACTATGCATCCTGATAAAGTTCCCACTATCCTCAAATCTTACCGACACTCTTTATCCTTGGGATCAATTTGACCCCAGCTAAATAAACCCTCAGAAAAGGATTATAATTAATATTGTTACCCAGTTTTTTTGTGACAGGTACTTAACAAGAGTGTAATAACCACCATCAAAATCCCTACAAAACAATCCCCCCCCCCACACCCCTTAATGAACTTTGGAACCATGGCTGGCAATATTGCCCATCCAGTGTCAGCAGCCCAAAGGCTTGCTGTTGCTTCCCCTTTTGACTTATACAGTCCTGCCAAAATGACTTATATGTAATATGTACTTGTGTATGTAATAATGATAATAACAATATGTTCTCATACTATTCAAATAATAATATCCATAATGTGTCAAATATTCATGTATCCTATGTTTCATACAGCTGGGGTCAAACTGACCCCAAGGAACATCAATGTACAAAATATTTGTACAGGATATTGAAAACAAATTATTGTACAAATTTCATGCTAACTCTGTTGTACCCTTCAATTGAGAAAAAGTCATGAAACATGAAGCAAAAAAAAAAGTGAACCATATATTTTATGATGTTAAACATTGCTTTGGGTCAAATTGACCCCAAGGATAACATAAGTGTTAAAATAGCCCCAAATCATTACATACCCTTCACCATACCTGACATGGGGTACTTTCCATAAGATCATCTCTCAATGCAAATCAAACCAGCTATTAAAGGTGCTCTAAGCGATGCCACACGTTTTTTAGGCTAAAACATTTTATGTCACTTTCTGCAAACATCACCTAACCATCCGCTAGCTGTCTGTGTCCTGAATACACTGAAAAAAAAACGGGATCTCTGTGGACAGCCCAGGCTCCAAAAATGACAACAAAAACAACCTGGGCAAACCTAGCCCATAAAAAACATAACAAACTGTTCCAGCAAATCACAGACATTTAAGAGAGTTTCAATTGCACGGGAGCAGCACAGGAGGGAGGGGGAGGAAGTAGCGAGCTAGCTCTCTGTTTTGTTTGAAAGTCAACATAAGTGACGTTACCCAGCATTGCTTAGAGCACCTTTAAGCTAACTGAAATAAAACCACACCATTGTCACTGTATGTGAAGCAGAATACGGTGCCTTTGATTGAGTTCAGTTGGTGATGACTGGAGGAAATTGGGTTGGCTGGTGGGAGACTGCTTCCTTTTTGATTTCAAACATTTACATTTTTGTTGCATTTATGTTAAACTTGGCCATTTTAGGCTGGAATCATTGTAGTGGAAGTATTTTGATGATAAGACTTGGTTGCATTTTAAATATGTCCAGCTCATGTGGTTAGACAATGTTGATTAAGGTCAAAGCTTATAGGTCAAAGGTTATAGTTTGTCATGTTTTTAAATTGGCTGGGTAAGTAAGTCACTCTCATGCTGGCTTATTGCATTTTCATTCATCATGTTTTTATTGAAAGTGATTTGCAGTGCAGTGCAGACATACATGGTCATTTGCGACTAAATCCCTCTGCCTTTCCAAGCATGTGGAATCAGCGGTTATATACACTCAAAAGGCCCACTCTAGTACCTGTGTTTTGGTTTGTCCTTGCTGGGCTACGCTAGCAACATGGCGGCACAACATGGCGGATTCCTTGGAAAGACCTGCTCTTTAAGTTGATATGAAGCACTCATTCTAAGCAGAGGAAAAAACGGTGGCTTGTATGTATAGGTTATTATACTATACACTAATGAAAACACATTTGCAAAGACAGTTTTACAATGACACAAGTTTAGTGTAATTGTTCTACCTTAAGCCTCTAGAGCATGTTACACCTGAAGAGTAAAGACAGAATGTAGGTTACACACTAAGGACACACGCAGAGTTACACACACAGAAAAAATGCAGAATGCAAGTTAGACACCCAGAGTCACAGAATTACACACGCAGAGTAATACACTCAGAGTAACAGAATGCAGGTACCACACGCAGAGTAACACACTCAGAGTAACAGAATGCAGGTACCACACGCAGAGTAACACACTCAGAGTAACAGAATGCAGGTTACACACGCAGAGTAACACACTCAGAGTAACAGAATGCAGGTTACACACGCAGATTAACACACTCAGAGTAGGTACCACACGCAGAGTAACACACTCAGAGTAACAGAATGCAGGTTACACACGCAGATTAACACTCAGAGTAACAGAATGCAGGTACCACACGCAGAGTAACACACTCAGAGTAACAGAATGCAGGTTACACACACAGAGTAACACACTCAGAGTAACAGAATGAAGGTTACACACGCAGAGTAACACACTCAGAGTAACAGAATGCAGGTACCACACGCAGAGTAACACACTCAGAGTAACAGAATGCAGGTACCACACGCAGAGTAACACACTCAGAGTAACAGAATGCAGGTTACACACGCAGAGTAACAAACTCAGAGTAACAGAATGCAGGTTACACACGCAGATTAACACACTCAGAGTAACAGAATGCAGGTTACACACGCAGATTAACACACTCAGAGTAACAGAATGCAGGTTACACACGCAGAGTAACACACTCAGAGTAACAGAATGCAGGTTACACACTCAGAGTAAAGACAGAATGCAGGTTACACACGCAGAGTAACACACTCAGAGTAACAGAATGCAGGTACCACACGCAGAGTAACACACTCAGAGTAACAGAATGCAGGTACCACACGCAGAGTAACACACTCAGAGTAACAGAATGCAGGTTACACACGCAGAGTAACACACTCAGAGTAACAGAATGCAGGTACCACACGCAGAGTAACACACTCAGAGTAAAGACAGAATGCAGGTACCACACGCAGAGTAACACACTCAGAGTAACAGAATGCAGGTTACACACGCAATTAACACACTCAGAGTAACAGAATGCAGGTTACACACACTCAGAGTAACAGAATGCAGGTTACACACGCAGAGTAACACACTCAGAGTAACAGAATGCAGGTTACACACGCAGAGTAACACACTCAGAGTAACAGAATGCAGGTTACAGGTTAACACACTCAGAGTAACAGAATGCAGGTTACCACACTCAGAGTAACAGAATGCAGAGTTACACACTCAGAGTAACACACTCAGAGTAACAGAATGCAGGTTACACACGCAGATTAAAGGCAGAGATCCACCCCCACCCCCCCTTCCCCCCCCACCTCTGCCAGTGATGGCTGTGGTCATTGTCCCAAAGGCCTGATTAGAGGAGCACAGGGACCAGTGTGTCCTGCCTGTCCGTCCACAAAGAATGTGTCTGTGGTCAGCCTGGTGCACTGGAAGAAATCAGGCCCACAATTGCCGCCTTTGTCTGCTCATCCTGGCAACAGCTGACGAGCGCCAGCGCCAACCAGCCATGCCGACTCGCTCGCTCACTCGCACCGTAACAGCCAGCCTTGGGGGCCGCCTGGGCCACACTCTCTGGCTGAGAGCACACTCAAAACAGGGTTTTCATTATGGGTTGCAGGCTCGCTGTTGGACTCAGAACATTCTAGTCTTCATGCTCAAATAATTTCCTGTGACTTTGATGTGTGCTTCTGTCATGTTGCTAGGTGCCATATATCAGACCAATGAATGTGGAGCCATGAGGTTTTCATATGTCCTCCAAAACCCCCAAAAAGCTAGATCCAAACTAACAACCTGTAGTTTGGTTCTAGGATACTGACAGTTTCACAGACAAGGGCCAAGTTTCAGGTAATTACATCCATTTTACCAAAGAAAATCCAAAATATTTTCAAATAGACTGATTTAACTGGCTACCTTGGCTTGGCTCACTAAATGTACATATTCATACCCCCAGAGGATAGCCTGACGAGCCAGACCCACATCAACATGTGGGAACTCACCTTTGGCAGTGCTCAATCCGAGGGGCAAGATAAACGGTTGTCTTTCAAATTCCCTCTGCATGCAATAGGATAGCGCTACAACCCATGAGTCCATTGCGTTTTTCCACGAAAATGATGCAGGCCCACATGCCAACATGCCATATAAATTTCGTCATCCTCGGTGCCACAGTATAGTTATTTAGGAAAAAACCCTCCTTATTTAGGTTGGGGGTGGGGGGTAAAAGTCTAGTTGCCCACCAAGTTTCATGTGCCCTGGTTTTCATGTGCCCTGGTGCCTCGATTCCCGGGACACAGAAACAAAACTTTGATAATCTTGGTGCATAATAATCTTTGTATGGATGGCGATAGAAACATTTGAATGATTCTATTTGTGCTGTTTTGTGTGAGTATGTTTCTGTGAGTGTGTGTATGTATGTTGAGGTGGTGTGGAAGGTGTGAATCAGCCAGTCACCAGCCTACATAAGACCACAGAGACAACAAAATAATCTTTCATGGATTATTAGATAGATAGATAGATAGATAGATAGATAGATAGATAGATAGATAGATAGATAGATGGCTAGTCTGTCAACTTTTAAATGATCATTCTGTGTTTGTGTGTGTGTGTTGAGGTGGTGTGGAGGGTGTGAACATCACCAGCCAGTTGCCTGTGGTGCGGGGGGTGCTGGGGGGGTCGGCCCTGCTCTCTGTCAGCTACACCAGCTCCAGCTCCGACCGGCCAGTCATCAAGTGGCAGCTCAAGCGGGACAAGCCCATCACCGTGGTCCAGTCCATCGGCACCGACGTCATCGGCAGCCTGCGGGCGGAGTACCGCGACCGGATCCAGGTGTTTGAGAACGGGTCGCTGCAGGTACACAACCTACAACAGTCAGACGAGGGGGCATACGAGGTGGAGATCTCCATCACTGATGACACCTTCACCGGGGAGAAACATATCAACCTTACTGTGGACGGTAACATTAACATATTACATCAACAATGGACGGTAATATTAGCTGAGGGCATCAACTTCATTCTGGACTCTAACATTACCTTACTGCATCAACCTCAAAGTTGACGGCAACATTAGCTTATCAGTAATAACCTCAGTGTTGATGCTAAGATTAATTATCCAAGCTCAGCCTCATTTCACCAACAGCACTGGTGACACTAGCATTAGCTCACTGCACCAACGTCACAGTGGTCAAATTGCTCACTACATTGAAGCAACAATAAGGAGTGTGGTTTAGACTAGCATCTAGCATGCTAACAAAGTTAAAAAAAAAAAAAAAAACTTTTTCTAACAGTGGTAAAATTCTGCTTTCCCTCTTTAATTTCACAGTGGGCAGTAATATTATCTCACCACATCAACTTCAACTCGTTTGTTTCTTTCATAGTTTTATGCCCGTAAGTGTTTGTCCCGTTGCCTTTTGTGAAGAGTGTGACCGCTGCATGTCTGCCTGCAGTGCCGGTGTCCCGGCCATACGTGCACATGGTGGCCTCGTCCGTTCTGGAGCTGAGTGAGCTCTTCACCCTCAACTGCTCCCACCAGACCGGCACCAAAGCCTCTTACAGCTGGACCAAGGGCGGCAAGTCACTGGCCAATGACACGCGTCTGCTTCTGTCACATGACCAGCGGCTGCTGACCATCATGCGGGTGCTGATGTCCGATGACGACGTGTACAGCTGCAATGTGGAGAACCCAATCAGCACCATGAGGAGCGCACCTGTGAAACTTACTGTCTACCGTATGTACACACACACACACACACACACACACACACACACTGCATTACTCACTCACACACAGACACACACACACACACTGCATTACTCATACACACACACACAATTTATTACTTATACACACACGCTGTATTACTCACACTCACACACACACACACACACACTCCACCACCCTGTGTGTATATATCTACATTTCCTTCAGGATCATTAAAGTATTTTGTCTGTCTGTCTAACTGTCTGTATTTCTTTATTCATATGTTTAGTGCACTGTAGTGAGTGGATTAATGTGTGTGTGTGTTTGTGTGTGTGTGAGAGAGAGAGAGAGAGAGAAAGGTGTTCTTTGCTTTCTAGCCACTCTGCCCTTTAAGAACGTTTCATAGCAACCCTACTTTCATTTCAACCCTCTCACACCACAAACTCTTTTCATTTCAACCCTAATTGACATCCACACACACACACACACACACACACTTTCTTTTCACTACAGACCTCGCTTACACACTTTCTTTTTATTCTAACATCCACAGTCCATCCACTAAAACCATCCCCAAACCTAGACACACACATACAACTCTTTTTCACCAAATGTACTCCTCCAAAAGACACACACACACACACAGTCCTTCAGTGTACTGGCCCCAAAGGCTCATATTTTTTCATGTGTTTCATCACTCATCAGTTGTTTCATGTGTTCAATGTGTTCAAACATTATAACCTGCATATAACCCAGCATAAATGGTTCCACTACAGACCTGTGTGTGTGGCCAGGTCATGTTCAAATCAAACTGGCCTGGTTCAGTCCAAACTCAGTACCGTCACTTTCTTTGGCCTCTAGTGCAGTCTCAAACTCTCGCTGTTTCTCTGATATGGTCCCAAACTGCCGTTTCTCCTTGGCAGGTCGCAGTTCGCTATACATCATTCTGTCCACCGGGGGCATTTTCCTGCTCATCACCCTGGTGACTGTGTGTGCCTGCTGGAAGCCTTCCAAAAAGTAAGACTGCTGACAGTTTTCAAAGCTACACACACACACACACACACACACACACACACACACACACACACACACACACCATTAACAATCACAACATATATCACACACACACACTTACACATACACACACCAGACAGACTTTTCCAGGATTGGACAGAACACCAGTTCTTATTATTGGAGAAGGTCACCATGAACATTCATTAGAGACCAGAAAGCTACAGGCTCCACCTCCCATAGCACTTTGTCCTGCTGTTTAAATGAGCTATATGAAGGTTTTTAGTCTACAACAGCTTACAATGACCACCATGTTGTTTAAAGGTGCTAGTATTTTAGTCTGATACATTAAAAAATGGCAATTAAAGTGTTTAAATGAGCTATGTGGAGTTTTTTAGTCTACAGTAATCTCTTTCCTGGGTGTTTAAAGGATCAGTTGTTTCATGTGGATATGGAGTTGATTTAGTCTAAAACCTCCACAAAATGAGTTAGAAATAGAGACAGAATGTGAAGAAACAACACATATGGTTGTCCAGATGTCCAGATATCCACTTAAGTAAGTGCCCTTGAGCAAGGCACCTAACCCCTCTCTGCTCCCCGAGCGCCGCTGTTGTTGCACGCAGCTCACTGCGCCGGGATTAGTGTGTGCTTCACCTCACTGTGTGTTCACTGTGTGCTGAGTGTGTTTCGCTAATTCACGGATTGGGATAAATGCAGAGACCAAATTTCCTTCAAGGGATCAAAAGAGTATGTATGTATGTAAACCAGCTAGCGTCGGCCCGGCTCTCTCTTAATACCATGTGGCATTTAATACAATGTAAGTCAATGGAAGAGTACTCTGGGGTCCTTTGAAGGGTTTTAACTAGCGAACTTTGTTGTAGCAAAAGTCTGTCTGTGTCGCAGGCAAAAGATTAAATTTGGGGAAATGAAAAAGAGTCTTCTAGATTCTAGAGCCGACTGGAAATGTTTGAAATTCACATACAACTTTTTACAAATTATTTTTAAGTTTATTTTTGGGGTTTTATGGGTTTTGACTTTATTCGTATAGGACAGTGAAGTGTGACAGGAAGTTAGTGGGAGAGAGAGATGGGGTGGAATCAGGAAATGACCCGGGTAGGATATGATGTGCGAGAGCTGGGTGCATTGTATTGTGTTTCCATCATAGTTTCCCATTAAAGTTTACATTTTTATCACAGTCCATTCCTTCATTAGGTGTCCTTTTTAAATTTGATTTCCATTGAGGATGTTACTGCACGCAGACTGGCATTTTGCCAAATTTGTATTAAACAAGATCATTGTAAGCTCTATAAATCACCTGTTTCCGCTCTTGAGAGCCAGAGAGTAGACTGTGAAGACACATGCGGCATGATTTTCTCTCTGAGTTGTGACGCTGCTCTCCTGATCTCACAGAAAGAAGAAGCAGAGGAGGCTAAGACAGGCTGCTGAAGAGAGGATCAGTAATCACGAAGGTGAGACAATACTACACACACACACACACACACACACACACACACACACATGGAGAGAGAGAGAGGAAGCAAAGGCAGGCTGCACACTACTCCAAACACACACACACACACAAATACTTCACACATACACACACACACACAGACAAAAGAGGCAAAGGCAGGCTACACATTACTCTACACACACAAACACACACACACACATACACACACACAGTGATGCAGCCAACATACGAGCCCCAGCGTAAGATGAACTTCCCTGTCTAAAGTCTTCTACTTTGCAGTGGACGTAGTGCCCAGGAGGAGTGAGAGGCGGAAGCCCATGGCCCTGTACGTCCTCAACGAGTCGGTGAGTTACAGGTTCTTATCACCAAAATAATATATTCCTTGTATGTGTCATCACCAAAATAACATATCCAATCATAAAGCCTTATATGTGTCGTTGTGACCAGAATGTGACCAGAATAACATCTATTCATAAAGCCTTGTATGTGTCCACCAAAATAACATATCCAATCATAAAGCTTTATATGTGTCGTGACCAGAATGTGACCAGAATAACATCTATTCATAAAGCCTTGTACTGTATGTGTCATCACCAAAATAACATATCCAATCATAAAGCCTTATACTGTATGTGTCGTTGTGACCAGAATAACATCTATTCATAAAGCTTTGTATGTGTCATCACCAAAATAATTTTTACTAAATTATACTGTACCTCTCTCCACCTTAACATCAGTCTGGTTACTAGAAAGATGTTGTCTGTTCACTATAATGGGTTTAATCCATCAAGCCTCTGCACTGTTGAAAATTAGGTTAAACAGATGGGTGTGCACAAATGCACACACTCACACACACACACACACACACACACACACACACCTATATGCAGGTGTACATAATATACATGTACATACACATACACACAGATAGACACACAGACAGACACACAGACACACACACACAGACACACACACACACACACACACACACACACACACCTCTATGCAGGTGCATACACACAAACATACATGTACACATACTGTATCACATACACACACACATAAATATTTTGATTGTTCTCTAGTAACAAAGTATTGTCTGTTTTTGTGTATTCTCCCACCTCAGTTCTAAATGTAATTTCCTGTGTAGGAGTATGCTGAGGATGAGCTGGACACCAGCTGTGGCGTTCACCCCTGCGACCCCTCCAGTCTCCCTGGTTACCACGGCACCCTCTCTTCCGCCTCTCAGGTTCCCGACTCCTTGCCCCAGTCCACCAGGAAGTACCCCCGCACCCCTGTGCCCTCTCCCTCCCCCCCCCCCCACAGCAACCCCCCCTCTGCTCCCGGCTCGCCCCCCCAGCTCAGAGGAACGGGGCACAAGTTGCGCTCCCCTGTGGTTACCCCCCCGCCCCCTAACACCGAGGAGCCCCCCCTTACTACCCAGGACACAACCACTCATAACCACCTATGAGCAGGAGTATGCAACTCACACATACATATAAACACATACATACACCTACACATACACACAGACACATACATAAAATCTGGGGTCAAATTTAGCACCTGCCTATGGCAAGCCATTTTAACATTTACCCGCTAAGTTTGACAAACCGGAATTAACATTGTAGATATCAACAAAAACGAATCTTTCTGACTTCAGTCGTCAATTTAAATGACAATTTTGGATAGTTGGATTATTGTCATTCAAGATATCTGTTCTCTGTCCGTAGGCTAATTTCCCCCCCAACATAATCGGAAGAAGTGGGCTTATTTCCTTATTTCATCTAAAATAACTAAAACTCAGGACACCGTGTGGTTTATTAGACTCTCATGTTATCAACTGGCTTGATCTCTGTTCGTAGCCTACTACGCTACTAAATGCACCAGCACCATCTACAGGAAACTCCATTCATAATGGTGTTGGCTGTAATCGAAAAAATCAAAGCAACATTGAATCATCAATTCTTGCTGCCAGCTCCCGTCTTGCATAGACTGCAGCATTAAAAAGACAATTAAAAACTCCTTCGCCCTCTGGCTGCTCTCATATGGTGCTAATTAGTGCTAATTACAAAGTAAACAGTTAACAGGTGCTATGTGATTTGATGATTTGAACAACAACACGCTCTGCTCCCGCCTAAAGTGGGATCCGTGCCTAATTTGCATAGCAATACAGATATCTCTAACGTCATTTCGCCTAGTCAAAACTCTAATTTAAGATATCTATAATTACATTTTGACTAGGCAGAATGAAAGTTATAGCTATCTCCAATTTCAGATAATATCTAAAAATGTTACACTATACATATCCAGTCTAGCGGGTAAATGTTAAAATGGCTTGCCATACCTGCCAAGCGCATGGCTGGAGAATAATAGCAGCTCCTCCGCCACTTTGGCATGTGAAATACATCTGTTCATCTAGCGGTATCACTATGCTTTGATTTTTGCTGCTACCCTTAAGAAGCTGCCACTATGCTTTGTGAGTGAACTACCCCTCCGCCTATTTCAGTGTTGTACCACAGACTGTGAAAACCTAAACCTAGCAAGATTTATGAATATGTGTCGACTACGCAGCCTAACTTTAAAGGTGCAGTCAGGTATTTTACGCAATTTCAAGCCCATAATATTTTTTATGTCACATTCAGCAATCATCGCCTTACGAATGCTAGCTGGCTGCCCATTCCGTGAGTATAAGTATATATACTCTTTTGATCCCGTGAGGGAAATTTGGTCTCTGCATTTATCCCAATCCGTGAATTAGTGAAACACATTCAGCACACAGTGAACACACAGTGAGGTGAAGCACACACTAATCCCGGCGCAGTGAGCTGCCTGCAACAACAGCGGCACTCGGGGAGCAGTGAGGGGCTAGGTCTTGCTCAAGGGCACTTCAGTAGGCCCACACTGTAAAAAAAACGGTCTCTGTAGGCAGCCAGGCTCTGAAAACTGGAAACAAACAAAGCGGGGCCAGCGTGGAATTTCATGGAAATTCCAGCGTGGAATTTCTCTGAATTCTGAATGTAGCCTAGGAGTGAGATGCCTTTTTGCCTGTTTGGTCCTTGGTTAAAAAATTTTTTTTTTCTTCTTTGCACAAAAGTGTCATATAAACAAATAAAACACAAACAAATGCTACTTTCTACGAAATCCCTGACTGCACAAATGGTTTTCTGTTAAATCTCACCTCTAGCCTAGAAATCTAGGCGCACCCTAGCGGCAGAAAATGTCATTTTCACCCAGGGTAGTCTAGCAACTCTCCATTGGCACCACACCATTTGGATTTGATTATGAGGTGTCTTTCAACCTTACCTGGAAAGCCAGCCCAAATTTCCTCCAGGGTAAAATGTGCTACCTTACCCCGAATTTTTCCCAGGTAAACTGTCCAGACCACTGGTGTCGAGGAAAGGCAAACAACTTCATGGAGGGGAATCTAATTTCTATAGCGTGATTACTGTGTTAGCGAGAAATATGTTAGCCATTGATCATTGTCAGACATTCATCAGTGTAGGACACTCAAGGAATTTATCAAACACTAGGAACTTAGTATAGGGGCTAATCCTCTTCTCTTCAACTGCAGATGAGTAACAGACACAAGACAGCTTCAGTTCAAGGAGTTGAAGCTTTATTTGGCAACCAACAGTTCAAACTATGCATTTGCTACAAGTCTGCTTGCTCTGCTTTGGTTTAAATGTTCCCATTCCAGCTTCTAACTAATGCATCTGCATTTTCACTTGCCTCCACTCACAAATCTTACAGAATTGTTATTAAAAGAGCCACACCACTTCCATAACAAAACTATGAATGTAACTTGTTGACTTTCAGTTTTGTTGCTTCTGTGCCATGGAAGATAGGCTTACAATCAGTTCTGTCCATCATTGGTGGTAAGCGTAGGTAAAATGACTATTTAAAATGGAGATATCTTATATATTTTCATACCAAAGTCATATTTTGTGAGACACTATACATAAAAATAGATTCAATTTCATCTCGCAAAATTGTGAAACATTCTCTCCAGATAAGGCCCCATCTAACACCACCACACTGAGATGTCCTCTAAGCCATCTTTTTTTTTTCAGGGGAAACATTCAAATAGTTATGAAAAGTATTCTTTAATACAAAATAATGCCTGTATGGTACATTTTTCCATCTACCAGCCACATTGGTTGGTAGGCCAAAAAAGTTAATTTGACCCCTGCACACTTACAGTTAGGAATAGAATTATTCATACCCCTGGAAAATATTGATTTACAGTAATGTTGATTTTCTCTTGACCAATATGTTTTTTCTGACTGAAAATTATACTGGCACATGGCTAAAGGTTGTAAGATAATGTGGTAGGAAGTGGAATCAAAAAAGAAGCCTTCTCAAAGTAAATGGTAACATTGAAACAAGGGGCTACATTAAGATTTCTGCCGAGAGACCTGGCCCAATAGGCAGCATTGGACCATTAAACTACACAATAATCCATCCAAAACAGTCAAACAATGCAAGAAATGGTTAACAGAGAACAATATCAACATTTTAGAGTGGCCCAGTCAGAGTCCAGACCTCAGTCCATCAACAAAGTGAGCACAAGGCCAGAGTGATGGCAAATAATCGTTCCTGCCTCAAAACCTGGATTGCTGCAAAAAAAAAGTGCAGTCTAGAATCATTGTGGAGACATGGAGAGGCTTGGTAGGTATTATAAGAACCATTTTGAGAGCTGTGAATGCAAATAGAGATTTTTCCATTTGTATGAATCATTTTGTATGGTATTTTTCATAAAAATGTTTAAAAAGATGAAAACACTTGTTTTGATTTTATGTTTCTCCCATATTGTTTTACAACCTTTTGACATGCGGCAGTATCATTTTCAGTCAGAACAAACATATTGGTCAAGAGAAAATCATTAAATCAATATTGGCCAGAATAATTTTGTTCCTAACTGTACACACATACATATAAAAACAGCCAGCCCCTCAGAAATGAGAGGAAAGATGGACGTTGTTGTTGAAATAAATTTAATGTAAACCATGTGTCAGATGAGTAAACTTCCCTCCCTGACATTTTAAAACATGTCCTAACATCAAATACTAGTACCCATAGCTCTTACTCTCCTTGCTGGATTAGAAGTGCACATTCTAGTGGATTAGAATGTGCTGTCAGACATTGCTTCTCATCATGTAGGTTGCATGCACATGCACACACACACACACACACACACACACACACACAGGGTTACACATGCACCAAATTAGATGAGGCTTTGCATGGGTGTTTTCCAGAGGAGCCTAATGTTCCCTGTAAGGCCTCAGTACAGTGTGTATATT
The DNA here is from genome assembly GCF_017589495.1 of Alosa alosa. Lineage (NCBI taxonomy): Eukaryota > Metazoa > Chordata > Actinopteri > Clupeiformes > Clupeidae > Alosa > Alosa alosa. The sequence goes on from NC_063204.1 coordinate 14,648,443, forward strand.
TGTAAAATTTAAATGCTTGTAAGTGTGCTTGTAGTGCTGTTTTTCATTTCCTGGGAATAAGGTTCCTCTGAAATGTTTATTAATGTTTAAACTAATTTAATTTCACCTGCAGGTTGGAGTGCATCATTTAAAAAAAAAAAAATCCACTTGCAGCTCATGCAGTGTAATGCCTTTTTGACACACCAATGGAATGACCCATGTTGGAGTTGTGCAGATAGAGGTCATGCCCCTGTAACTTGTGAAATGGATTGACATGAGATTTGTAAAAAGTTGATGTCTGAGCCCTTCCTGATTTTAAGTGTACATACTGTACCTAGTCTGTAAATATGCATTTGTGGAATAATGTCTCCTCATGTCCTCTTCTTAGAAGCATTTTTTTTAGATCTCAGGTTCTCTTTACACTGTTTCACTTTCTAATGATGTAGAAAAAATAGAGAATGAGAGACCAATATTTACATTAAAACAGATTTTGTCCATATTTGTTATGAGTGTGTGTTATGTACTTTGTGAAGTTCTCACAAGCAGTAATGTTTGTTTCCATTAATGGTTACTGCTGTCCCTCTGTAAGTCTTGATGGCTGCTGATCCAACATCAAATGTTGCAGCATTACAACTGAGTGAAATTATAGCACCTTTTTTGTGGTGCCAACAGTCTTACATACTATAACCTTTGTCATTTTGAACACCCAGACAAACATGGGAGCCGATTTGAATTTGCTCGGCAGGTCCATCTGGTAACAATCGTTGTTGGTGCTTTGTTTTATCTGTAGAGTTAATTTTTAACATGTTAATTTTGCTGTGATTAATTAATGAATGTGCTATTTTGACAGTCCTAGTATTAATACATTAGCAATGGTTCGCAAGCAAAACACACACACACACACACACTGTTATGGCCCCCAAAGTTCCTTATGATTTACCGTTATGATTTTTGGCACACCCTGCTGGCTGTGAGTGGTACGGGTACTGTTACTGTACTGTACAGTTCATAACTGTAGAGACCAATATGGCCGTTTCCTACACATATCCCACCCTATCCTCGGCAAAACGTCGACATGTGAATACATTGAGCCAATCATGTGGTGTGATGTGAATACATTGAGCCAATCAAATGGTGTGTTGTGAAGACATCGTGCCAATCATGTGTTGTGAACTCACAGCTGGAACAAGGTTGGTGTTGTGAAGCCTTGCGCATGCGCATTTCTGCCGAATAGGATGCCCAATGAGAGCGTTGCAATATGGCCGCTGAGTGGAGGGACTTGCCTAAAAGGCCTTTGGTTTGCTCCCTAACCAGGTGATCCAATTAGCCAGGATGCGATGCACCTGGCCAGCCTCTTCAAAAGGCACATTCTGGACCAGGGCCCACTTCCCCGAAAGCATCTTAAGCCTAAGAGCTTCGTAAAGTCCCTCTTACGAACGTCTTAAGATTTGCCGACTGTTTCCCGAAACCATCGTAGCTTAAGAGCATCGTTGAAAACACTTTCGTATCTCTGAGTGCTCCAGAAAACTAGTTACCGGCTAAGAGCGTCTTAACAGTACTTCTCACTGAGGTCACCAACAGGACATACAGAGGAATTACAACTTAGAATACATAATCCAATTTACGTTTCCATTCTTTATTGTGTTTACCTGTGATGAATCAGATTTTAGCGTGCAAAATAGCCTACATTTAATGGTCATAATAATGTGATGAAAAGCGGACAAAAATGCAATCAAGTTATGAAACGAGACGTTGCCAGAATAGTTTGACATTATCTTTGCTAAGTGAATATTTTATTAGGCCTATGAGGTAAAAAAGCAGAGAAAGCAACATGTGGTTTAGTCTGTAGCCTACTGCATCAAAATCTAAGCCTACACATTTCCTCTCTTTCTTACTCGACTTCTTTCTTATCTTCAAATGTGTTCTTAAGTGGCACCGCGAAAAATTATTGCATGGTGCAACAATCTAATCTTAAATAATTACAATTATTTATGTCTGTGTGTGGTATATAACCTACTTGGGATGCTTACATGCAGATGCCAAAGTGTTTCTTTTTTCGTATTCATGTGAATTAATGTGTAGAGTTTAAATGGTAGGCCTATAGCTGTGACGTGCAGTCACCTGACATCACCATCAAATTAGAGGATATTTCAGAACTATTAACGTGGACAGCTCCCCTTAAGAGCATCTTAAGAGCACGTTCACGCTACGAGCATGTTCAGGAAACAGTCGGAAAAACCAAACGAACCATCGTAAGATGAATCGTAGAAAACCCTCTTAAGAGCGTGTCTCTGTCGTTATCGGTAAACTGGGCCCTGGTCTGCAGAGCATTTTTCTGGGTTCTTCCTGCTGGTTGCTACCACCTCGTCATCTCCAGTTTTTTGACGCCTTTGAGCATTTTCGTCGGCTTTCAAGCCTGCTTTTTGCCCTTTTTAGGGAACTCAAATAAATACACCTGTTGAGCCTTAAACCTGGTTGTGTTTTCCGATTTATGTGACGGTTTTCCCTGGGGAACCGTAACACACACACACACACACACACACTCAGAGAGAGAGAGAGAGAGAGAGATTAAGAAATTCAACAGAATATTATAGTCAGTTTCCTTGAGTAATTTCGTTAAATTTTGTGGGGAAATTATAAAAACTATGTATTTTTGGAAACCTTACAGGATGAGGAATCAGAAAATCTTTGATTCCAAATTTTCCAGGGTCTATATGGTGGCCATCTTGGATTTTCAAATGAGCTGGGGGCCACTTCTGCCAGTGTCATCTGATTGGAGGGCCACGTCAGTATTAAAGAATAATACAGCACAAAAAAATGGCTATTTCCTAAAATGCTATGTTTTTTTCAAATACTGTATTTTCAAATACAAAACTACAAACAGAAAGTGCAAGTCTTTTTATCTGTTTTTAGACACCTGTGCTAGCAACCTTATAAATAAAATAATGACAAATCATAAAAACAAACAGAAAAGCATAAAAACAGGTAGGCCTATGTGTGTGTTTCACACCAAATAAAAATATTTTCCTCTCATAACTTTTTTAAACCTGGCAAACTAGGCGTCAGGGTTAAGAAAGCAACACCATTGGATTTCTATATCAAAATTTCAAAAGGCCATGGCTTGAAAGTGGTCAGAGATAAAGTCCTACTGTAAATGTAAAACTCTTTTAGTATAAACAAAAATTTATGAAGGGGGTAAATTTAGCCATCTAATTTGCCGCTGGATGGCAAGCACCTCAAATTATGCACCTTTCAGTATACTGGATGAACATATTTGAGCAGGTTTACTTTCTTTTTTGTCATATTACCCACATAACAGGAAAACACCTAAGATGTATAGCAACAATAGTAAACTATTACTAGCCTATAACCACAAGGCCTACAATAAAGTATCCAGGTCAAATCAGTTCCTATCGTGGGTGACTTTGTAGTTCTTCAGAGCCCTATTTCTACTAGCCCTGCTGTCTGTACCACGTCCATTACGGACACTATCATCACGATTACCACTGCAACCTCCAAGCTATGTTGGGCAGAGGGTCGAAATAAGCATGGTAGCCTATGCTTAGTGGACACCGTCGTATACATGCAAAGACGCACCTCCATTCACAGACGCACCGTGACTATCACTGTCAATAGACGATCGATCATAATCTCCAAAAGGATATTCTCCTTGAGAATCAGAATAGGTGAATAACATAGCCTACCTAAGACTATATCACAGGTGAACGTTTTTCAAGATTTGGTGTAGGCCTAGCTAGCCTGCTAGCCTGGCGGGCCATCCTATATCATTGAAATGTATAGTCTGAATCCGAACCATTCACCTCGCTTAATCCAAGGGCGGGCAGAGAATTGTCTTTCAAACTGCCTAGGCATGCAATAGGCCAGCTACGACCATATCCGTATCCGGTCGGCAAACGGCAAATACATCCTTCTTCGAAAGTAATGACTTAAGTGCATTGTGTTGCTCAACTTTCAAAGAAAAGCCCAAGTCCAACTCCTCCAAAGTTGGCGCTTACGCCGATTCAAACAACCGCTCTTCGTTAAGCCATAGCCACCTTCCTTGTTGTTCACAGTTGCAGGACTGTCGTTATCCTGTTAAGCCCGCCTTAAGACTCAATAGAGCTGTGATTGAATAACATCCACGGTGTTAGCCAATAGAAATCCCTATGGTTTGATACTAGACGTACAGGCTGAGCAAATTAATTTGCCGCCGCTAGGGTGCGTCTAGATTTCTAGGCTATATTTCTGCTTCAATTTGTGCAAAACTATGGCTTGCATGCTTCCGCGTCATTTCAAATGCACGTCTTCGTGTTTCTCGCGTGTAATACAAGTATTTCCTGAAAACTTTGTGCAGTGATTTTGTGTTTGAATCAAGCTCTGGATGTGTAGCAAATAGTGGAGGAGAGTCCAAATGAGATTTGTCACCGTACTTTGATCTATCGTCTATTTTAATCAGTATCGTTGTTTGTCGCAATTAAAAATACCCTCAAGGGCCGGACTATATTTTTAATTTGACATACGTCGCGGGCCGGGAGTTTCTCAATCTCACAGTCAAATTTCCAGCAGTCAAATTGTCATGTTGGGTGACAAGAAATCCAACAGAATCTTCTCAATTTTAAGTTGATTAAAAAAACAGATGACTACAGAGGCAGACAGCCAAACTGTATTTTCATTCTATGATATTAACCCACCTTTCATAATGCTTTACAATCTGGTTTCAGGTATATACAATCACAATGTCACTGATCTACATATAAAGCATACAAGCAAGTACTGAACGTGTTGGACAAAAAACCTTGCACTTACCATCATTGTGACATTATACAGTAATATGGCCTATTTACTTTTGACAGTTTTGTTTTCTTTTAAAATATCTGTTTATTTTGTCATAATAATTAATAATCTTGCACCACCACCCCCTTAGAAATGTGATAATCAATGCAAAAATAAGACAAGGACCACTAGAGCATCAACAAGGGGGGGACTTCTCAAGTCTGGTCAGGCATGCTACCTTTGGTCAAACTGCCTTCTCAGTAAAAACATCTGGTCAATAGAATAGTATTCCTGTTAACATTAGACAAGGCGCTACATTCACTGCCTTTAAAGTACGTTTTAAGAAAAGCAAACCAGCACTGTGAACATTTTTAGTCACTGTTTCATGTTTTAGTGTTTCATGTTTATTCCTTGTCACAGTTTAATGTCCATATTGGTTGGTCAGTTGCTAAAGAACTTTGTTGGATCATCATTGCCCTTGGACATTTTCAGCTGGTTTCTTCCGTGATTTGGGAAAAGCTTGTAAAAGTCCTGGCAGGAAGCATGCATAAGGATGTAGATCCAGGAATGCACTAATATTTTGTTCGTAGTCCAGTTTGCAACAATTATTAGTTAACACTAAGTTGTAAACACTTCGGAAAAAAATATTTAAAACTGGATATACCAAAAATGTTGATGTAATCGCTTCCTGCAAGGACTTTTACAGGCTTTTCCCAAATCACGGAAGAAACGTTGACGCAGACGGAGCCGGTCGCCAGACGATCGGGTTAAAAATGTTCTGCCTGGCCCTCCACCCTGGTTAACAGTTTTTTTCCAGGGGCCTCCCCCCGGCTCAAAAGAATTCTCCTAGGCCCTCCCCCCTACGTGAATCAAATAAAACTGGTCGAAAAATGACGTTTACAAGGTTAAAACGGCCAGCAAATGTCATTAGCACACATACACACACACGGGTACACATGCAGCGCTGATCTCTACAATACTACGCCTCTCGTAGGCTATATAGATGCTTCGGAATCATACAGAACAGCAAGGGGAAAACATGTCGTTTTATGTGTGGTTAAGAATAATATCAGAGTGGGCTTTTTTCTACCAGTTTTTGCTACATAAAAATAATAAAGATTGCTTGAAAAAATTTTTTTAAAAATATACTTAAAAAAAGATGTATTTGGTTATGACGTTATTGTAGGTCTAGTAGACCTAAATTTTTAGAAATTAAATGGTACGACAGAAGAAACTATATACATTTTAGCGCACCAGACCACGATGTCTTCAAGGGTTGAATGAAGGGAGGCAATACCATTTCGCAATGCCAAATGGTATCAAGGCAATACCATTTGTCTCACCTAATGCAAGACAAAATATTGCTTGCGTGGTTAATTAATAGGTGATTTGATGACAGTGTTCAGCTAATTTGAGTGGCTCAAAGAGATAATGCGCTGAATAGGTCGGTCTGGTTCATAGGTGTGCGTATTTATTGCAGGTTCGAATCCATTTTAATGCCATAAAGTGTGCAAAATGATAGCCTTTATTTTACATGTATTTTGTACGAGTGGTTGTAGTGTAATGATCATGGGATAGATATGAAATGCGACTTCAAATCCGTCTAAAACAACTTGTTTGTGAATGTTTGACAACTCCTGTAGCTGTGGTGAGCAACGCGAGCACGCGCAAGGAAACCAGTAGGTGGGAAAAACCAGAAGGCACACAAGGCCGGTATGCCTGGTGACTTGTGTGATCTTCATCTGTTCTGCCTAGGCTAAGTACAAATGAGCATACAGTCTCATATTAAGATATAAATGCTAATTTTTCATCCACAATGTACAATATCCACAAAGATGCTGCCAATTTGTTAACTACGTTCCCAAACTTTATTGCAGCTCATGTGACTTCATCAAGGGCTACGATTCGCCAGTAAAGTGAAACAAGCGTAATCTCTGACCTTTAAGGGGGGTTGTGGGAGATTCAGGTACAACACACAACATCACTCATAAACACACACACACACACGGACAGGACCACCACTGTTCAAGAGACCATTTTGGGGCTAAATGTGCTTTTTCTCATTTGTTTGTTTAGAGCAGAATGAGCCACTGTTGTTCAAAGGGCCCATTTGGGTGAAATTATTATTATAATTTATGTTATTATTATGTATTATTATTTACTATAGGGTTCTAGAATAAATAAAACAGTGTGGAATTTGAAATTTGAAATGGAATTTGTGCTAAATGAAATAATTTGGGAAATAATGGAATGGGGGGACATGGGGAGAGTGGGTCTGTTCAAGCAGACGTAGGACTTTCATGTACTTCGATCAGGGGGGAGAAACAAAGTCTCACTCCTTGCAAACTTCAAAACTTGAGAGCCCTGGTTCGAGGTGCGTGTTTAGGGTGTGAGAGGGGAGTCGATGTGCTTTGATTCCAGCTTGTTAGTTGTAGTCTATGCGATTAAAACATGTGTGTGTGTGTGTGTGTGTGTGAAGTATCCAAACAATGATAACTCTTTCATTATGGCTGCTTTAGCCACAGACCTTGAGCTACTGTACAGTGGATTGGGTTCCATTTAAAAGTGTCCACTTCAATGGCGCTTTCCGTGATTCACACAGCTGCGTGAAATGTATTACTGATATGCAAGACTATTAACTTTTCGCCAAGAGATGGCAGCTTAGTCCGCTTGATACTGTAAGCCATTGGTTCCCAAAGGAGATTTTATTTGGGTCGCCAGCATAGCTTAGTGACAATTTATGTTGTGTAATAGGCCTAGCATAGGGCCTACCTTATATAGCTTATAGTTTGTTAACAGTCACGGTTTTGTTATAACTCCCTCACAATTTGCATTTAGAATAGCTCTGAAACCGGGGCCGAAAACTTCGTACATGGATATCTCAATCGCAAAATTAAACAATATTTCGGTTGGGCACCTACCATGGACTAGGCTGGGTAAACTCAGCCTGATCTGCCGGTGATTTCTTTTTCGACTTCTTAAAAGATTGAACTTGGTCTGGCGAAAGCCAAACTAACCATGGACCTTATAGTTGCAAAATGCAAGGGAACATGAATCAGCCTATTATTTGCACAAACAATAACGGACAGTAGCTCTTCAACTTGGCCCATTAAGATGTGTATGAACAGTCTAGCAAAGCATTTCATGAATGCCCTTTCGGACAGTTATTTGCACCACTGGGTAAAACTGCATTTTGTTTTAGACTACTGGTATTTAATTTGTGCATAGACAATGAAGCTGAATATCATATGAACTAGATGACTAAACTTATGTCACGTCCCTACGGGTTAATGCTACACGGGTTTGTTTTGATCTGTCTCACCCATAGACTGTATATATAGAACAGTCTATGGTCTCACCTGTGTTTGTGATTGTATGTTTTGTGCTTCGTAAAACTGCCGATGAGTTAACTGGCGGCCAGACGCAAGTAATCAGGACTGAACGACCAGCTGATCGGCGAGGGATGTGTGCATTGGCTGACTGTGGTATAAAATCCCAGGTATGACTGAGAAGTTTTGTTTATGGACTATTAGCGTATAGTCGTAGCTCATTGCTGTGGTGTTTGGTCCTGTCTGTGTTCTTTCCCCCGTCCCTCTTTGTTTTATGCTGCCGGTGCCGACGGGACTGGACTGTGCGGGAGCTGAGAGCTGAGGAGCTGATGTGCCAAGACGATCCATAGTGGAGGGACGTAAGAGTTTTGAGTGAGTGACTGAGGCCGGCTACTGAGCTGGCGGTTGGCTTAGCGATCTGTTTACGTCCTCCTCAGGCGGTGGTTCGTTGAGGGAGATCAGCGGCGTCGGAGGAGATCACACTTTTAAATGGATACGACATACTCAATCTGATTCCAAAGGAACGTAATTATGCCTAGCAGTGACTGTATGAGTGGGTTTAGCAGCATTGTTGGCCTCCGGTGCTGAGCCTGTGTATTCCTCTTCCTCTAGGCTGCAGCGAGTGGGAGGAGCCTCCTGGTGCGTGCGAGAGTGCGCCCCGGCCTATCGGCGAGCAGAGGAGGACGTGGGAACGTTCGGACTGAGTCTGCCAGTGAGCGGTTCACTCGGCGCATAGGGGGGACTACTGGCCGCCAGCTAAGTGCAGGGATGTGCAATGGACATTTAAAATGGACATGACTGTATAATTGTGGTGGTGGGTTGTTGGTTGATTTTGGTTGTGTTTGGTATTTACTGTTATTTGATTTTGGGGATTCCATGGGTTGGCTGTGGCAGGGCCAATGGATTCCCCCATGTGAAGATTTAATTTTCTGTTCTGTCTGTATTTTTTTTTTTTTTTGTGCGATTTAGCCTCCCCGCAGGAGGTGGTCTGAGGGCTGCAGCAGGAAGCCGTATGGGGATTTGCTGTGCTGATGTAGCTAGCCTTGTGGTGTTCTCTATCTTGAGTGGCTTGTCTTGTGTACTGTGTATTGTAGCCTAACCTTGTGGTGTGATTTATGCAACTGTTATACTTTGTAGCTTACTTGAATGCTGTGTATTGTTCCTGGTGTTGTAATTGCGTACTGCTGCAGTGTGGTGGGAAGAGACTGTGGGGAGGTTATCTGTAATAAATATTGATAATCTGCACTTGTGCTCCATGTTGCTTGTGGTCAGGAGGTCCTAAGTCCCTGTTAGGGGAACAGAAAATTTGGTTGTGTTCAGACTGAGAATCCCCCCCCCCAAAATCAAACCGGCCTTGTTCGGTCGCGACACTTATGCATGTGTAGAAGAAGAAACATTCACAAAAATCCATGACATGACCTCTCTTCTTGATAGCTGTTAAACTTCATGGAACTGACCGGGATTGTTTTGTTTAAAAAAATAAATAAATACATTATGCTACTGCTTTCCCAAATACAATGCAGCCTACAGGTGTACCTTCATCAGTCCAGTTGCAATGGATGGACTGTGATGAACTGCCCTACTTGTGATTGTTTAGAGATTTTAAAGGTTTTATAACAATGCTACAATTTTTATAAACAATTTTTTTTGGCAAGTGCTACAACTCTATTCATCTTTGCAGCACCAGTAGGCTACTTTGTGTGTGGCTGCAGACACACATTCCAAACAAGCATGCACAAAAGTTTCAAGAGTGGGGGATGGAGTAGAAGATGGAGAAAACTTCATTAGTATGATTTATTTTCGCGGCATGGATGGACTGCGCGGTGGTCATATTTGTGGGCAACCGTGGCCCACTGGTTAGCACTCTGGACTTGTAACCGGAGGGTTGCCACTTCGAGCCCCGACCAGTGGGCCACAGCTGAAGTGCCCTTGAGCAAGGCACCTAACCCCTCACTGCTGCCCGAGCGCCGCTGTGGTTGCAGGCAGCTCACTTCGTCGGGATTAGTGTGTGTTTCACTAATTCACGGATTGGGTTAAATGCAGAGACCAAATTTCCCTCACGGGATCAAAAGAGTATATACACACTATTTTTGTACCGCTATGCGGTACATCTAGTTTATTTACAAAATGTTTTTGTTTTGCTTGGTCTGAGTTTTTTTCTGTGAGCTGCATTGTCTGTGACCGCCCCTTTAGACAATGTAAACAGCTAGTCGCTCTCCAGCCTAGCTTGTTTGTAATGGTGCAGTGGATCTGATATCTGGCTAAAAGACTACTCAAAGGGTATCATGTTGTGCCTTGGCTCCAGGCAGGACGAGAATGCCCTGGCCCTGGCACATTAGTGCTGCAGACATGAGCTCTGGTCCTATGTTTACACTCTCCAGAGACTTTTGATATCATCTGGACATTGTGTTTGTTTTTTATTGTTTGTTTTTTGTTTGTTGTTTTTTTTTTTTAAACATTGTTGGCTCTCTTTTTATTGTGACAGGACAGTGCAGAGAGAGACAGGAAGTGAGTCGGAGAAAGAGATTGGGTGGAATCGGGAAATGACCCGAGTCGGATTTAAACTGTGGTCACCGTGGATACTTGGACCCAAACGTGGTAAAGGCTCTGTAGCCAGTTGCACCACAGCGCCCGAGCCCCCGAGATTGTGTTTGTTAATCCCAGTAATCAGAAAACGCTCCTGATTGTCCTCAAGATAAAATGGTGGAGGTGCATCCCATGACACCATCATGGGTTTGTCTTTCAGGGAGTCGCATGATACTGATCTCTCTGGAGTACTGCAAGCCTGCTTTTAGACAAAAATTTGTACGAAATGAGAACATGTAAAATCTGATAAGAGGGACTACTGTATGAATAGTGAAAATGAGTCATAGACAGACTAGAACAAACACTCAGTTTTAGCAGCTTACAACATAAACAACCATAACAGCTTACAACATAACAGCAAACAACCATTTGCATGAAACCTAAACAACCACCGCCTCCACACACCCGTGAAATAAAGGCATTTTAAATTGTTTCACTTGATGAGTGCCTATGTATCTTCTTATTTTTACAATTGAAAAACGCCCTCAACCTAAGAGCACCATCTCCACAACAAAGACTTATCGTTCCAGGCAGCACTCCAACTCAATAGCTTTTATATAGTAGTTATAAAAAATGATATAGTAGTCACAAAAAAAGAGTGTGTGCGTGTGTTCGCTACTGAGAATGTAATGGTGTGTGTGTGTGTGGAGGGGAGGGTAATGGTGTGTGTGTGTGTGGAGGGGGTAATGGTGTGTGTGTGTGGGGGGGGGGTAATGGTGTGTGTGTGTGTGTGTGTGTGAAGGGGATGTACCTGTGTGTGTGTGGAGGGGGGATAATGGTGTGTGTGTGTGTGTGAAGGGGATGTACCTGTGTGTGGTGTAGGGGGGTGGAGTAATGGTGTGTGTGTGAGGGGGGGGGTAATGGTGTGTGTGTGAAGGGGGTGTACCTGTGTGTGTGTGGAGGGGGGTAATGGTGTGTGTGTGTGGTGTAGGGGGGTAATGGTGTGTGTGTGTGTGTGTGAAGGGGGGGGGGTAATGGTGTGTGTGTGTGGTGTAGGGGGGTAATGGTGTGTGTGTGTGTGTGTGTGTGGTGTAGGGGGGTAATGGTGTGTGTGTGTGTGTGAAGGGGGTAATGGTGTGTGTGTGTGGTGTAGGGGGGTAATGGTGTGTGTGTGTGTGTGTGTGTGTGTGTGAAGGGGGTAATGTGTGTGTGTGTGTGTGAAAATGGTGTGTGTGGTGTAGGGGGTGGAGGGCAGAGGGTGGCGGCAAAGTGGCAAGTGCAAAAAAGTGAGAAAAAAGAAAAACCCTGATGAGGTGTGAGGTTGATGAGATTAGGCATGAGGAAGAGTAGGACAGTTCAGCATCCTGATGGGTTGATGAGATTAGGCATGAGGAAGAGTAGGACAGTTCAGCATCCTGATGGGTTGATGAGATTAGGCATGAGGAAGAGTAGGACAGTTCAGCATCCTGATGGGTTGATGAGATTAGGCATGAGGAAGAGTATCAGTTCAGCATCCTGATGAGGTGTGTGGTTGATGGGATTAGGCATGAGGAAGAGTAGGACAGTTCAGCATCCTGATGGGTTGATGAGATTAGGCATGAGGAAGAGTAGGACAGTTCAGCATCCTGATGGGGTGTGTGGTTGATGAGATTAGGCATGAGGAAGAGTAGGACAGTTCAGCATCCTGATGAGGTGTGTGGTTGATGAGATTAGGCATGAGGAAGAGTAGGACAGTTCAGCATCCTGATGAGGTGTGAGGTTGATGAGATTAGGCATGAGGAAGAGTAGGACAGTTAAGCATCCTGATGAGGTGTGAGGTTGATGAGATTAGGCATGAGGAAGAGTAGGACAGTTCAGCATCCTGATGAGGTGTGAGGTTGATGAGATTAGGCATGAGGAAGAGTAGGACAGTTCAGCATCCTGATGGCTTGATGAGATTAGGCATGAGGAAGAGTAGGACAGTTCAGCATCCTGATGAGGTGTGAGGTTGATGAGATTAGGCATGAGGAAGAGTAGGACAGTTCAGCATCCTGATGGCTTGATGAGATTAGGCATGAGGAAGAGTAGGACAGTTCAGCATCCTGATGGGTTGATGAGATTAGGTATGAGGAAGAGTAGGACAGTTCAGCATCCTGATGGCTTGTGGATAGAACCTGGATCTGCTACAAGTCTGCATGCTATTGTACCTCCTACCAGATGATAGGAGGCTGAAGAGACTGTGGCTGGGATGACTAGGGTCAGCAAGGATCCGTTTCATCTTTCTCCTAAAGTGCTGGCTGTAAAGGTCCTGAATAGTTGGTAACTTACTCCTTGTAACTCCTTTGCAGAACTTTACTATCATGGGTGGTGCTGTTACCACCATGATGTGATGTTGCCAGTCAGGATATTCTCCATGGTACAGCGGTAGAAGTTGGTCAGTATTTCACCGTCCATACCAAACTTCCGCAGCCGCCGAAGAAAGAAGAGCTCCTGTCTTTCTGCCTTTGTAACCATACCTGTATGTGACCAGCAATGATGGTGTTTGAAGTGTGAGTTGCCATACAGTCATGAGTATACAATGAGTAGGCTCCAACAGGGGGCTTAACACACATCCCTGCGGGGCACCAGTGCTGAGTGTTAGAGTGGAGGAGATGATGTTACCCAGCCGTACCACCTGTGCCCAGTCAGTCAGGAAGTGTGTATACATAATTGGTTACACTTTACTTGACAGTATTGACATAAGAGTGACATGACTCTGTCATGAATGTGTCATAAACAAGCCATAAACGTTTATGACACAACGCTTCTGCTATTAAGTGACATTCGGTTTTTGTCATAACAAGTTAGGGTTAGGGTTAGGTTTAGAGTTAGGGTTAGGATTAGAGTTGGAGGTTAGGATTAGGGTTAGGGTTCATGTGTCATGAGTGTCATTAATGACAGTGTCATGTCACTCTTATGTTGATACTGTCAAGCAAAGTGTTACCACATAATTCAATGGTACATAATAGTATCACACAAAATAATGACACGCATAGATAATGACAAGTACATTAGGGACTGATAGGGACACTGTGGTGACAGGACTACGTAATGTTTTGCCTGCATCTGTGTTAAAGTGTATGTCAAACCTGACTGAAAGTAATCAAAATAGCCATTTGATGTTAGGAAGGTAGTTAGTTGCTTTTTTTCCAATAATTGATTAGCATGGAAGCATCCTGTTTAATCATCTTGAGAAGGGGCTTTATAGCAGCTGTTTTCAGGGGCATCTGCTAAAAACAGATTCTGTACTGTTTTGAGTGTCGTAGTCTATCAAGCTTAATTCTGACATCAAGTTTAGCTTTTCTCTCCCTTTAGCTGGAGGTTCCAGATGCTGAGTTAGTAATCAAGAACACATGTTCAGTTTAATTTGATCAATTTTACCTTGAAGGCACACACACATTAACACACATACACATTTACACACAAACACACACACACACACACACAACCATCAACCATCAGCATACACAACCAGACGGTGAAGCAACATGTCCGTCCTCCTCGTCCAACGGGGCAGACCCAGCAGACGCACCTCCCCTGGCCCACACGTCCCCTCAATGTCGTAAACCAGTCTCCTCTCCCTAATCCACTAATTTGTGTGTGGAGGGGGTATAATGGTGTGTGTGTGTGTGTGTGTGTGTATGGGGGGACAGGGGGGTATGGTGTGTGTGTTTGGTGTGTGGTAAACCAATTTCCTTTCCCTAATCCACTCATGTGAGAGTCGCTCCCGCCTTTACAGCACTCAGCCAGATACTTTCTAATGAGGAGATACAGCACTCCAAAAGTCCTTCATAGAATTGCATGGGGATTAGTTTGTAACGCCAATATGGCATGTGTCTAGACATACTGTATCCCACACCTTTCGTGGGCAACAGTCGACATGTGAATAGATCGTACCAATCATGTGTCGTGTCGTGAAGCCTTGCGTGTGCGCAGTTCTGCCCAAAATAAATGCCCGATAAGTGCCGTTGCAATATGGCCGCAGATTGGAGGGACTTGCCTAAAAGGACTTTGACTCAGCCTGCTGCCATAGGAGGTGTGTCTGTGTGTGAGAGCCACTGTGTGTGTGTTCTGGCCAGTGTCATAGAGAAAGCTCATGACACTTTAACCTGTTTCACAACATGCTCCAGTTCATCATCAATACCATGATCTGCTGCTTAATCTCTCTCTCTCACACACACACACACTCTTTTTTAGAGTGACTGACATGAACAAAAGTTCTGTTCAGTGCATCCTCTCCCACTGCCATTCTGAGCCAGTAGCCATCCAGCAGGTGAGCTGCTCTATTGTTTATTATTTATGGTTTATTAGACACAGACACTATCACAGTGCCTAAAGACTAAGGGTTAGGGGACTCTGGCCATGTCATCATGTCTGAGGTCAGCGCAGAGAAAGCAGATCAGGCTGTAGCAACCTGCATGTGAGTCCACCTGTTAGCATGAAAAGGAGTCGAGCTATTGTAGCCTCGGAATACCCATACGAACCCTTGGCAAATTTGGGATTTGCTTTGCAAGTCCGTCTGGCCAAGAGGCCATTGAAGCCCATTTCCAATGTAGCGAAAAGACAGGCATGCAATACAATCGCTAATCTGGCACGGAAGTGTATTTCTAGAATTACTGTAAGTAAACAACTGCATTTAAAATCTTTGTTTACGAGATTGCTACTCTACTGAAATGATTCGGTAAGAGTTTAATGCACCAATTTAAGTTTAATTTCACTGCTAGTTACGCCCCTGCTGGAAGTCATAAGTCAATGAACCTTTTCCAGACCCACTCTCAATTACAATAGAAGGTCTGTGTGCTAATTAGGCTAAAGGTACTGGCCAGGAAGTTATCAAATTAAAAATAGATTTATGAGTGACCGATATTTCGGCACACAGCCTTTATCAAGGGTCCACCTGTTAGCAACAGAGAGAAGAGTAAAGGAATGCAAATGCAGGAGAGGGCACTGAAGCGACACTGATAACTGGGTCAAGGATAAAGGTCAAGGGTCACTGCTAGAGGCACAAAATAGGCTACGTGCACGAAAGTATGCTCGTTTCTCTGTACGCTTGTTTGTTTTCTGGTTGAGTCAGTTTGCACCTGGCTGCCACTATTGTTAATGTAATTAGTGTCTACACGGACCCGGTTGGATGTTGCACTAGAGAATCAGCATGTTACGATAACGAAGGATTTATGCGTGTGTTAAAATGATTATTATTGGGCAAACAAGATATTCAGTGTCGGAGTAAAGATGTAAGGAGCAGAATATAACAGAAGATGCCGTTACAACACAGTTAACGCTCCACCGGAAATAAATGAGCCTACAGGAAGAGCCTTTCGTGCACGTAGTCTATTAAAGCTGACTTTGTGTTCTGTGATCCTAATCAAAAGAGGATCTCATGTGTTTGACACGAGTCAAGAATTAGAGAACGTCTCTGATGAATGGATGCTTCTACCGTATCTATTTAATCAAACTCACCTTGTTCAGTGTAATGTTGAGTGATCCTCTGATTTATTGACGTCAATAACTATTACCCCTCTATAGGACTCACACAAATCGCAGTGGCTGATATGCCTTTGGTCCATTAGTGGTCTCCATGCTCATAGCCCTCCCACCTCTCCCTGATTCATCCTCTGTGCCGTATGTTTCCTCCTCCCAGACAGCGCCGGCTACTGCGCACACGAGCTGCACTGCCCTAAACTGAATTAAGACCAGCTCACTGCCCCACACCCTGTTCAGTGCTCAGCGCTCAGTGTCCTGCCTCTACGGATAACAACACAGCCACAGCCAGAGTCAGCTCAAGATGGAGGCGCCTCGACCCAAAGTGAAGTCCCATATGATCTGGTCCATCATCACCACACTTTGTTGCTGCCTGCCTCTGGGAATAGGTGCCATCATTTGCTCCAGAAGGGTACGTCAAATGACCAAAGTAGAACACTTTTGGTGCTCATGGTCGTGACTGAATTGTGGAAAGCTCTTTTGGTCGAATTGGCTGTGTGCTTACTGTGTGTTTACTGTGTGTTTGTTGATTTTGTGCTGTGTTGCCCCACCCGCAGGTGGACAAGGCAAACTTGGAAGGGGACGTGACCTGGGCGGAGGAGGCGTCCAGGAAAGCCAAGATCCTGAACATCACAGGCTTGGTGTGTGGAATCCTTCTGATGGCCATTTTTGTCATCCTGAAACTCATGCTAGTCAAGGATTGATACCAGCCCCGGCGGAGACACACCCTAAAACACGCTCAGAACAGAATTCTCACTATCCACCCCTCTCACCCCCGTTGCAGCCCCCCCAACATCAACAGTAACGGTATAATCCTCCCAGTGCACTGCCAGTGAGCTTCACTGTATGTTAAATCTGTCTGCCTCACAGAAAGAGGAACAGGACAGGGTCTATGCTACTGAGTAATGTTTACATAGAAGTAGATGTTGCATGGCTGGGTTTGACTTTAGAATACATAACTGTGTGTTTACATTTTAAATATGTTTTAAATATGTTTTCTCATGATGTAAATCTATGAGATATTACATTTGAGTTTATTTTAAATATGTTTTATAAATGCTTTGTAAACCTATGAGATATTACATTTGAGTTTATTTTAAATATGTTTTATAAATGCTTTGTAAACCTATGAGATATTACATTTGAAGCATGATGGTCAGCAGAAAGAAATGGCTGTGGTTGTGTTGTTATCCGTAGAGGCAGGACACTGAGCGCTGAGCACTGAACAGGGTGTGGGGCAGTGAGCTGGCCTTAATTCAGTTTAGGGCAGTGCAGCTTGTGTGCGCAGTAGCCGGCGCTGTCTGGGAGGAGGAGACTTGTCTCGCCTGTCTGCCCTCGTCAGAGATGACACTGAAGAACCCTAAGTGCTCTCCACAAGCCTGTCTCCTGACGTGTTGCCAGAACACCAACCGTATGGACCCCAGAGCGATAGCACAAAATCAATACGTCTTACAAGGCGAAAACGCAGAAAGGCTCGATTCAGCGCTAGCTATCAAGGTAATCTCTCTGATCTAGAAAATATGAAAGAAACTGACCAGGAATTGAATCGTAATGTTAAACCAATGACCTTGCAACCTACTCTTGAATTAAGTTCACCTGAAAGCGTGGAAGTGAATGAATGTGTTGAAGCAGATGTTGAACAATGTGCAGGATTACTAAACCAGTGGCGAACTTGGTGGGCATGTAACCCCACATGGATAGCATGGAACCATCGCTTTTCGTTTTGATCTGTAGCCCCCCTGCTGGACTGGACCCCCCGAAAGGAGGGTAGGGCAGACACAGTTTTCTGTGAATATCTTAACCCTTAAAGGTGTAGGTTTTTGAACGTTCTAAGTTCCGCAACAATTGAAGGTTTAGTCCATGTCCAAATTTCCGTCAAGGATTCCTGGGACACTGTAAGACCGGGGTACACGAAACTTGGTGGGCATGTAACCCCACATGGATAGCATGGGACCTCCTGTTTTCGTTTTGATCTGTAGCCCCCCCCTGGACTGGACCCCCCCCAAAGGAGGGTAGGACAGACACAGTTTTCTGTGAATATCTCGAGAACCGTAGGGTTTAGGAGGACCGTTTTTTTTTTGTATGTTGATCTCAAAGGGACATGTCAACCCATTCCATAACCACTCATTTCATGTATAGCGCCACCTAGTTAAACACAAAAAAGTAAAAATGAGGTGTTGTAATCGCAGGTATCTGTGACCTAACATAGTCAAAACTGCACAAAATTGGAAGTGTAGGATCATTATGACACCCTCTGAATGCACGCCAAGTTTCGTGGAATTCCGTTCATGGGGGGCCACACAATAAATTAATTTATGTTACTATACACCAACTGGCCTGTAGGTGGCCGGAGACAGTTTTCTGTAACTATCTCGAGAACCGTAGGGCCTAGGAGGTCCCCCTTTTTTTTGTATGTTGGTCTTAAGGGGGCATGTCAACCTATCTCATTACCACTTATTTCATGTATAGCGCCACCTAGTTAAAAATTAAAAAGCAAAACATTAGGTGTTTTCATCACAATATTTCTGGCTGACATGGTCAAAACTGCATGAAATTGAAAGTGTAGGATCATTATGATACCCTCTGAATGCATGCCAAGTTTCGTGGACTTTCGTTCATGGGGGGCCTTACAATAAAATAATGTATGTGTACATTTAGTTGAGTCAGATCTAACCACATGGACGCACGAAAGAAACGTCACCAACACGCCCTCTCACTAGGTGTGAATTTTAACCGCATGTTCTACTCCTCGTTCAGACACAGCACATTTACATAATGTCCGGAGGAAATACTAGGGGGGGAGTAGTATAAACACCGGGTAAATTCGGACTTCCATATGACCGGTTATGTCGTTCAGATATACCCCACCGTTTAACATCGGCAGAACCTCCGGTCTTACACGTATGTCTGAAAGCGCTTAGTAATCCTACAGTACGTATGACACATACTCACACAGTAGACATATATACACATGCATGCACATGCACACACACAGGCACATAAACAGGCAAACACGCACATGCACGCACACACACCCACCCACACACACATAAACATAAACATGTACACGCACACATGCACACAATTCAAGAATTTCTCAGAATTATGACCAGGCAAGATGGGGGTGGGGTTGTATAAAATGTATATTACATGTGGAATCTATGAACTAATCATGTTTTGGTACTTGTTGTCTAGCAGATACCAGTGAGAATTGAGTGTGCATAATGCAATTCAGTGAGACAGTTAGAATCATATATGCCTTTCAGCGTGACTTATTTTTGTGGAAAACATGTGCTGGACTGGGCGGCGGTCATATTTTGTACCGCTCTGCGGTACATCTAGTTTAAAACCAGTAATAGGCCTAGTATAAGCCTCGCCGTCTTGCACTAGCCTCACATTGCACCCATCAAAACGCAGCCAGCGCACATTATGGACGCATCATCGGAGACCCTGAATGTTGCACAGCAAATTAGGAATAAAGTAAGTGGAGGTAACTCCTGTTCCTCACTGATCGTGGTTCCTGATGTCTGTTCAAAGGATATTTTCCCAAGTATTAATAGCTCAGGCTACTTAGGCCAATCGGTTACACAGTTTGCTAATTAATAAACAAAGCCTAGTTTGTGTTGATTTAGACCTACAATAAAACCCATCTCTAAAATAGGCACTGCATTCTAAGTTTTTTATTCTAACCTAAATGGCTTATTTTTTTCTTATTAGATCTACATTTAGGTTTTAAAATGATGACGTTTTATGATGCAGCCTCTGAAGAATTATTCTTATAATTCTATTATAATTTTATATAATTCTATATATAATTCTATTATATATTTTAATGTGCGGTTTTTGATTGTCATACGCGGTCACGTTAATTTTGAGAGCACTGATATACAGTAGCCTATAGTATTTACATTTGCAGGTCATTTGCGTTCCACCTGTCATATGCGCCCCTCACTTGTAGGCCTACTGGGTTGATGCCACCTAAAATATCACAGGCACACCTTAATTATAGGCCTAATTTCTGGCTACGCCCTTAAAGGCCTAGCCTATTTTTTTTTTAATTAGCCTAGTCGCCTGCTGTAGTTTTAGTGGTCACCTTGCTATTTTATAGTTGTATCAGGTAGCTTAGTTGACTTTACATTCTCCTATGTGAGCCATTTGGAACAGAAGAACAGACCAGAATAGGCCTGTTTAGTAAGCAGGATTTGATGGCCGCATTCCTACACTTATAAAATGCAATTCAATGCGGAAGTAATCCAAGTATTCAGAATACGTTACTCAGATTGAGTAACGTAACGGAATACGTTACAAATTACATTTTTGGGCATTTATTATGTATTCTGTAACGGAATACGTTTTGAAAGTAACCTTCCCAACACTGCGAGTAATGTGCCGAACCTTCGAAACATGGAAGACAAGGAAAACACAGCGACATCTGGTGGTTTGCATAAATTATAGCAGCCACGGACTAGTGAAAAGAATGCCATTCAAGCTTCGAAATGTTCTCATTCATTAATCATTACATTAAAAGTGTTGCAAGAAATTTGCATTTCTGTTTATCTCAATTCAATACAAAAAAATACAATTAGGCAACATAATCCCGTCACTCGTTATCACGTGAAGATTGGTGTTTCGGTGGAGGCGTGAAATTATGTGTTATCCCAGTCAATGATTCAATTGGTCTCCCATCCACGACCGCAGTAGACACTACTTAGCTTCTGAACCAGGACGAAGTATTATCAACCTCAACACGCTATGGACGAGAGTTTTTGGCCCATATGGCCCGACATGTTTTTGACGATTCATGAATCAAACTTTCAATAAAGGAAAATATTATGTCAGCCATCATTGTTAGGCCTACATAGAAATGATTAGCCTGTATTGCTTTTTTAATTACATGACTGAAGTTGAGACAAGATTGCAACACAGACACGTTTTAAATGTCATCGTTCTAAATGGTAAAGCTTTAGGCTAGGCCTAGGCTATTTCTTCTTTATTTCTATGTGCATGACATTATGGATTATGGACATTTTCCGGAAAGAAAAGAACATAAATTCACAAATAGAGAAAGCATCCTATAAAACAGGGCTACCCTATAGAAACACAAATTTCGCCTGACTCTTGCAATACAACACAACACATTCCGATACTAGAACGGGTGCCCTGGTTTGCGCAATTCAAAGCCTTTGAATCAGATTCTGAAGCAGTCACGTGGGTGTGTGTCCCAAACGAAGCTTCAGACGTCAAACTCACAAACCGAGGCCTCGTTTGTCATCAGTCACGTGATTTTTATTGAAACGACACAGGCCTCGAACCGGGGCTTCATCTGGCACGCCCCTTTCTGCTCGACACAAGCTCCGAAGGCTCGTTTCATTGGGCACATCAGTACCTCTCGGATTCCCCTCGCTTGGTCCAGCGTCCTCCTGGTCTGATCCCTCGAGTCGCCCTTTCCGGATCCTGCCGAGCTAAGTTTATCTCCTGTGTTTTGGACTTTTTCCGTTAAAGTTCATTGATCTCCTGTGTTTTGGACTCTCCTTGGTTTACCTTTTCCTGCTAAACTTCTGTGTATTAGTGCCCTGTGTTTGACACCCCTTTTCCTGGTTTTCGTTTGGGATAAAAGCTACCTTGTTTGAACTCTACCTCCCTGTCCTGAGTCTGTGTGACGTAACAAATATATTGCTCTGTGCTACAATGTATTACTAACTACTCTGCTTTGAGGTATTCAACAGTTTCTTCAACATCATTAAACTCTTGGGTCCAAGTTTGGTAATAATACAAACAGCTAGAATAGTGCAAAAAGTAAAAAAAAAACACATAACAATATTATAAACATGACAATGCTCAATATATTGCTTCGTGCTACTATGTGTTGCTAACTACTCTGCTTTGCTATGCTGTAAATACCAGTGGGACAGTACCAACTGAAGAGAGGAGAAAGTGAAGCTGAAAGAAAATCTGTGATGTATACTTTGCTATTTGCAAAACCCTCGGAATAATACAGTGCCCTGCGTTTGGAGATGTATCATGTAGTTGTAGTGGACTTCTGTGTAGCTATGGTAACCTTCTGGGCAACCAGGCGTTTCCCTGGTTCCAGGATAAAGATGCTCTGATCCACAGCACAGAGGCCACACAGAGAGCCAGGTTGAGCTGACAGCTGCATGGAACTCTCCTCTCCAGGAACCGCTTTTGGGGGGGGAGAACTGCACCGCTACCTGTGTAGATGTACAAGATGTCAATGCACACACATCATTAATGGCCGACGTAGAATGGAGTCCCACTGCCAATCCATGCAGTAACAATAAATATGGGATAAGAAAGATAAACATTATATTTAAAGACAAGGAACTGGTGACGCACCTTATTTCTGAAGCACTTCTCTGTTGAGATGCTGGTCTTAATCTGGATACAGACTTCTGTGCTCTCTCATAATGTGGAGTTTTATGTTGAACATGGTTTATGTCAGCTGTTGTACTTGCCTGGAAAATAATTGTCATCAGTACTTCTTTTGACAACTGAGTTTGACAAGACAGTCAATTAAAAACTTTATGTTGCAGGTGAAAGAAAGCAATGATTCTACAGCTCAAAACCATAGATTGTGGATACGGTATACAGTCAAAGTTTTTTTCTGCATCCACAAAAAAGCATTCATAATGGCAAGGGCCACTCTAATCTGAGGCAGAAAACCTTATAATATTCCTTATCAGGGGCTACAAGTACACCAAGTATTGTGTGTGCTGGTGTCCAGACAACCAGTTTTGGTATATCTTAGAGTCAAAGAAAGACCGTCAATAAGAAGGGATCAAACAGTTAAAGAAACATTAAGAGCCATTGAAGCATTATGACATAATACTCTGAACGAAGATGGATTCTTTGTGCGCTACTAGGAGGACATTAAAGCTTAGCTGTTGTTTGTAAACAAGTTTCAAGCTTACGATGAGCTCAAAGTCTCCAGGGAAAGTAGTAGTGTTAATAGAGAACTGGGCCTCTCCAGCAGAGTCTGTGGTCAGGTTCAGTAGGAGCTTTGTATTCCATCCCGGAGCTTTAAACAGATGGACCATCCTATGAGCGATGCCCGTGTTATTATAATGGGTTGCTTTGACCTGTAGGGAAAACAAAAACAAGACGCCTACAAATAAGTAATTAATATGCACTTTCTGACTCATTGGTAAGATGGTTGTTTGGCAAAGTGCAAAGTCTGTAAACGATAGTTACTATGTAACTCCAATTATACGAGTATGGGCGGAGCCCTCTAACAGCTCTGCTAGTGCCTTCCCCTTGCTGCTGTGCAGCCCGCCTGAAGTCTTTGCGCTTTGCGCTGGTCTGTCTTATGGACTGCCGACGTGCTGCGCACATAATAGGTCAGAGCCCATACAGGGCAGATCAAATTCATCCTGCTGTTTTTGTCAGAAGCGTGAACAGGAGGATGAAAGGCCGACAACACCACTGTCCAAGAACTGAAAGAGGTTGTGATGTTCTTGGGTATAAAGGCCTTATTAGGGTGTAACACAGCCTAGCAACTCAGCAGAAGGCATTGGGGGTTCACCAACAAGGCGCACATATCACTCACTCTTTTTGCAGAAGACAAGGCCAACAACAGGGCTGTCTTCAAGGACAAAATGCGCATAGAGACACTCTTCAGTGGATCAAACGGTGCCCGTTGGAGACCGCTCAGGACTACTTGTAGGTCCCATTGCGGTACAGCTACGCTGTGGTGGCCTCTGGCGTAAGGCGCCCTTCAGAAAGCGACATGATGGTTTGGGCCGACACTCTCCGAGACGCCATGGCACAATGTGCCAGTCGTAGAAGAGCTTTGCAGCGCTCGTCCGATAGACGCGCACACCCTGTCGCCGTGTCCAAGGTGAGCCCCAGGTATGCAATCTCTTGCGACGGGGTCACAGCGCTCTTCTCCCAACTTATCGCAAAGCCCAGTTGCGATATGTGGAGAATCAGACATTGCGCTTGCTCCATGGCCTCTATTGGTGAGATGGTCAGGAGAAGCCAATCATTGAGATAGTGTAAGACTCGCATCCCCTTCCTGCTCAATGGCTCCAATGCCACATCTACGCACTTGGAGAACGTGCGGGGCGAGAGAGAAAGTCCAAAAGGCAATCTGGAGTATTGAAATGCAGACCCCTGAAAAGCAAAGCGCAAGTACTTCTGGTGACAGCGATGAATGGCCACGTGGAAGTATACGCATCCTTCAGGTCGACTGAAATGCTTTCGAATTTTTATCAACAGCAGACAATGTCGTCTGGAAAAAAGTCTGGTGAAACTGTAGTAGATTTTAACATTGGTCAACATGGGTGCTGCACCCGGGCCGACTGAGTGAGAGTCCATGATTCTGACCGCCATGTCACCTGTGGTTGAATCACACTCGGCTGGTGCTCGCTGAGAATTGGGAAAACAAGAAGCCGGCTTCCAGTGAGTCAACACGGAAGAGTCGGCTGGAGGTGACTGTTGTGCGGTGGACTTAACTGAATTTATACGCCGGATATATTCAGTGTAAGGGTGGGGATGTGCAACAGAACTTGCTTTCTGTGATGATGTGAAGTCTTCAATCAAGACATTACAATCATAAGCAATGGTACACATCCCCGCACACCACCATTCCCCACGATGACCTCCCCGCCGTGCTGTTGCAGAGGATCGTGGCTTCCCCGCTCGTTGCCTTCAACTCTCCGCCGGGTGAGGACGCATCGCGGACTGGACACTCGACTCGCAGGCTTGCGGCGGCAGAGAAGGCAGCTTGCCTCTCATGAGGGCGGGGCGCATTTTTCCGACAGCTGCGGTTGCCATGGAGAATGGCATCCGGGGCTGGCTTCTTGACTTTTCCACATGCCAAACAGAAAGGAACGACACAGAGGCACGTTCAGCAGTGGCGCCCTCTGGTGCCCCTTCAGAGAAGTGTGGCTCGGACACATCTGGCTCAGCAAGACCAAAACCAAGGACATCGCTCGTCCATTGCAGACTGAGGCGGCTTGCGCAGCAACACACCTGCAAGCCTGTGGGTGTCCTGCCAAGCACCGCCTCTATCCTCACATCGTGCGTGGAGCAGCGATAGCACTAGCGGAGGCACTAGCGGAGCTGTTTGAGGGTGGAGCCCATACGAAGTATAAAAAGCAAAGTTCTCATAAATGAACTAACTATCGTGTAGCATATACACTACTGGTTAAAAGTGGTCTTTTTTTTAACTTTTTAAAAACTATGAATTCACAGACTCATAAGGGCTTTTTTTCGTCATCTGCAGGTCTTTATTACTCCCTTTTTGTGTTCAGTTACAGAAAGCTAAACTAAACCTGACCTCCCATCCCAAAGTTCCACTCCCTCTGTGCGAGTGTTTATTTCCTTTAAACAAGATGACTGAACATTTCAACAGTATGTTCATAAAGATATAAATTAAGAGGTACGTTAATTTAGGATGTTTATAAGTTGTTGGTTATCTTACCTTGCCATCTAAAACGGCTCCATCCTCAATAACGCCTGGTGTATCAACAAATGAGAGTTTCCCAAGGGAGTAGTCCAAGCGTATGCCTTTTTTGTCTGACCGACTGATACATGAAAAGAAAATGCACAAATGTAAACATGTCAACTTACATGAAAAAAAAAGTAGGCATACACAGGCATGACCTTGTGTTCTTCAGCAATTGCATTTCAGATTAATGATACAAAAAAGAAAAGATTAGCATCCAGTAAGTGAAAAGTTATTTTCGAGGAATACCCTAACCTCTACTGATGCAGCAGTACAGGGTGCTTCAGCTCTATGTCTCCTGGCCTCTCGACACAATGACATGGAAGCTTTCCCTGGTACGGGCTAGCCAAATGTGTATACCTAAAATAGGAGAATCGCATGTAAAGGTCACAACAGCAACACTACACTACAATGCTGGCTTTTCAACTGAGGCACCTGCTTACCAAAAACAGGGCGACACCTACAGGTAGGTCCTCCATGCTCACACATTTTAACATTCTATCTTCGTGTGTCCCAAGGGTGGCTTTTATCTCCCATGTTATCATGGTAGACCTGTTCGGTTTCCACATAAAAGCATCACCAGGGAGTGTTGAAACTGCTATAAGCTTGTTATCTGTTGGCATTGTAGTCTGCAATGTCTTCCTGTGAAAGAAAAAGATTTTTTTCATTTTTGCGGTGTGTTCCAGCGACACACAGAACCGCACAGTGTGTATCTGGGATGGCTGATGGGAAAGACACATGTGTTCATCTGTTCTTCACATGACCATATACCATCCAAATGAATTTTGAAGAGGATGCCAAAGCTAGTTCCTTTAAAAAAAATGACAACATATATGTTTAACCATCATTCTCACAAATTTAGTGGGGTTTTAACAAAATAAAAAAAAGCAAAGCATAACTAGATGATGATTGTTTGTTTTTGTTGTTGATGATGATGCTTATAGACAGCACATGTACATGTACATATGTCAACATGGCCCTGTATGTGTCACTTACTTAGCACACACTTCCAGTCTGACGACTTCTGCACCAACGCTGATCTTCTCTGGAGCATTCAGCTTAACATCAAACTTTGGCAACACTGAGACGGTAGTCACAATAGACACAAAACTGAAGATGGTTTAAAAAAATAAACAATCCTCAAATGCTTTGCAAATGACGGGCAGCTACGGTACTTTAAGAGCAAGAACACAAATTTCACTGCAAGGTACTGGCTAACTTTGCTCATATAAGAGAAGAGTGAAGATTTACACATTCTGAAGTCATTGTAGGCTATATCTAAACTGAAGCCCAACAGTCTAATGAAAAGCTAATTGTGCTATTCTTTAGGGAGGACTTGTGCCTGTGCAAGATTTGTCCAGCAGAGATCACTGGAGTACAGATCTTAGATGTTTTATTTGGATAAAATAGGGAAAATGTTAATATTATTACATTACAATACATCATACATATGTATGGAAACATCTGTAAATGCTACATTAACTTACCATATCTTTTCACTTGAAACTCATGGGATCTTGCACTGTGTTTAGTATTGACACTGAGCCTGTATTTTCCTTGAGGAGCCTCTGGGTTTTTAACTTGTGGTAGAGCTGAACTATCTTGCCCTGTGATGTCACATTAAGCCATTGACCAATGGCGTTGCCTCTGCTGTCCTGTGGCATGATACAGATGAAACTGTAGGGCCTTTTTTAACATTTAACACAACATTTTAAAAGTAAAATGAAGAATCCAGTGTTTGAAAGTAAGAATACGAAAAACTACACCTCAATAGGATTTAGCTCTTACCACCAGTGACACCAGGTTGTACTGTAAAAATAAGAATATAAGCTACATTAATGAATTCCGTCTTGGTTCCAAAGACACAGATCACAACACTTCTGAAACAAATAAGGACAATTTCCTATAGGCAGATATTGACTTGGGACTATATTGGGGCGAAGCACAGGCAAAGCACTGCTACTTGGGTACAGACATATCACGCAACACATCAGTACTTTCTCACTCACCACAGCACTGTCAATCATGTGCCCAAGTTAGCAGTGCTTGGCCTATGCTTCGCCCCAATATGGTCCCAAGTCAATATCTGCCTAGAAAATCGCCTAGTCTTAATCTGTACTCGTTGTGAATATGCAGGCCACAAGTACTTGCAAATAGGTTTTTGTTTTTGTTGTTGTTGCTCATTTTTACTCATGACATGCTATCCAGCACCAAAGGATTCCATTCACTATGCTAAGCTAACCTGCCGGACTACGACAATGCATGAGACAAAAAT
This sequence comes from Alosa alosa, assembly GCF_017589495.1. Taxonomy (NCBI): domain Eukaryota; kingdom Metazoa; phylum Chordata; class Actinopteri; order Clupeiformes; family Clupeidae; genus Alosa; species Alosa alosa. Next base: position 14,676,290 of record NC_063204.1, read on the forward strand.
GTTTTTGCTCACTTATCTAACTCAAGGGGAGACGGTGAATAACCCAATTTCATAAAACGATGGCATGTTCCTTTAAGCCAAGCAATGTTAGGAATATTCTTTATATTTTGTACATTCACATTCACACATACAGTAAAAAACAACTGAGAATTTAAACCCTTTAGACCCTTGAAGACGGACAGTGTGTTTTTTCAAACTCTCACCATAAACTATTTTTGACACAATGTTCTATGTTGTGTGTTGTCCCGATATCCACTGAAGTTACAAATCAAAGTAGCTAGTGCCTGGCCCTGCACTCTTAGGACCACGTTTTACCTCATTTGATTGCTGTATTGAACATAATGCAAGTCATGGAACAGTGGTGTGGCTGCTTTCAACTCGACAACTCAAATTCTACAGAGTTCCACATAACTCCTTCAACTTCATGATGAACATCTCTAATAATCAGGAGGTGGTAATGTTCATATTCCAGAGTATGGAGCAGGTTGCCTATGCTATGTAATCTAGCCATAAGAAATGGGTAAAACACTACTGGGCCTCTCAATTCTGTTTTCAACATCATGTTTATGCACTTCCTATGTTGACTTTTCCTATGTTGACTTATGTTGACACATTAGCCAATCCTTTTCCTGCTCTTCTGTATGTGTTCGAGCATTGAGTTTGGACTAGGGACAAAGAACAGTTTAGAAAATGTCTCTCACCTCTTTACTGAGTGGAATAAAGTTGGTGTCCATGGTGACCACTCTGAAATGCACTGTGGATATGAATACTGTGATAATCTGCTTTTGCATACACATGTTTATATTTGCAGCTTTCTGCATTGTGAACCTGTGTTGACCATGTGACATACCTGTTTGGCCTGGGGAGTATATGGGTTTATCTGTCTGGATGAAGGTTATAGACCCTTTCAACAAGGTAAACAAAAACAATGCTTGAACGTTCTATTTGGGCCCCAATCTACTTCCTCTGCATTAAGATAACATATGGAATGTTGAAAAGGAAGTCTTGTGGGGCCAACTATGATGCTGATAATGGAACTCTCTTGAAAGGGTCCATAGGAGCAGGCTGTGGGCTGAACTTCACCCGCCTCTGTGAGGTCCAGTGAGATGTTTGACCTTTGACCTCCACTATGATTTTCTGCACAGAGTTTTTTACCAAAGGGGCCTGTTAAACAAGAAAGTAAACACTAGGATCACTATGTGATGAACACCAGGTAGTGTGAACCACACACAAGGGATCCCCAAATTGAGCAAAACCTTGAATCTGAACAGTACTTATTCTCATTAGCCAGCAGCATAGCAATTCCAGTTAATAGATTCAATTTCAAATTCAATTATTTTTGTTGGCGGTACTCAATAAAATCCATTGTTAATGGAATGCTTGTCAGATAAAACTTTCGGCGCTTGTTTGTGTGGGCAAGTGACAGAAAGAGTTGGCACATTCACGTCTGTGCCTATGTGTGGTGCGTTTAAGAGGGTCTGGAACACACAGGTGAGCTACTGACCTGGAACTGGAAGCAGCGGTGAACGTCCTTGTCTGATGTTTCCTGGTGCAGCATCTTCTTCTCATCTCCATTGGTCAGATTTATGGACATGAGCAGAGTCTCGTTTGGACTCAGGAGGCTGGCACAGAGTTTGGCTTCGGACTCTGTCACCACACTGCCATCTGTGGTTGTATAGAGTAACCTGTGGTAGCTCTATACAAAACATATTGATGTCAATGGTGCATTTTGCCCATGTTCAGAGTGGAAAGTGAAAAAGAAAGATTTGCATAAGACAAGTCAAATTGGTGTTTTCAAACAGAAAAGATTATGGAGAATAAAGAAAAAAATATTTAAAAAATCTTTGTATATTCCCACAAGGTGTTTGGGTGCTCTGAAAATGAGAACCAAAATGATTTTTCAGACTTGTAAGGCCTGCTGTTCAGACCCTGAAGGAATTTATTTGTGTTTCTACTTATCTCAGTAAGGAAAATAAATCAAGAGCCTATGTTGAGTACAAATATGTCTTCTGAAGGCTTGAACAGAGCCCAGCCAAAAACTCCAATAAAATTTGTATCAACTTTGAGGGACAGCTATGACCATGCAGGATTATCTAGACCAAACATGACGATAATAAGAGTAATTTTACAGTGTGTTCTCTGGGCTTGTGAACTTTACATAAAAAGAGGCCGACACCTGGTAATCTTTTCTTGAAAGTTTTTTACATAAGAGACCTGTGTCTCCTGGGCCCCTGGTTGAATTTTTTGAGACCCTAAGTGCGTGGAATGACCCTACTGTAAACTTTACCATGCAAAAGAAGAAATGGTATTTATACATGATCCAACTGGACAAGTCCAACTTATCCAACTTGTTATAGTGCTCAGTTCAAAACTCAGCATCTATGATGGTGTTGAGGTGCATTAGTGCCTACCCAGCATGGGCATCTTGCACAATCCATTCTGAATGATGTATTACATTTTGAGCAACATATACTGTACTGCCATCCAGGCAATGCATTTTTTGGGGAAGACCTTGAATATTTTAGGAAAACAATAGAAAAATCACTGATAATTCTGCACCTATTTAAACAGTATTTCTCCATAGATAGAGGAAGAGTCCAGGTGCCAAAATTGCCTGTCTGGATTTCAGACCTGTCAAATTAGGTGCATCATGGAATGAAAAAAAAGATTAAGAATACCCCATACTGAGCAACTTAAATCCAATATTGAGCAGAAATAGGGCAACATTTCATTCTCAAAACTCTAGCAACTGGTCTCCTTAGTTCCTAAATATTTTCAGAATGTTGTTAAATAAAGAGGTGAAGCAGCACAGTGGTAAACATGCCCCCATCCCAACTTTTTTTTTTAAACGTGACTGGCATCAAATTAAAAAACATATATTTTCCCAAACACGCGTGTCGATGTGATGTCAGTCCATGACAAAGTCCCTCAATCTCTTCGGGAGCTGGACTACTCTTCCAGCCTGTGAGGTCCTCCCATCTATGGTGGTGGGCGAGTGAAATCCGGCACTCACAGCAGGCTGGTCACGATCCAGATCCTCCCTATGCTCCTGGAGGGCTGTGCTGGTGCTCCCCGGGTCATCCACAGGAGGTGCTGGGGGTCCGGCAGTCACAGGTAGGCCTCTGGGAGAGACAGGCCACGGTAAAGTGTACGGGCACAGTCTGTTATAATGAACTCTCACGAGGGGAGAGTTACCCTCTAATGCATCGGTCCCCAACCACCGGGCCGCGGGACATTCCTAACCGGGCCGTGGCCTACGACAAGAGTTTAAAAAAAAAATGCATGCAAACTAAATAAACTTAATTTAATTCGCAATAATGTCACATTCGCAATAATACCCACTGACGATGGTGAGCCAGATACCTCAAAGAAAAAGAAGGGGTCATTCAATACGAAATATGACGAGTCATATTTAAAATATGGTTTCGCAGAGACCGGTGACTCGCATGCACCAAGTCCTTTATGTGTGGTATTTGGCGATAAGTTGTCAAACGAAGCAATGAAACCATCACAGCTAATTCGACATCTAGAGTCCAAGCATCCTACACTTAAAGACAAACCCCTTGAGTTCTTTGAGCCGTAAGAAACGCGAGCAAGAAGGACAAAAACTAGTCGCGTAAGCAACCACATCGGTGAACGCGCTGGCTGCTAAAAAGCCTCATAGTGGCTAGTCGGATTGCTAAATCTAAGAAGCCCTTTACTATTAGGGAAGAGTTAATTCTGCCTGCTGGTAAAGGCATGTGCAATGAACTCCTGGGGAGGCTGCAGCTAAAAAATAGCTCAGGTACCGCTTTCTGCAAGCACTGTCCATAGGCTTAATTGATGATATGTCAGAGGATATTGAGGCACAGTTGTTAGAGAGGGTGAATGGGTCACCGTGGGTACGCCATCCAAGTTGGTTGGTTGCAGGTCACTGGCCAGAGTGTTTGAGTTGCGAGAGCCGCTGCAGAGATTTCTTACAGAAAAAAAAGTCACCGTTAGCTGCATATTTTAGTGATGAGGGCTGGGTGTCAAAACTCGCTTACCTGTGTGACATATTCGGGTTGCTTAATGACCTCAACCTGTCACTGCAGGGGAGAATGACGACTGTCTTTAAACTGGCAGATAAAGTCGCTGCATTTAAAGCCTAGCTTGATTTGTGGGTACGACGAAAGGATCGGGTGTATTTGATATGTTCTAAACAGTAGTGGGGGTTTTGGGAGAGACTGAGGCAGGGCCCTTTCTCAGCTGGTGCGCCGATCATCTTGTTGCGCTTTCAAATGAGTTTGAGCGCTACTTCCCATCCTCCAAAGATCCATGGCAAACCAATGAGTGGGTTCGCAACCCATTTGTCAATATCCCGAATAGTCCTAACTTGTCAGCGCAGGAGGAAGAGCAGTTAATCGAAATTGCAAATGACAGTGGTCTTAAGAGTGTGTAGGCTATGAGGAAACCTCTTTGGTGGGTTTTTGGATGAAAACCAAAGCAGAATATCCCGAGATAGCCGTAAAAGCGCTGAAAACATTGCTACCATTTCCCACCACATAGATCTATGCGAGGCCAGGTTTTCGCAATGACTGCAACTAAGACCAAATTAGCTAATCGACTGACATTTCAAACACACTGAGGGTGTCACTGTCTTCCATCACCCCCAGATGGAAACAAGCATAGGGCTCCCACTGATTATATTAGTAATGCACGTTTAGTTCCCATGTTTTGTTACCATATTTTGTTAAGCATGTTCACACATGATAGATGTAGCTTCAAGTTGTTAAATTTTCATAGTTCATATTGTTAAATTTTCACTTCACGTTCACGTTTTTCACATTTTTAAGAGTTTGCTACCTTCACTGTTCATACATAACTACTAGGGCTGTAACGATACATCCACCTCACGATTCGGTTTGTATCACGATTTTTGACCCACGGTTCGATATGAACCTCGATTTTCTTTTCTTTTTTTTTTTTTTTTTTTTTGGCTAGACATTTGCAATATAATATAGTAGGCTATACTATATCTGTATTATTTTATATCCTGATATAAAAATATTTTACTGGATGTCTTATATTTATGACAGCACACTTTATGCTGATTAGCCTATAGCCTAGGCCTACTATTTGTATTACCTCTTCAATTCAGCTGTCTGGTTGAAGCCTGGAAATATTGTAAACAAAGTAGCATAGTTGGCTAGCTTATCATAGTCTACTAACTGTACTGTTCAGTTTCCCCATGTGTGTTTAAGTTTCAAAGTAGCCTAATACTTGTTCTCCTTGGGACAAGGACTTTTGGAAATGTTGGTATTGAGATGATCAGTCAACTTAATTGCAAGAGTTTTAAACAAATATGTGCAGCATGCTAATGATGCTAAGCGGATTTAATAATAATTTAGCTAGTCGTCTTCTATGATAGATAGATAGATAGATAGATACTTTATTGATCCCCAGGGGAAATTCAAGGTCTCAGCAGCATACATACAACACAAACACATTCTTTAACAGCAGAAAGAGTAATTAGGTCAGGTAATCTGTAATCCAGGTTACCAGGTGAGCGTCCACACCCATTTGCAAGAGCTTGTCTCCCAATCTGAGGGGCTGGATGGTATTAAAAACACTTGAGAAATCAAAGAACATGATTCTCACAGCACTTTTCCCCTTGTCCAGGTGGGAATGTGTCCTGTGTAGAAGATAAGTGATGGCGTCGTCCACGCCCACTTTCTCCTGATATGCAAACTGTAGCGGGTCTAGTGCATGGCTAAGACCAATCGCTCCATTGTCTTCATCACATGTGATGTAAGAGCGACAGGTCTGTAGTCATTAAGCTCACTAGGGTGTGGCTTCTTAGGGACAGGATTGAGACATGATGTCTTCCACAGTGTTGGAACTTGTCCAATACTATCGTAGACTCAAATTGAAGATGTGCTTCAGTGGCTCCCCCAGTTCAGCAGCACAGGCCTTGAGTAGCCTTGGGCACAGTCTGTCAGGCCCTGCTGCTTTATGCGTCCTTGCTTTCACGATTGTGACTGTTTTATTTGTATTGTGTTGGCCAAGTCGCGCATGTTCATTGAGCAGGAGAGGGAGGGAGAGTGAGAGGGAGGGAGCGAGCGAGAGAGAGAGCCGGGCAAGGAGATGGGGTTTACACCTACTGTATACTGTTTGGTAAAGTTGAACAGTCTACAATGAAAGCAACGAGAGGTATGAAATTATTTATTTAATTATTTTTGGACAACGTAGGCTACCGGTAAGTAAAGCGGGAGATATGTGTTGTTTATGCAGCCGCGTAAGCATGAAACACTAGGGTGTGTTGCGGTTCTGGCTTTTCACACCGCGACACAGTATCGTGGATATAAGTGTCGCGATTTCGGTTTCAAATCGCATATCGCTACAGCCCTAATAACTACATAACTGGAGCTAGTTCTTTTCAAGTAATGCATGCACAACACTGAACATGGAACCCCCAAACCCCTCCCCACCGGTCCGTGAAAAAAAAATGGGAATCAAACCGGTCCATGGTACATAAAAGGTTGGGGACCCCTGCTCTAATGGACTGGTCAGTTCATAGGTGACACCAACCTCACCCGAGACATCCAAACGTCCTTGCACTCTGTAAGGCCCCTTCCAATGAGGTGCCAACTTGAGACGGCTCTCACAAGGTCTCCGACCTCATACGGACGGTGTCTCATGTGAACGTCATAGTGGGTTTTCTGACGCTCTTGTGCCACAGTCTGATTGTCCATGGCTCTCTTGAACGCTGTTTCTAAACCTGCCCTGAGGGAGGCAGCAAAACTCCCCGGGCAAGTATTTCCCCAACTTGTCGCTGTCTGAGGACCAAGGAGCTTATCAGCTGGGATCCTCGCTTCTCTGCCATGGGTGAGGATGAAAGGGGTGAATCCAGTGCTGGCATGCACACTAGTGTTGTAGGCAAAAGCGACCTGTTTCAGAAAAGAGTCCCACTCCCCTTCACAGGAGAGAAGGGTCTTCGCCAATTGGTCAATTAAAGTTCGATTCAGCCTTTCGACCATGCCATTTGAGCGAGGGTTGTATGGTGTAGTGCGAGTCTTTTTTATACCTAGTAGCTGACACATGTTCCTGACTAGTTCAGACTCAAACTGCCTCCTTATATAATGTCTCCATTACCCCATGTTCCATTACATACTCACTAAACAGACAAGAGGCAACTGTCATTGCTGTCTGGTCAGGTATGGCATACAAGTTGACATATTTGGTATAATAGTCTTCTACAGCCAGCACATATCTGTTTCCCCGAGATGTCACAGGCAGCTCTAAAATGTCAGCAGCCACCCGCTGGAAAGGTCTTACCGCCTGCGAGCTCATCAAAGGTGCCTGGTACTTAGGAACAGGTGACTTCCTCCTCTGGCATGCATAGCACTCCTCACACCACTTCCGTATGTCACGGTGCATGCTGGGCCAAAAGCACATGCGGCGTGCTCGTGCCAGGACCTTTTGAAGGCCAGATGACCTACATTACAAGTGGACCGCCATGCAGCTGGCTCAAGAGCTCTGGGACCAATGCAGCTGGAATAACTGTTTGTGCTATCTGCCCAATTCCAGGTTGCTCCAGCATGCGGCATAGCAGTCCATCGACCAAGGTAAGGGCTGGGAACTCACTCCACAACCGCCTCACAGTTAGAGGGGCCTTTTTCACCTTCCACCTCAGGGGCCTCTGGCCACTTTCCACCCATGACATCACTAAGCTGATATCAGTGTCGTTCCTCTGCATGTCCTTGATTGAAGTACCATCCTGAGACAAAGAGTACAACATAGGCAGGTCTGGTGTGGTGTCAGTCTCTGGCTGGGACTGCTGCTCACCTGCTAGTGGATTGACAGGAACCTGAGGTGGGGTGTCCACTATACACGCAACAGGAAAATCGCTGCCAACATCTGTTTGTGTTGCTGCATGAACGTTAATGGGAGGGGCCTGGCTGGCAGTATCACCACTAGTGGGTTTATTATTTGTTTATCACCCGGAGAGAAGAAATACTCTTTTTCTGATTGGCTGGTGGGGTGGCTATTAATTCTGAATAACAGGACACCGTTCCATATCAATGCTTATGAATGGTAAATATAACAACCATAGTAGGACGACGGTTGCATCTTGGTTGCAGGCTTCGCAACAATGGAATCAACTGTAAACAAGCTAACTGTCTATGCTATCGCTGTTATAGGGCCAACGAAAGTTGTACAACAAGCTGAACTAGTGAGCTTCTTTTTAAACGGAACCGCGTGTTTCCTTTGCTTTACAGTGGCAACCGGGTGATAAGCGGGATAACGCCCTTCGAGGTTTGTCCAGTTATACAGAATTAATAGACTCTGGTGGAGGCAACTCCCCTCCGCTGCACGTCTGGGAGTTTTTTGCCCCTCGCCCTCGTCCATTAATTCTGTATAACAGGACACCTCGGCGGCCGTTATCCCTTACATAGTGGACACCATCTGCTGCCCAGTTCCTAGTCCTGTAAAGAGTTCATTCTAAGCATTCCATTTTACACAGGAATTCCCCTCTAACTAGCTGGCTGCAGCCTTTTTATTAAATATGCATAATTTGGATGAATATTATGGATGTTGCCTTTAAATATAGGCTACATTTAATACAGCATAGGCCTACACACAAACGGATAATGGAGTCATAGGCTACATGTTGTAGGCATCTGCACATTGCCCCTAGATTAGTTCATTTATTTGAGTGATAGTATTAACCCCCTACCCCAACCTGATGTGACCCATCTTGGAAGTTATTAAAGTTATTTACTTCAGGGTTTCAATAAGTAAATGTATGTTTTTGAACTTCTCAAAGTATAAGGCAGAAGGAGAGGAGGAAAGGACTGAGGAGGGAAAGCAGCTTAAGTCAGAGAGAGCAAGCGGATCCAGAGTCAGAGGAGGTGGAGCAAACAGATCTGGAGGGAGAGGGAGACCAAGAAGAGAGGAGAGCCAGAAGAATGCAAACAAGCAGAGAGCAGGAACATGACCAAGCAGCAGAAGCAACTCCTCTGTGTAGTGTGCATGATTTAGGTCATAAAGACACAGGGCCCAAACAAGTATAGCTGAAAAACTACCCACATGATAGCTTTGGTACACAGAAGAGGGCATTTCACAGCAGCTGGTTTGTGAAGCATACATGGTTGGAGTACTCCGTCAACCTGAATGCAGCTTTCTGCTTTCCATGTAGATTGTTTGGTAAAAACATCAACCATGATGCTTTGGGCAGTAGCGGTTGCTATAACTGGAAGAACGCACTGTCCATCTTCAGTAAGCATGAGATGGCACAGTCACATAAAGAAAGTATTATTGCATGGCAAAACTACAAGTTAACCAGCCAAGTAGGAGATGTCGCTCAGATGATGCTGACTGGTAATGCCTGGGAGATATCAAATATGAGAAACTATCTAAAGCGAATTGTGGCAGTCATCTCTATGTTAGGTAGTCAGGGAAGCATGAGGTTTTAGGAGGCAGGTAAAGAAAAGGGACATAAAACAGACACTGATAGATGCTCTGCTATACTCTTTACTGTAATAAATGATGAATTAAAGAAGCACTTTAAAGATGTGATAAAAACGCGCTGTGCGCGCACCTTTTTTGGCTATAGTCTGTGCCTTTTTGTAACCCGACACACCAGCCCATTTTGCCATTTTCTGGGCCGGCTCAGATCTCCCACCGCTTCACGCAGCAGCTACAGGAAGTCCGTCTTCATATCTGTTCCTACTTGCTAAATTTGATTGTAGATGGAAATAGAAAAACACGAAAAGCACACTAGTCAGCAAGTCTGGGCACAGTAGAAGGAGCAACCGTCACATTGGGAACTTTTCCGATGTCTGCCAACTGTCTGGGAACAATAGACAGCACTTAATAGGGATGCACGATATATCAGTGGCCGATATATTATTGGCTGATAAGTGTAAAAAAGAAAATGTTGTTATTGTTGTATTGCCCGACTGGCTACTTTAGCTTGGTTGGCTGCTTCTTCCTCAAAATAATGTCAGCGGTGTGGATGTATTTCACCATTCTAACAAGATTTGTGGATCTGCATTGAATCTGTGCAGCCCAAAATCCAGCCTCATGAATGATCCTCCGCCTTAAGCAGAGCGGAGCTCAGCCTACCTAGAGTGAATTGACTTCTTCTGCTGGTGTGTCTGCACTGTACCTGCATTTGGATCGCTTGGGAATTCCTGCTTAAGTTCCAGGCTGGTCGGGGCTAACCCCTTTAAGGTTGTGCTGGAAGTGTGCCTATGTTCCCACAGCCCTATGTTCCCACATTTCTATGTTCCCACCCTAACCATTTCTAACCCTCACCCTAACCCTAATTTTAAAAATGTCCTAGAAATGTGGGAACATAGTAGCCTGGCTAACATCAGACCTCATCTCATTGAGAACGGAATGCTTCGTGCCCGGAGTAGCTTCCCTGTTACTATACCTCAAGAAAGATTCTTTCCACAGAACCAAAAGGGACTGGAATCCTGCTGCTGGAACCCTGTCAGTTTTCTTGATTCTGCACACCCCCTAACACCCCTCTCTCTCTCTCTCCTTGTTGTTGACAAAAAGACATTCAGATATTATTGTAGTTTCATGAATGTATATATTTAAGTTTTACTTCAAATATGTGGATATACAAGAAAGACATAGAAAACATTTTGAAATAATACAAATACAAATTACATAAATACCTGCACAAATATGCAAACTCCATGGACAACTTGTTAAAGCCTAAGATAATAAAACATTTAGAAAGAAATGTAAATACTTTGTGTTTTGATATTTACATAATCATTGTTCTTACACTATTAAACATTTAAACCTTCTCTCAAGCTAAATAATACGAAAACAGCTGCATGGCAGCCACATTGGCACAATCCAAAACATAAATAAATACAACTTATAAAAAAGGTCCTCAGATGGGATGGTAATGACAACTTCACAAATGAGTCCTACAAAATAAGAGTGAAAAGAGTAGAAAATAAAAAAAATAATGGAAATGTTACCATAGATGAATGAAGACAATTTTATTTACAAATCCCTATATGACCAACAGCGGCACATCAAAGGATAGACAGCATGACTTTGCATAAAGATCCACCAGCTCTAACTAGACAAGGAAATAGTTAGAGATTAAAGGGGAACGTTTAGAAATCATTTGGATGGTTAAATGACCTGTTCCGGTGAAAATGGTGACTTTCCCCGCTGCGCCTAGCGTCCCCAGGCGGAAAACCAACCTTGCAACATTGAGACTACCGTCCCGGAAAGAGAAGTGAGAAACAAGAAACTCGTTTTAAATCGTGTTTCTTACCTTGTAACATCCACATTGTTCTACCAAACTTATGCTAACCGTTCGCTAGCTTGTAAACAAATCCATGTGCTTTATCGTTACCTTTTTCCCACAGTTTGAAATAGCATAATGCACAATTTATCCAGCAGAGGGGGAAATCCTGCCAAGTTTCCCTTTAAGTATCCTTCCAGTTGACTGGAGATGGCGTTGGTCATTCCATTTTACATAGATCACTGAATCAGACAATGATTAGTGCCAACAGGCAATCCATAGCAGATAGCTACTGATGCAAGGGATGCACCCATGCAGAACAGCGAAACACTGCAAAACCATAATAGCCTCTGTTATCTCTAAACACATAGTCACACACAGATATACACAGTGACAGTATAAGAAAATAATTAAATGAAAACAGTCATCTCTTTTTTTTTTGTGCCTCACATTTACACACCGATGGCAGAGGCTCCTCAAGGACACTTCGACAGGGTCAGGAGGAGTTGGGCTCAAACCAGCAAAATGCCCCCCCCCACCAAAGAAAAAACAGCCATCTCATATGTGTAAGAACACATAACAAGAACATCAGGACATAAACTACTTAAGCAATATAGCACAAGTGAGAGTGGGGTTGGTCATGGATATTCCCACGGGTGTTGTTCGGCCTGTAGCCACGAGGCCGGAGATACATGGCTACGGCCGAACAACACCCGTGGAAATATCCATGACCAACCCCTCTCACTCGTGCTATATTGCTTAAATATAAACATTATACGTTCTGATTCCAATACTCTGAAGAATGCTCATCTATTTGCATTTCACTTGGGCATAGAGGTCCTCAGTGTCCATTGTGTTCTGATCTCTGGCCTGGGCGTCTGTGCCGGACAGATGGATTTCTGCATACACTAATTCCTGCCCCTGCTTCTGCCCCGTCATCTTACTGCTGCCCCTGAGGGGGCGTCTGGAGAAGTCAATCTCCCCATACAGGATCTGCTCCTGTAGGTCTTCTGGAGTTTTGGAAGTGCTGGTGTTAACAGACTCATTTGTACACGCACCAGAGTCCTGGGTTTAAAGAAGGACAGGGTTCAACAGTGACTTCATGACTATTTGCTCATATAAATTTAATTGATTGTGTGTGTGTGTGTGTGTGTGTGTGTGTGTGTGTGTGTGTGTGTGCGTGCGTGTGAGTGTGAAAGAGTCAGTAAGTGTGCATGCAAGAGAGAGACTGTTAGAATGTTGCAGTGGAAAGACCCACTTACAAACCTGCTGTTGGGTGCACTGCTCATCTTGTAGCGATGTTTTAGATGTTTTCATTCAGAAAACAGACATATTTAATAAAGTTTAGTCAACTTACAAAATACAACTTACCCATCTTTTTACACCTTATCTTTTATGAGTGTGCAGTTAAATTGCTAGATGCTTTGGATAATAACTAAGTCCAATTAGAGGTTCCTGATTTTAGCAGACACTTTAATCCAAAGAGGACAAACAGACTCACAACTGGTTCTGGAGTCGAACCCTATTATCATGCAGTGACACCAGCACTTTCCACTGGGTCTTGAATCCAGAACCTTATGTGTGCAAAAAAGAAGCAATAACTGTGATGACCACTTCAAATGTTTTTTTGGTCTCCTCTCTTCATCAAGTCTGTCTTTTAGAAAAAGATTGAAAAAAAAGAGGTATTGATAAGCATAGAAAACGACTCACCTCAAAGCAAGCCATATCAGCACACAAAACAGAGGCCCTCCCAGACATCCTCCTACAATCAGTGGGAGTGGGACATGTTCTGACATTTGAGGAGAAGTCCGTTTGGTCAGTCCGTAAGTTTTAGTTAAAATCTGTAAGAGACTTTGTCCTTATATCATTTATATAATGTCTTACCCAAAAACAAAGCCTTTTGGATATCTAAAGCATAGGCTTGTGGTTTCATCTTCATCTGCCTGTTTGATTGTAAGGATTTTAATTTGCAGATCCGCTGTCTAATTTTGACTTATTATTGTTAACCGTTCTATCAGCTTGGACCAACATGATTTATTTGTTTTGGTAGAACACTTATTACAGTCTCACTTGCCTTGGATTGTCTGCCTTCAGATACTCACATTATAAACAAACTATCTGTTGACACTCTGCTACAATTTATGGTAAAGGTTAGGGGTTAGGGATTGGATTTGGTTGAATTGTTTCATCAACTATTTAACGTACTGAACTTGAATTTTAACAGATGATCTGTTAAGTCTCTGTGGTCAGAGCATCCAAGTAAAGTTTTAACCTTACTACCGCCAAAAGTGATAATCAAGCAGCCGACTGGAACACTGAACACTTTCTGACAACGCAATCTTAAAACATATAGCCTAGCCTACCTTTAATCTCTTAATTTAGTCAAAGGGTGGCAATACAGGTTTTACAACATGCAGAAAAAATACAAAGACTCAAGTAATGAGATTCTTTGGACATTGACCAGAAGTCATACCATTAAACATAATTAAGTGAAAAAACATACCTTTAATCTCCAGTCTCACTGCATCCGACTTCTTTCCCCCTTGTGGGTGTTCTGCCCTGCAGTAGTACTGTCCTTATCACGGGAGCTGAGATTGAAGGTGAGGGTTTGTCCAGATCCTATAGGGGTGTGCTGGTCTCCTCTAAACCAGGTGTAGTTCTGCACTGGAGGGTTGGCCTCACTGCTGTTACAGTTCAGAGTCACACTACTGCCCCCTGCTGCTGGACCTGAAGGACTCACAGAGGCCACCACATCTGCAGGAGAAACTGGGGAAGGGTATGGCGTTGAGTTTAGAACAAAAAATACATTAAAATATACACTGAAAGTAATTGAATGCAAAGCCGATGACTTCAGCTTGAGAAATCTTTATACAGCAGAAATACAGCGTTTAGTGTTTGCACAGCACTGGTTTGCGGAGTGTTCAAATTCAGTCTGAGATAAGAGGCTGTGCAGGAGATAGTTTTTCCATGGTGACTAGGGGAAGCAGTGAAGGTCAAAAAAGACGTGAGGGATCTGCTGCCATTCTCCTCATCCTGTATGTGAGTGTGTGTTCCCAGTGGGAGGAGACCAGGTGATGGTAGGAGGCTGAGAGGGACAGGGAGCAGCAGCAGTGTAGGTCAGAGTCACTGATGTCCCCTCTGACACCTCAGACATCTGTTGGGGAGGAGAGCTTTAAATTCAACCTTCATTTTGGCATTAAACCCAGTTTGACACAAAAACATCAGAGTCAACATCAGGTCTCGTATATTGAACACTAAACTAACTTAACAAGGGATGTTTATACTGAAGTTATAATATTGCAGCAATAATTAACATAACCCAAGAGGTTAACCTCCTACCTTCAACAATCAGATTAAATGACTTTTTGAACGTTCCTCTAAAGTTGGTCATCTCAACTCTGAAGTACTGTAGGCTTAAATTGTATATGTTTTGATCAGACAGTCAGGCTGTGTCCCTTTGTGAATGGTTATAGGCGCCTTTTCTCAATAGTCAACTGGGCTTACTTCATGCAGAGGTGTTTGTGTGCATGTGCATGTGTGCGTGTGCTTGTTTGTGTTTGTGTTCGTGCGTGTGTACTTGTGTGCAAGTGTGTGAGTGTGTGTGGGCATATGCGTGTGTTTAGGCGTCTGTATGCATGTGGGTTTGTATGTGTGTGTGTGTGTGTGTGTGTGCAAAGTCGTGTCTTCATGGTGTATTTCAGAGAACACTGGAAAACCTACCAGAATATGTTCAGGCATGGCTAATTGCATATTTGATACTTTTAGTGTGGATATATTTGAAATTGTGGTGAGGCTTGCAGCTGCCTGTTTTTTGATTCCCAAGAGTCAAAGTTTTAAAATGGTGTATAACATTACTATGCTACATAGCAATATGGTGCATACAATTGATTTAGAATGTTGGGGGGAGGTGGGGGAGGGGGAGGGGGGTAACCGTCCCGCCGGCGGGACACTGAAAGTTATTACGTTGATCACAAATATTACAAAAAATAGTTTAAACACCCACCTAATGCTAAAAGCAGGAAATGAAAGAAAAAGAGGGTCTTGAAGAAAATCATTGTGTCTATATGTATCTGTTAAATGGTTAAACACACAATGGTTAAACAAAAGTGTACTGACCAACAACCGCAGACAGAATTAATATAAAAAAGACAATTTAATTATGACATAATTTGCATTTTATTCAAGAATTCCTACATCTGAGCAGCACTCAGCAAAAACAGCAAAATCAGTGAAACACATATTCTCTGGCAAACCACTCCCATTTTAACCGTAAACCGTAGAGATTTCAGCCTAGCTCTACACTACAAAATGTGCCTTACAGACCTCAACACCATCACACACTAGTAAGCATGATCCTGTTTGTTAAGGGTGAGGAGGTGCAGAATTTGTCATTCATTATATTACTGTCACCACATAGTGTCTATCATAGATGAGGGAAATAAAAGTACTAAATGTAAAATGCAAAATTCCTGATAACTGTTAGTCCCCATATATAGTTTCTCAGTTATCAGAAATGCAAAATAATAGAATTTTAATCATATGATAAAATATGTGATTAATTGTGATTAACTATAGGAATTCAGCGATAAATCATGATTAAAAATTGTAATCGTTTGACAGCACTATTAAACACACAATGGTTAAACAAAAGTGTACTGACCAACAACCGCAGACAGAATTAATATAAAAAAGACAATTTAATTATGACATAATTTGCATTTTATTCAAGAATTCCTACATCTGAGCAGCACTCAGCAAAAACAGCAAAATCAGTGAAACACATATTCTCTGGCAAACCACTCCCATTTTAACCGTAGACCATTTTCCCTAGTATTCCCATTCCCAAGTAAATCCCATTCACACAAAAGCCATTAAAGAGATTTCAGCCTAGCTCTACACTACAAAATGTGCCTTACAGACCTCAACACCATCACACACTAGTAAGCATGATCCTGTTTGTTAAGGGTGAGGAGGTGCAGAATTTGTCATTCATTATATTACTGTCACCACATAGTGTCTATCATAGATGAGGGAAATAAAAAGTATCCAATGTAAAATGCAAAATTCCTGATAACTGTTAGTCCCCATATATAGTTTCTCAGTTATACAAATTGTAATGGCCGTAGTTCCTAAATGATTCATGAAATAATTTTGCACAACTCCTTGAATTAAAGCTGAAAGTTCACATTCAAACACATTTTTGAATGCTTTGTTTCATATCCAGTCTGGTGGTGTGCAAATAAGGCCTGAACTCTATTTTAATGACAAGAAATTCATCAGGATTAAAACGTAAAGTTATCTCTGCTTATC
Organism: Alosa alosa; assembly: GCF_017589495.1. Lineage (NCBI taxonomy): Eukaryota > Metazoa > Chordata > Actinopteri > Clupeiformes > Clupeidae > Alosa > Alosa alosa. The sequence goes on from NC_063204.1 coordinate 14,692,842, forward strand.
TTTTCGATTCCCTTACCTTTTTGCAGCACTGATTGGGTTAACTGTGTTAATCTTGTCAAGATTATTAAAAAAACTGTATCTCCACTAAAGCATCACCTCTGAGTTTACATGCAGAGACGCACCAGGACTGACACGGACTCAAATGTCCTCACAGAAATAACCAGGATAGAGAGTGACTCAGAGAGAGACTGACTATTTCAACAACTGAATGGGATGTACAAGGAACTTTAAAGAAGTGAGATGGAAACACTTGTGCTTTCTTGATGGAAAAAAAAACACAGAGAGTTCAGTACCTTCTCATAGCTGTGAACTGATAAAGCTGATTATCTGAGACCAAAGTTTTCAGCGGAAAAAAATAAACACTAACTTGCACTCTTGGCAGAGAATGTTTGGGGTAGAGTCCCCAGCTTCTGCCTTAACATAGTGGTCAGGGAGTTAATATGAGCTAAAAAATGTAGTTTTTTTATCCAAACAGATGCAACAATATTTATACTCCTGAACTCACAATACCAAGGCCCTATACTATGTAGGTTATTGGTGTCCGTAGTGGATCTGGAGAAGAGCATAAACCTTGTTTGGGCTTTATTTTTATTTGGACTTTATCTCTCCTCTTTTACAGCAGAATGCATCTTTCTACATTTTCAAGATATCGCTTTTTCATATACTTCTTCCAAACCATCTATATTTAATCAGAAATAATGAGCGGCCACTCACCAGAATGCTACTCCTTGTCGCCTTGAGAGAAGCAGCACAAAAAAGACTTGTAGTCTTGTATCGTTTCAGAGGTCACAAGTCACTGTTTATCATAAACTTGTTGAGGTCAGATCTCTGACTGTGATGAGAAAAAGATCTGATGGAAAAAGATCATCAAAATGTAGTTCTCACAGTCTTTCTTCATCATGTAAATGCAAAATATTTATAATAGGGTGATATGGAATATGGTTTGATTAGGCTGGTCATCCAGGTTGGTCTTAAGGGTCCCATTAGAAAGGGGGCATTTTATGCAGTGAGAAGTGTATTTTTTCTGCTGTTTTGTATAGACAGTAAATGTTTGGCACACTGTTTATGTGCCCTGGAGGGTGCCTCACTTTTTGCAACCTGTTAAGCGTGTTCTATCTGATTGGGACCTAAAGTGGCCATACATTAATCATGGCATTATAAACTACAACTACCGGTAGCCTTAAAGAACGAGAGGAGAAGAAGGTCTACAGCTTTTCAGCAGATATTTACAGCGTCACAATGTAGAATTACATAAGCAGCATGTATCAGAGTCAATTGATCACTTACGCAGCTGTAAAATGAGCTGACTTCCTTTAAACACTGAAAGAGACAGCCCACATGCCCCAGTCTCTATGTAAGTTTGGGTTACAGTGAAAGTGTGAGGTATCTTTCACACCAATGATAGACTTATCTCCAGTCCCTTATACATCGCCATTGTTAAATCAACACTCCCCTTAAAAAAGCCAAAAGAAAACCTGTGAGAGAGACTGATCTGAAAGTAAAGAGATTCTTAGGCACCATGTGACTAATTTACCACAAACCATATACTCACACTAATGTATTTTTTTATCTTAACTTGAAGGATATCAGCAAACAGAAGTGGTTAACACATTCTTCCTTTGGTTGTGTGCGTAATGCTCATATTTCAGTGCTCTTCGATGTACTCTATAACAAGTAAGAATTATTTTCTCCACTGGAATTTATATCAAATATTATTTTTGTCCTACTACTGTACATTTTTCTTCTGTATTCTGTATGTAATAGAATTCATCATGTATAGAATTTGTTGGAAAAGAAAAACATACAACTTTTACATGTTTAACTTTATTCATATTGAAATGAGGAGGACAATTGCAATAGAAGCAAATTAAATTAAATGAAATGAATAACCTTACATTTAGCATTAATGCAGTCTGCAGAAAGTCAAAAGAATCATTACGGGCAAATGTAGCCACTACATCATTTGCACTTACACATTTATCCAAAGCAACTTACAAATATAAATGAGTTACGAGTCACCCTGGAACTCAGTGTTAAGTGCCTTGCTCAAGGGTACAACATGGTAGCCGGAAATCGAACCCACACATTTTCCTGCCTACTGCTTTCCCAGGTCCTTAGCAACTAGGCCTACACTACCATTGCTCTAAAGCATTAAAGATAAGTGGCACTGATGCATAGGCTACACTTTTTTCAGGTATGACAGTAGCTGCTACACTCGAATGGTCTAATAAAATCTAGATATACCTGTAAGTGATGACATGACATTATGTTGAGATGCTGGTGATCAGTGGATGATTGTTGTTACATTTTATGATAATTGAATGCTTCATCATTAATCAACAGCCAGGCATATTAGAGCACTTTAAAAGCAGTAGAGATGTCAAACCCAGTCTGACACCAGAGGGCCCGTCTGGATCCTCATAGTCGACCTCATCAGGATCAGCTGGAGGTTGAGGAACTCGGACATGAATGGAGCGACCTTGATCATCTGGGTCAGTGGTCTGTTTGAAGAAAAAACTAAAATATAATTAGGATCCTTATATTAAATGTCATCATTTTTATTGAGAGAGACTTCCAGTTAGGGGGATTGTCACAGTGTTGTGCGTGACGCATGATCACAGAAACATAAAAATGAATAATCTCACTGCAAATCGTAGACCACACTCTTACAGTCATTTGTCCTGAATGCTCCACAACGACGTAATTATGACTATTTTAGAAATAAGCTTTTCTTTTTCATTTTGTAAAAATAATGACCATTTTGTTGTGACACTATTGTAAAGAAGTTAGGGTTACAATTTACTTGAAGGGATCTACATATGAGTGACATGACACTGTCATGAACATGTCATAAACATTATAAACAAGACATAAACGTTTAAGACATAATGCTTCTGTCACACGCTTCTGTCAAGTGTTATTCGGGTTTTGTCATGACAAGTTGGGTTAGGGTTATGTCATGTCACTCTTATGTAGAAACCTAAAGTAAAGTGTTACCGTTTTTGACCGAGTGTACAGGTTAGTGGTAGGGTTATGACAGTGTCATGTCACTCTTATCTGTTACTGAAGTTAATTTACCTGGCGATGCCCACCCGGTTTTATCTTCTGATGGGATTTTTGCCACCTAAAAAACAAAAACAAGCATAAAAGACGAACTGCTAAGTAACTGAATACAGAAGAAAAAACTTTGAACAGTTTTCTCTGCCGTCTTTCCAACTTTGTATTTCAATAGAACATTTTGAATGTTTTAAAATACTTGACAGAGCAACCTAAAAAGATATTGGATGTTTTTCATGAACAATTATTTTCTGTAATTTGCATGGTCAAATTATGAATTCATAAAAAAGGGAAGTGTATAATATTCTGAAAACTTGTCTTAATCATTCCATAATGTGAAAACATTTTTCAAAACAATAAGTGCAAAATATTTACCTCACAACATCAATGACCAAGATGGTTATGATAAATGCAGCCAGACACTTTACCGTGATTCCTATAGCCAGGAAACTTTGGCTTTGTTCTGGGAAATAATGTATGATTCATTGATATGGTGATGTTTCAGATAGAAAGTATATCATCAGATTTGCCTGGGAATTTACTAAGAGAACTTTGATTTAGTCAAAGGGTGGCAATACAGGTTTTACAACATGCAGAAAAAATACAAAGACTCAAATAATGAGATTCTTTGGACGTTGACCTGAAGTCATACCATTAAACATAATTAAGTGAAAAAACATACTTTTAATCACCAGTCTCACTGCATCAGACTCCTTTCCCCCTTGTGAATGTTCTGCCCTGCAGTAGTACTGTCCTTCATCACTGGAGCTGAGATTAAAGGTGAGGGTTTGTCCAGATCCTATAGGGGTGTGCAGGTCTCCTCTAAACCAGGTGTAGTTCTGCACTGGAGTGTTGGCCTCACTTGTGTTACAGGTCAGAGTCACACTACTGCCCCCTGCTGCTGGACCTGAAGGACTCACAACAGAGGCCACGACATCTACAGGAGAGACTGGGGAAGGGTATGGCCTTGAGTTTAAAACAAAAAATACTTAAGCAATATAGCACGAGTGAGAGTGGGGTTGGTCATGGATATTCCCACGGGTGTTGTTAGGCCCTAGCCACGAGGCCGGAGGCCGAGTGGCGCAGGCAACAACAGCCGTGGGAATATCCATGACCAATCCCACGATCACGAGTGCTATATTGCTTTTATACAACAATTCTACCACAATCTAAATAATCTGAAAACACCCCAATATTGTTTAAAAAATTTAATTTCGACATCGTTCTTACGCATCAAAAAACAGTTCCCTTTTCAATAGACAGCGTCTTGGTCGCTAGGTAACCAACAATCCAGATCCCTCTTTACGGGTCTTTGTGGTTTACGTGTCTTCTTGAAAGAAATGTTGAAAGTCGGGCTGAAATCACATTCATATCTAGCTTTGCTGCATGCATGTTACAAGGACAGTGGGCCATGTTATGTAAGGGACATGGTACTGCAAAAAAGCGGAAACATAGCCTACATTGCAGAACCACTCAACTTTATTAATTTATGGTGAATAAATGTTACACTACTGTGCACAGCCCCATATGTTTTTCTGACACGATGCTAGCACGTTAGCAGCGGTTAGCTAACTATGCTAACGTTAGTTATCTACAAGTCTCCTCCAAGTGACAATCATATTATAGGCCCTATATCATGCTGGCAATGCTGAGAACAATTAGCATCCTCGTTTATCTTACTTACATTGAGTTGACTGTGTAGCTTAATCCACAGATGTGGTGAAGCACTGTTTCGTTATGGTTTGCTAAGGAGTAACCCATTGCTTAAAATAGTGGAGAGCTGGGATGAGAACATTGTGTCAAATCTTCGCATTGTATCGCGGAGTGATTTATTATTAGCTGTGCAAAGTCTGAGTTGAAATGTCCAGAGATATTCCAACTCATGGAACGTCTCTCGGCCAATCAGAAACAAATAAATAGTTCCATAGAACCCAATTGTTGTATAAATTAAAATATACACTGAAAGTAATTGAATGCAAAGTCGAGGACTTGAGTTTGAGAAATCTTTATACAGCAGAAATACAGCCATCGATTAGAAATGAAAAGTTATTCTTACACCAGACTCTAAGTGTTTGCAAAGCACTGGTTTGCGGAGTGTTCAAATTCAGTCTGAGATAAGAGGCTGCGCAGGAGATAGTTTTTCCATGGTGACTAGGGGAAGCAGTGAAGGTCAAAAAAGACGTGAGGGATCTGCTGCCATTCTCCTCATCCTGTATGTGAGTGTGTGTTCCCAGTGGGAGGAGACCAGGTGATGGTAGGAGGCTGAGAGGGACAGGGAGCAGCAGCAGTGTAGGTCAGAGTCACTGATGTCCCCTCTGACACCTCAGACATCTGTTGGGGAGGAGAGCTTTAAATTCAACCTTCATTTTGGCATTAAACCCAGTTTGACACAAAAACATCAGAGTCAACATCAGGTCTCGTATATTGAACACTAAACTAACTTAACAAGGGATGTTGCTCTGAAGTTATAATATTGCAGCAATAATTAACATAACCCAAGAGGTTAACCTCCTACCTTCAACAATCAGATTAAATGACTTTTTGAACGTTCCTCTAAAGTTGGTCATCTCAACTCTGAAGTACTGTAGGCTTAAATTGTATATGTTTTGATCAGACGTTCAGGCTGTGTCCCTTTGTGAATGGTTATAGGCGCCTTTTCTCAATAGTCAACTGGGCTTACTTCATGCAGAGGTGTTTGTGTGCATGTGCATGTGTGCGTGTGCTTGTTTGTGTTTGTGTTTGTGCGTGCGTGTGTACTTGTGTGCAAGTGTGTGAGTGTGTGTGGGCATATGCGTGTGTTTAGGCGTCTGTATGCATGTGGGTTTGTATGTGTGTGTGTGTGTGTGTGTGTGCAAAGTCGTGTCTTCATGGTGTATTTCAGAGAACACTGGAAAACCTACCAGAATATGTTCAGGCATGGCTAATTGCATATTTGATACTTTAGTGTGGATATATTTGAAATTGTGGTGAGGCTTGCAGCTGCCTGTTTTTTTAATCAAGGGCCAAGCACACAAAGGCAGAGTGAGCTATTTTAAATATGTTGTCAGACCTCTCCCCATGCAACTATATTAATGACATGGATCTGTTTAACAAATATACTGCTCAAAAACATTAAGGGAACACTTCAATCATACACTGGATCGGTACTCTGACACTGTTTGGTTCTGAGCACAAGTAAAACTTTTGTTTTGAAAGAACTGTCAGACATTCTGTGAATGTAGTTTGAGAATGGAGAAAAGGGTGGAAGGTTTCAAAAAATGTGTTTCACAACAATTGTGGAAAACTGTAAGTGTTGCCTCAATTTTTTTGAGCAGTGTATATTGATAATTTGAACTCTGAACCACTGACATCCAACCAATAATAACGCAGAGGTATATCCCCGAGAGTGCTCAGGGATTGGTGATCAGCGATAGTTGTTGGTGCATGTCACCCATGCCTACAAAAGGCCCAAGGACATCCAGCAGGCTTATTGCATTCTGTGGGGAGTATGCTTAAACTTCCTAGAAAAGTGGTTCTCAAACTTTTCACAATGAGTAGCACCTCAGAAAACAATTGGCTCTCCAAGTCCCACCATTATGATGGACATTAAAATTCAGTAGTGTAGACCAAATAAACTACATATTTTACATTGTACATACTGTTTTAAATCATTTTTCCCCCAAGAAAGAAAAGTTAAACTTCATTGATCAAGGATTTTTTTTTTGTATATATTTTGATATAAGTGATTAATGCATCTTTATGAAAGAAAAAAAACAACAACTCAATGGAATGTCTCTTGGCCAATCAGAAACAAATAATTCCAAAGAATCCAATTGTAGTATAATCTTAGAATACTCAACACCAAAGCTTTATTTACTTGCTTATGCGTTGCAGATGTGTCATCAGTGCAGGACCATCTGTTTTCTTTATCTGAAGAGAAACTGAGCTAAATAAAATTTGAAGGATGAGTACAGACTCCCAAAACCCTCATCCTTGCCTGTGGCACATTTGAGTAGAAACAAAGACTCAACTTGGATCGTGTTAAAACCTTGATCTCCATTATCATGCACACATAAAGCAATATGGCAGTAGAATTTTAAACTTTCAGTTTTGGCTAAACCATGAGACAAGTAGTCAGTAAAACCCTCGACAAGCAGCTTGAACAAATGATCTCGGACAACTAAATTCCAAATACACTTTTTAATATATGCATTAAATGACACATACTGGAATGGTTTTGGAGAGCTGTTGAATTGATTCCACATTGATTCTGTGGAAGCTGTAGAATGTGCTTCCGTAGTTGGTGCAACAGTAGTTTTAGAGAGTTTTCACAGGCATTACAGGGTAGTAGCCTCCAAAGGGGGGCATCCACTGTTGATTCTGTGGAGGAAGCCCGGCAGCTGTGGTAGGTTCAACAGTAGTTTCAGAGGGAGTCTCCACAGGCATTACAGGGTAGTAGCCTCCAAAGAAGGGGGGCATCCACTGTTGATTCTGTGGAGGAAACACGGCAGCTGTGGTAGGTTCAACAGTAGTTTCAGAGGGAGTCTCCACAGGCATTACAGGGTAGTAGCCTCCAAAGGGGGGCATCCACTGTTGATTCTGTGGAGGAAGCCCGGCAGCTGTGGTAGGTGCTTCTGTAGTTGGTGCAACAGTAGTTTCAGAGGGAGTCTCCACAGGCATTACAGGGTAGTAGCCTCCAAAGAAGGGGGGCATCCACTGTTGATTCTGTGGAGGAAGCCCGGCAGCTGTGGTAGGTTCAACAGTAGTTTCAGAGGGAGTCTCCACAGGCATTACAGGGTAGTAGCCTCCAAAGGGGGGCATCCACTGTTGATTCTGTGGAGGAAGCCCAGCAGCTGTGGTAGGTGCTTCTGTAGTTGGTGCAACAGTAGTTTCAGGTGCAACAGTAGCCTCCAAAGAAGGGGGTCATCCACTGTTGATTCTGTGGAGGAAGCCAGGGAGCTGTGGTAGGTTCAACAGTAGCCTCCACAGGCATTACAGGGTAGTAGCCTCCAAAGAAGGGGGGCATCCACTGTTGATTCTGTGGAGGAAGCCCAGCAGCTGTGGTAGGTGCTTCTGTAGTTGGTGCAACAGTAGTTTCAGAGGGAGTCTCCACAGGCATTACAGGGTAGTAGCCTCCAAAGAAGGGGGCATCCACTGTTGATTCTGTGGAGGAAGCCCGCAGCTGTGGTAGGTGCTTCTGTAGTTGGTGCAACAGTAGTTTCAGAGGGAGTCTCCACAGGCATTACAGGGTAGTAGCCTCCAAAGAAGGGGGGCATCCACTGTTGATTCTGTGGAGGAAGCCCGGCAGCTGTGGTAGGTGCTTCTGTAGTTGGAGCTGGAGTAGTGGATAAAGCTGGTGAGACTTGGTCTGAGCTTGATGCAGGGCAGGAGAGTTTTACTGGATTTTTGTGCCACAACATCTGCAGCAAGTGGCTATTTCCCTGGAGGAAGACATAAAATAATGCAGTCATACACTAAGTATAAGTATATATACACTCTTGATCCTGTGAGGGAAATTTGGTTTCTGCATTTATCCCAATCCGTGAATAACACTCTGTATAGTGAGGTAAAGCACACACAAATCCCGGCGCAGTGAGCTGCCTGCAACAGCAGCGCTCGGAGAGCATTGAGGGGTTAGGTGCCTTGCTTAAGGGCACTTCAGCCATGCCTACTGGTCAAGGTTCAAACTGGCAACCCTCCGGTTACCTAGCTCAACAAAACTGACACATGTTCCACATTAATTGAAATGCTAAATAATTGCTTGGGGTCCCTTTGCCTAACTTCAGGAACACTTTTGGTTTAAGAGCCTTACATCTACAACCAGTAAGGCCACTCCTATGCACACATATCTGTTTACAAGGGTCCAAATTGTATGCAATTTTGATCATGTTCACGATTAGCTTCCACCCCTCTGGTGTGTTGATTGGACTTCACCCAGGAAAGTCTAACTGATCAAGCTACTGAAATCTATTCATGAAATGTATGCCAACAAAAAAGGCTGAAGGCAACAGAATACTAAAACAGGATACGTCGAGATCACTGTTAAGTGAGCTTGCCTTTTTAATGTGCGAGTGTGAACCTCCTTAATCTTACATTTAAGGTGTCAAGTCAGGGGGTCCCTATATTTGTGATTAAGGACAATAAGGATCTTAATTTTATTCTCAGGTGTTAATTCAGGGATTCCTTGATTAAGGAGGGGGTTAAGGGGAAATCAGGTAAAGGGGGAAAAAGGGGTAAATTCAGTAGGCTTCTCTCCTTAATTGACCTAAATCTACACATATTTCTACTTAAAACCCTTCTGTAATTAAGTAGTTGTTTTAAAAAGTCAAAAATTAAGCATTAAAGGGAGTGAAAATGAGTTGTTTCATAGTGATTGATGGCATCTCTATGGGCTAATGTTACTCCCACTCTGACAATTTAAAAAAAGAGAAAATCCCCTGACGTGACATGAAAACCATAGCCTACCTGTTTTATAACATCACAACCATTAAATGTGGCAACAAACACAAGGCCCACTGCAGTCCTTTTCACAGAGTAGCCACAGTCTCCTGGTAGCTTGCTTAGTGAGAGAGGCGTGCCACCTGTTGAATAGAAAAAAGAAAAAAACTCTCCAGTTATTGATGCAAACACCGCAAGTGAAAGGGTTGCAAGGAATCAGCTGAATTAGGCTACTAATGTCGACAGACAGTTATCGTGTACACTGCAAAAAAAAAAAAAAAAAAACAACAACACTTTTCTTACCTCTGTCTAACTGGAGTGAAGAACATCCAGGGCCTTGTGCAGATAACTCCATGAGGTCATTAGTACATAATAAAGTTGGTTGCATACGACGCCAAGCCTTAAAGTCTTCAGTGGTGCTTTGTCCACCCACCAGGCCAGAATGTGGATCGTCGGCTTGAAAGTTAACGGAGCCATCGTCTGCAGTGTTTTCTTCAACAGATCGTCCCTCATATTCCAGATTTCGACCCAGTGAAATTTCCCCTGTGCCGAAAGTAATTGTCCCAGTGTGAATGTTCTCGGACCTTTCCTTACGATGCAGCTTGTCTCTTTGCACCATTTCGAGGCTTATACCACATGTTTGGCCAATGTAAAGAAATACAAGACACAAAAACAAACCAACACCCCTTTTTGTTTTATGCATCATTTTTATAAAAGTGGTAACCTACAACCAGGGAGCTGGACTAACCTTGGTCTCACAACCCTTTCAGTAGCCTATAAATAGGCCTACTCAATTACCACCAATTGAAATGAGATCAGTGACCAAGCCTCTGATCAGGTTTTAATTGATGATGCAGCTGAACACTTAAATAATCAAGACCTACTATAGGGCTCTGGGCCTACTCTTTAATTTCATTAACAGCTGAACAGATACAGCTGGCCCATTGGTTTTAGGAAGGCTACATCAATTAGGCTAAGTGGACAAGCTGTCGCAGTAAACTTTTTGTCAAGGAGCATACAGTAGTATTTATCTTTATGACTTTGATTCACGTTGTAGAAGACAGTTGTGCAATTGTTCTGACGTAGATTTCCAGTGATCTCTACTCTCTCAAGCAACCTGGTCGTGTCAGTAGTGCCATTGAAAACCACTGAGTTTTTATCAAATTTAGAACCCCCTTTAATCCACATGGCGTAAATTGATCCAGATTTGGTCAGTTTACTCTCAAAATCAGAGATATCAAATGTGCATGGTATCAGTGTGCAAGATGAAAGCATAAATCTTGTCTGGCAGTGACACTGAGTATACATCATCTTTCTTTTTATTGTTATTCCCTAAAATGACAAAAGCAATGTATCATTATATTGAAAAGCCTTCTTTCACCAGTTTAAAAAAATGAAATGTTGAAGAATTAATTTAATGGCTGTCACTGTAGTAGTGCTTAACAGCATAACTCTCAAAAAGAATTTCAAGTTTTTGCCTGAAATTGCACTGTGCCTATTTACAAGGGCATTGTTCCCACCTCTTCTGGGGCCTACCATCAAATGTTGGACCTCTATAGAAAGCTGAGAACCTCTAGTTTTCATAGGAAACAGTCAATATAAATGTGTGATGTACTCACAAAGAGTTACAGAGGCTAGAATATATTTTTTTTCTTTCTGCCGGATTACAAGCATCTCTGAACTGACCACATTTCAGCCCTCTAGGTCTCTTGATATCCCTTAGAAACACAACTGAGCCCTAGCACCAGGTCTTGTGAAGTTGTGTGCAAAAGTAGATCAATATAGAATGAAAATATGAGTGCTTTAGACTATTATTTGCCAAGGTATGCCCATGCGTTTTGTGAAATGGATACTCCCCATAGGACTTTTTGCTATCCAAAATGCATACTGACAATCAAATGCTTACTGCACATGAACCCCTTTGTGTAGAAGCATAATCCTGGTCTCAAATGAAAGGTAACACTTTGAGGTTTCATGCTTGTATTTGGATTATACTTCAGGGGTTCTGATATGGAATGACTACACTAAATATGGAATGATTACAAAAATGTCTCTATTTTTGCATTTACTTTGTTGGTTCAATGAGTGTGTATAAGATAGACTATACATCTGTACAACTAATATTGGATAACACAACATGAAGATTCAATTTCTATGGATTCTTGTGAATATTTCAGTACCCAATATGTTGCATCTACTTATTGTGCTGCAGCTACACTGCAGCCAGAGTTCAGGGTAGCACCAAAACCGGAAGGGGGGGAGGGGGGCATTTTGGATCAAATTTAATTGAGACATAATAAGATTAATCTAAGAATGTAAAGCACTATACAGATTGTACATGAACATTTTTGGATTCCCAAGAGTCATTTTTGGATTCCCAAGAGTCAAAGTTTTAAAATGGTGTATAACATTACTATGCTACATAGCAATATGGTGCATACAATTGATTTAGAATGTTGGGGGGAGGGGGGGGGGGGGGGGGGTAACCGTCCCGCCGGCGGGACACTGAAAGTTATTACGTTGATCACAAATATTACAAAAAATAGTTTAAACACCCACCTAATGCTAAAAGCAGGAAATGAAAGAAAAAGAGGGTCTTGAAGAAAATCATTGTGTCTATATGTATCTGTTAAATGGTTAAACACACAATGGTTAAACAAAAGTGTACTGACCAACAACCGCAGACAGAATTAATATAAAAAAGACAATTTAATTATGACATAATTTGCATTTTATTCAAGAATTCCTACATCTGAGCAGCACTCAGCAAAAACAGCAAAATCAGTGAAACACATATTCTCTGGCAAACCACTCCCATTTTAACCGTAAACCGTAGAGATTTCAGCCTAGCTCTACACTACAAAATGTGCCTTACAGACCTCAACACCATCACACACTAGTAAGCATGATCCTGTTTGTTAAGGGTGAGGAGGTGCAGAATTTGTCATTCATTATATTACTGTCACCACATAGTGTCTATCATAGATGAGGGAAATAAAAGTATTAAATGTAAAATGCTAAATTCCTGATAACTGTTAGTCCCCATATATAGTATATATACAAATTGTAATGGCCGTAGTTCCTAAATGATTCATGAAATAATTTTGCACAACTCCTTGAATTAAAGCTGAAAGTTCACATTCAAACACATTTTTGAATGCTTTGTTTCATATCCAGTCTGGTGGTGTGCAAATAAGGCCTGAGCTCTATTTTAATGACAAGAAATTCATCAGGATTAAAACGTACAGTTATCTCTGCTTATCTTTTAGATTCCCTTACCTTTTTGCAGCACTGATTGGGTTAATTGTGTTAATCTTGTTGAGATTATTGAAAAGCTGTATCTCCACTAAAGCATCACCTCTGAGTTTACATGCAGAGACGCACCAGGATACTTTATCTGACACGGACTCAAATGTCCTCACAGAAATAACCAGGATAGAGAGTGACTCGGAGAGAGACTGACTATTTCAACAACTGAATGGGATGTACAAGGAACTTTGAAGAAGTGAGATGGAAAAACTTGTGCTTGCTTGATGGAAAAAAACACAGAGAGTTCAGTACCTTCTCATAGCTGTGAACTGATAAAGCTGATTATCTGAGACCAAAGTTTTCAGCGGAAAAATGCACTGACTTGCACTCTTGGCAAAATATCTTCCTCTTTGTTGAGAATGTTTGGGGTAGAGTCCCCAGCTTCTGCCTTAACATAGTGGTCAGGGAGCTAACATGAGTTAAAAATCAAGGTCATGGTAACTTTATTGTCCCCGAGGGGCAATTAATTGCATAGCCAGCAGACAGACATAAAGACAAGACACACAACAATACCTAAAAACATAAATACACACAGGATCTAACATTTTTTGAAGATACAGGCTGTTGGTATACCTGCTGGGCATTGCTGCCTGACGCACCTCCACCAGTGCACTCTATGCAAGTGTGTTCCCCTATACACCTATGGGCAGGAACGGGTCATCAGCTGGGGACCACCAGTCACTGATGTTTCGCTCCTTTAACCCCAGTACATCTCTTGGTGGCGGAGCGATGGCTGGTATCTCTACCTGCCACCCCCTGCTGATGCCCTAGGTGTTCTGCCCCCACCCTCTATCTCTCCTCCTCAGCCACAGCCAGAAGCTGCCCCTCTCTGCCTCCTCCGCCAGTTCCTTGATGGCTTTCCGGCTCCCTGCTCCTGTGCAGCCAATGTCTCGCAGCAGGCGAACTGTTGAGGCGCCCACAAAGCCCCTACACCCCACCTCAACAGGGCGTGTAATGGCTTTCCAGCCAGCCTCCAGACACTCTGCTGCCAGGTCTGCATACTTGGAACGTTTGCGTTCATTGGCAGCCTCTATGCCTTGTTCCCACGGGACAGTAAGTTCCACCATCAGGATGGTCTTGTCTGGAACTGACCACAAGATCAGATCTGGCCGGAGCGATGTTTCCACTATCTCCCTTGGAAAATGGAGCTGTCTCCCCAGGTCAACCCTCATGGTCCACTCGCCACCGGGTGAGAGGAGTCTTGGTGTTGCTGTCTGGTGGGTGGGTTTGGGATCTTCCCCAGCTTTAGCAAAGGAGATGTGCCGTCTCACTGGGGCAGGAGGTAGGCTGTTGGCCTGTTGTCTGCCTGCCTCTGCCACCTCTGCCAGCTTTTTCAGCACCAGGTCATGCCGCCACCTGTAGTGGCCTTGTGACAGTGCCGTCTTGCATCCAGAGAGGATGTGCTGGAGGCTTGCGTTGATGGTGTTGCACAGGGGACAGCTTTCTTCCGCGCCAAACCATAGGTTGAGATTTCGGGGGCAAGGCAGAGTGTCATAGGTGGACTTGATTAAGAAGCTGAGTCTGGCTTGGGGGGTCTTCCACAGATCTGCCCATGACATGGGCCTGCCTGTGACGCCTTCCCAAGACATCCAGCCTCCCTGCCGGCTTTGAGACACCGCTTTGACACGTAGACGGTCTTGTTCTGTAATAAATAAAGTAATAAATAAAAATAAATATAGTTAAAACAGTTCTGGCAGATTGTTTATGATGGAAATGGAAGTCGGGATAAAATAGTTTTCTGAGTCTATTGGACCTGCATCTGGGCATGGAGTACCTACGGCCTGAGGGGAGTAGCTTAAACTGGCAGGACAAAGCATGGCTGGGGTCAGCTGCAATAGATTGGGCCTACTTTGCCACTCTTTTGGTGTAGGTGTGAGAGAGAGTGGGGAAGTTGATGCCTGCAATCTTGCTACATGTCCTGACGATACTCTCCAGTCTATTTTTGTTTTTTTATGGACAGAGAACCAAACCAGCAGATAAAACAGAAGGTTAAAACAGACTCAATAAAACAGGAATAAAACATTCTCATAAAAGTAGGGTCAATGTTAAAATTCCTCAGTTTGCGATAAAAGTACATGCGCTGATGGGCTTTGGCACAAACAGCATCAGTGTATGAATTAAAACATAGCTTTCTGTCAATAATTATGCCAAGGTACTTATACTCTTGTACTACCTCAATCACTATCAATGATAGTGGGGGGAAGAGGGGGGGCATTGCTTCCTGAAATCAATAATTAGTTCCTTGGTCTTTGATACATTTATGTTTAAAAAAGAGCGCTTCATTGCCAGATGAAACGCCGTTAACTTTAACCCTTTGGGATCTGGAGGTTAAAACCCTTTAATGCCTAAACCAAGAAATAGTGGACAGAAAATTCTATTTTTTTAAATCTGAAGTCTCAATTAGGCCCTTTAACAAAATATAAAAAATAAATAACAAAAATAATTTGCAAGTGTGTATCATATTTGATACTTTGGGCATTACACACAATTTTTGTTTGTATCATATTGGATACTTTGGGCATTACACACAATTTGGGCAATAACAAGAACTTTGCAATCTGTAAGATCTTTGGATAACCATAACATTCAAATCTTTTTTTTTTTCTTTAAACAACATTTTCCATCCTTTTCTTTCATTTTTAACTTCAAAAACTCTTTCTTTGTATAACATCTGCATCTTTGAACGTTGAAACGACAGTCTTTTCTTTCCTTTACTTTGCCAAATGGTAAGCAAGGAAACAGTTCCTGTATTTGTTTAGGCAGAGGTGGACATTGCATTTTACACCGAACACATAGGAGAAGTGAGGAGTTTCTTTGCAGTGCTTGCACCTTTGTCGTGCCCAGGATGGGAAGTGGTCAACCCCATCTCTCCTAACATCTGGAGGAACACTGCATAGTGGCCTCTTCCGTGGTGGGGTATGTGTTTGTGATGGTGAGGAGTGTGGCAAAGGGGAATGTGATGGAGAGGACAGTGGCCTACCAAGTACCATCTCCTGGTTTTCAAACTGTATTTGTACAGGGCAGAGAGCATATCCAAAAACACCACCCATAAATTTGTTGTAGGTCTCCACAATGGCTGTTCTGGGAACCATAACGTATACGTCTTCCGATCCCAGTGTTTCACCTGGCCTTGGGGAGTCCAATTTATATCTTCCACTTCATCATCTGTCTCTACAAGGCCCTGTATGTCGCTCAAATTGCCATCAAGGAAATTCAGGACATATTCAGTAGAGAACTTCCTTTTAGCCTTTTCCCTTTTAGCCATCTATAAATTAGCCATAGATATCTATGAATTATGAATAAGAGTTATTAATTATTTGTTGGGAATATCACATTTCAATCTGTAAATTGTGTAATTGATTCATTACACTGTATTATGGACTATGGAAGACATAATATACATCCAGAAAAACATAACTATGCCCATTGAAAGATTTACCACTAAATACCTGCTGCATCAATTGTGATGTCAATTGTGATATCCTGCTGCATCAATTGTGCAAACAATTTCTGCTCGAATTTACACCAAACTACATTTTACAATTTTTGGAAATTTTAAGTTTTTTGAACAAAGTCATTTTTAATCTTAAAATATTGATAAATATGTAAAGGTAAATCACACCATAAAATTATCAAATTACCAATATTCTTGACCTTTACATAATCGGCAGGGTACTAATGAGATTCCACCATTTTGAATTTTAACAAACTACATGTCAGAATTGTTGTAGTGCAAAAGGTATCCAACAGGGGGCAGAGGACAAGTATTAGATTGTATACAACAGGGTTTTATGCAAAGTTTATATCTCATGGTGATGCAATGGGTCTCAGAAATGCATGTCTCAAATTTGATACGCACTGCATTAAAGGGATAAAAAGTCAACTAACCAGGCTATTAGCCCTGGGTGGATGTTGTGTGTCATTAAAAATCTGTCAACTCACAATACCAAGGCCCTATATACTATGTAGGTTATTCATGTCCGTAGTGGATCTGTAGAGAGCATAAACCTTGTTTGGGCTTTATTTTTATTTGGACTTTATCGCTCCTCTTTTACAGCAGAATGCATCTTTCTACATTTTCAAGATATCACTTTTTCATACTTTTCCCATACCATCTATATTTAATCAGAAATAATGAGTAACTCAACAGAATGCTACTCCCTGTCGCCTTGAGAGAAGCAGCGCAAAAAGACTTGTAGTCTTGTATCGTTTCAGAGATCACAAGTCACTGTTCATATCATAAACTTGTTGAGGTCAGATCTCTGACTGTGATGAGAAAAATAACTTCCCCATATCTGAGAATTTGGGTGGACATATTTGGTGAACTACTGTATAGGATGCACATGCACTGAGGAAAAAAGATCATCAAAATGTAGTTCTCAAGCTCTTTCTTCATCATGTAAATGCAAAATATTTATAATAGTCAGAGGGCCAATTCTAAAAAGGGCTTTCGTTAAGACTTTTGCGGACATGTTTTAGTACAAGCTGTCTTTTTTTAGTTAGAAGACACCCATAGGTAAGATATCAGGGAGGGTGGTTGTCAAGCTGATTTTTTTCTGTGTGACTTGTACAAGCAATTTCAGACCAATGTTTTGGTTTTCTGCTCAACACGACATACCAACAATACTGTACATATGGACCCTTTCAACAAGGTAAACAAAAACAATGCTTGAACGTTCTATTTGGGCCCCAATCTACTTCCTCTGCATTAAGATAACATATGGAATGTTAAAACGGAAGTCTTGTGGGGCCAACTATGATGCTGATAATGGAACTCTCTTGAAAGGGTCCATACATACAAATGGTATCAAATGAAAGCTAACACTCATGGGCTGTCTGTAGAAGTGTCAGAATGAACATTGATTGTACAGTGTAAGAGACAACAAAACAAGAACATGAAAAAAAAAACATCTCCGCCTAAAGAGAACCAGTTTTCAAAATGAATATCAGCTTGGAAATATAACATAGTAACTCTATAACTCTATCAATCAATACCCCTATATATGGGAATGAGTCAAGCCAAGTTTAAAGCTTGTACACAGTACAATGCTGCACAACTTATAATACTTTAATGTCAAGGCGGACATGTAGAACTGTAGATGGTGGTCTGTGGTACTACTATTTGACATAACTGCTCTCTCACTTCTTTAGGGTTAGTAGTAATTATGTAAACAAGTTTAGTATGTATATATACTTTTTTGATCCCCTGAGGGAAATTTGGTCTCTGCATTTAACCCAATCGGTGAATTAGTGAAACACAAACAGCACACAGTGAACACACAGTGAGGTGAAGCACACACTAATCCCAGCGCAGTGAGCTGCCTGCTTCAACGGCGGCGCTCGGGGAGCAGTGAGGGGTTAGGTGCCTTGCTCAAGGGCACTTCAGCTGCGGCCCACTGGTCAGGGCTCAAACCGGCAACCCTCCGGTTCCAAGTCCAGAGTGCTAACCAGTGGGCCACGGCTACCCACTAGTCATATGGCAAAGGTATGTTTTTTCCCCATCCAAGCAGTGGCACTCAAGTAGGCAGCCAACAGAAGACACCCAGGGACCATGTCCATGTGCTTAGTCTGAGTCCTGGTCAGGGACACAAAAGAAGTCATAGTCAGAGACCAGAAGTCATCCCATTAAACATAATTAAGTGAAAAAACATAATCACCAATCTCACTGCATCAGACTCCTTTCCCCCTTGTGGATGTTCTGCCCTGCAGTAGTACAGTCTTTCATCACTGGAGCTGAGATTAAAGGTGAGGGTCTGTCCAGATCCTATAGGGGTGTGCTGGTCTACTCCAAACCAGGTGTAGTTCTGCACTGGAGGGTTGGCCTCACTGCTGTTACAGATCAGAGTCACACTACTGCCCCCCTGCTGCTGGACCTGAAGGACTCACAGAGGACACCACATCTGCAGGAGAGACTGGGGGAGGTAGGGTGTTTAGAACTAGAAATACATAAAAATAAACAATACATGTATTACATAGATAATTTTGATAGATATCTTTACAACAGCAATACAGTCATTGATTAGAAATAACAAGTGATTCTTACACCGGACTCTGAGTCTTTGCACAGTACTGTTTTGCAGAGTGCTCTTCTGAAGTAAGAAGCTGTGCAGAGGATATTTCTCCCATGGTGACTACGGGAAGCAGTGAAGGTCAAAAAAGACATGAGAGATCTGTTGCCATTCTCCTCATCCTGTATGTGAGTGTGTGTGTTCCCAGTGGGAGGAGACCAGGTGATGGTAGAAGGCTGAGAGGGACAGGGAGCAGCAGCAGGTCAGAGTCACTGATGTCCCCTCTGACATGTCTGATACCCGTGGATTATGTGGATGGAGTGAATGACATGTGTCTCCAGCAACGCAACGCACGCAGCTGTGTGTAGGAGCCATGACTTGTTCTACAACTACACAATCAACTTTACTCACCTCATTTTCACGCATGTATGATATCATGTCCTCCGAATGCATTACACTAATGTCGAGTAGACATGGACATTTATACCGGGCTAGGATGTGCTGCTTTCACATCTACGGTGTCATTTTCTTAATAAACTAATACGACGTTTTAATGGGCATATCCCATAGCATATTGTTCAAAACATCATCAGAGTAGGCCTAGGCTAGCCTAAGATAAATTGTTCAAACCATATTGTTTCAAAATATTAAAAACTAATAATAGCCAAAAATACTAAATCGCAATGCATGCTGGGAAACAAAACTCAACATGAAATAAAGTACATGAAACATAACTAGAATGCATTGACATTATATCCACTCATTTTCTTGGACCTGTGATCAAACAGGGACAGCCTATAAATGTAAGCCTATCTTCCTGGAACATTGCAGATAAAGAAACATTTTAAGATGAAACTTTAAGATGAAATAAATAGATTCCAGATGTTTCTATTCTATATCATTGTTTTATTAATAAACAGTAAGGCTCTGGTGAGGCAGAGAGCTTCTGCTCCTCGTTAGAAATCTCATCGGATATGTGCACTCTGCTGTTTCCACAAGGAGCTGCTGTAACATCGGGGACAGCTATGCGTGACACTTTTAAACGCGAGCATGCGTCAAATAAATTACAATGACATTTAAACAATATCAACATTTTAGAGCGGACCTCAATCTGTCAAAAAAGTGAGCACAAGGCCAAAGTGATGGCAAATAATAGTTCCTGCCTCAAAACCCAGATTGCTGCTTAAAAGGTGCAGTCTACAATCATTGTGGAGACATGAAGAGGCTTAGTGGGTATTATATGAACCATTTTGAGAGCTGTGGTGGTAAATAAAGATGTGTCCAGTGATTGTTTAAAAAGGGTATGAGAAAATCAATATTTGCCAGGGGTATGAATAATTTTGTTCTTAACTATATGTTAAAAAAAGTCTAAAAAGTGAACATCCGAATGAACTGCTTGTCAAATTAATAGGCTATCCTAAAAAAGTTGCATTATTTGCATGATAAAATGTAATCAGGTAATCCCCAACAATGTAACTGTAATCTGATTACACAATTTTTTTATTGTAATCTGGGCTGATTAGTTACTTGATTTTTGCAATCTGATTACTTAATCCAGATTACATGTAATCCGTTACTACCCAACCCTGGTTATACATTAACGTTAAACTCAAAATGTATGTGCTATATTTATTCTTTATGCAGACATGCTGAATTATGTAGCACATACATTTTGAGTAAAGACATGCTGAATTATGTAGCACATACATTTTGAGTTTAACGTTAACAACCCTTTTCCCAGTCTATAAAGCTGTGCGACGCACAACTTCATAAACTGTATGATATGTTGCCTTAGACTAGGCTAATGCAGCTACTGCTAGAGACTAGATAGATAGATACTTTAGTCATCCCCAGACGTGTAACGTGAAGTCGTGCATGGATGTGATGTCTCCGTCCTGCAGGCGGTAGAGCGCTCTCAACTCCGCTGCCATGTGTGAATAAACAAACGTCCCCCCCATGTCCCCGGTATAACGTTATTGTCAGGTCCTTAGGAGGAATTTGAAATGACCAAATGCAAATGTCATCTGAGGGACCTGACGGTGACGTCCACAGAAAGTTCTGCACCGGACGTCACGCAATAACCAAACGATAACTTGCTCCGGACGTCAATAAGGTCACCGGAACGTCCGCTAGAGAACATGACGTTCGGAACCAATCGGGGACGTCGTGAATGTCGGCATAAGGTCCGGGGGACGTCCTGTGTTTGTCGGGATACTCTATTTCAACACAAACGTTTGATATTTAAACACATAAAGCCATTCAAATGTGTACTGATCACAGACAGAATTGAATTAAAAAAGAGATTTAATCATAACATAATGTGCATTTAATTCAAGAATCCCTACATGTGAATAGGACACTGCTTCAGTAAAAATCAGTAAAACACATAATATTCTCGGACAACTCACCCCCCACTTCAATTGCAGATGAGTTTCCCAAGTCTGCAATAAATCTTGTTTCCACAAAAGACACTGAGGTGAGATTTTAGCGTACCACCACACTACAAAATGTGCCTGGCAAACCTCAACATCATCACCATTGGTAATAAACATGATCCTGTTTGTTAAGTGTGAGGATGTCTGGTGCAGAATGTGTCATTCATATATGTCACCACATAGTGCCTTTTCATAGATGAGATATAAAAGTATTTAAAGCAAAATGCACAATGTCCACATATACAGTGTCTCAGTTAGAAGATATAACGGCTGTAATTTTCCTAAAGGGTTTATAGACAACTCCTTGAATTGAAGCTGAAAGTCTACATTCAAGCACATTTTGAATGCTTTGTTTCATATGCAGTATTTTAGTGTGCAAATATATAATATAATTATATTTTAATAGGAGTTCAACTATAAAACGTATGTTTAACTTTATACATTTCCTGTATCTCCGCTTATGATTGTCTTTTAGATTTCCTTACCTTTTTCCAACACTAATTGGGTTAATTTCTTTAATCTTGTCAAAATGATTGAAAATCTGTATCACCTCTGAGTTTTCACAGAGACCCAGGACTCCAGAATATCTTAACAGAAATCCCCAGGATAGAGACTCGGAGAGACACTGACTCATTCATAAACTCTATGGGATATAGAAGGACCTTCGAAGAGGTGAGATGATAACACTTGTGCTTATTTGATGGAAAAAAGTTCATTACTTTCTTATAGCTTTGAATTGATCAAGCTAATTATCTGAGACCAAAGTAACTCAGCAGAAAAATGCATTGACATGCACTCTTAGCAAAAAATCTTCCTCTTTGTTGAGAATGTTTGGGGTAAGTATCCCAGCTTCTGCCTTAACATACGTGTCAGGGAGTTGATATGATGTTTAAAATTTAGTTTTTCATCCAAACAGATGCCAAGATATTCATACTCCTGAACTCACAATACTGAGGTCCTAAAAAGTGGAGATACTGTAGGTTACTGGTGTCCGTTAGCCTGACATTGTCACACTCAAATTCTAGTCAGAATATGAGTCTGATACTGCTCCATTGGGACGTAATTATGGGGCGTGTTTCAACCGATACAGGGGGGGAATGCCTCTGCACTCAATTGGATAGACCTAACCAATCAGAGCAACAAAATAGCTTACCGTGAGGTGTAGGAAGAAAACACACAAACCATCCTTCTGCTCCTATATCCCCTCCGTTTTTTAAATAATTCTGTTGTGATATGCTACAAACATGTTAAACAGCTGGGAAAGGCTGTCGCAAATCCCTCAAACAGGTGGTCAATCAGAGATTTCAAACGAACGAGGGAACATGTCGCAATGCAACAGCACTGTTTTCCCTTGATGAAAGTGAAACCACCAGTTTTCCCACATCTCAACTTTGGCCAAAGTTTTCAGAAATAATCGTTTTCAGTGATACAAACTAATAATATGAATTTTCCATATTGGGTCTTAAAAGCCATGTATCCTTCTAGCCACAGCGTTTTTGTTTCAAACATAAGCCTAATCTAAGCGTGCTCAGATGACGTGATAGACCAGGCGCTGTTGCTCACCTGTCCATCATCGTAAAGCCTGATTTGATTGGTCCGCCCGATTTAGGGCGAGCATACTTCCACCACAATGGAGCAATGCCAGACCGAACTTCCCGTGGGGTGGGACTAAGTTCGGAATGGCACCCAGGCTAGGTGTCCGTAATGGATCTGGTGAAGAGCATGTTTATCATAGATCAGTTGAGGTCAACTGTAGACTGTTGCTGACAGTGATGAGAAAAACAACTTCCCCATATCTAAGAATTTGGATTGACGTGTTTCCTGAATCTAGGCTGCACAATGATGGAATGAGGTACTCAAAATTCAAAGTCTTTCTTCATCACTTAAATAGTTCTGCAAAATACTCATAATAGGGTGCTAGGAATATGGTTCAATAAGGCTGGTCATCCAGGAGGCTAACCAGAGAATGTTGGAGAACTGTGGAGTCTGTCTTATGGACCCCATCAGACAGGACGTTTCTTTCCAGCTGTTTTGTGTAGACAGTAAATGTTTGGCACTCTGTGTATGTGTCCTTTGTGCCTTGCATTTGGCAACCTGTTGAGCGTGTTCTGTCTGATTGGGCCCTGAAGTGGCCATACATTAGCCATGGCAGTAGCAATACACTGTTTGGACTGATAACAACCCTTTGAGCCATCTGGATACAGCCAAGTTGGGCGTGACCCAGCAGCGATGGGTAGCGTCCCGTCCAACTCAGATCCTAGAAGTGAACTACACCTTCCTGGAGCCTTCCAGAGATGGTAAGGAACAGGTTTTAATTATAACTGATGTGCTTTCTAAGTTCACACAGGCAGTGACCACCCAGGACCAGAGGGCGGCGACAGTGGCCAGAAGTGTTGAGTGCTGCAGTGGTGCTGGTCAAGGCCAAGGCCGCAGTTTCAAGAGTGCTGTTATTTATCAGCTGTGCTGCCTATGGGGTCCAAAAGACCTGGACGACACCCTACCACCCACAGGGCAATGGTCAGTATGAGCGGTTCAACCACACAATGCATGATCATGCAGCAGCTGATCATGAGACTGAAGATGATCACACTGGTCAGTAGGTCGTTGTGAGCGCACCAGGAACCCAGACACAACCTACCCAATTTGACTTTATGAAGGACCTTCCGCACCACCACGGGAAGACATGGAAATCCCCATCGCCTCCCAGTGTCAGTGGTGAGTAGGGCAGACGGGGCTACAAACTCCCAGGTACCTGGTAGGGTGACGGCAGTTTTCAGATCCTGGTGTTAATAGAACTCCTTTTGTTTTTGTTTTGTGTCAGACATTTTGTGCGCTTTATTTTTGTTTATCTGTGGGATACCGATAAAGAATGTGGGGGTAGAATGTAATCAACAGAGTTTTGAAGTCCTTTCTGTAGCCATTCCATGACATACTGAAACTGTGGCTCCCGATCGACTCTTTGCCCCTATGAAGTGCATTGCTCCTCCCTCTTGGCATGGTCTCCGACTCCTGTGCTTGGGGTGACTGCACGGCTTCTCTCTTTGACTCAGTAGGATCCATAGTGTTCCAGTGTTTCTATAGTATCCAGTGTTTTTCAATGTCATTTAACAATTCTTTGCATATTTCAGACATTTTCTTGCATGTACTGACTGACACTAAAAGTAGAATGCCGTCTTTGGCTTCAGCAAGACATCAAGGTTATCCTAACATCAGCCAGCTCCAAACAACCAGCCACAGTATCTTCCGCTATTCAGCACACTTCAGTCTATATTCAGATCCTATGTTCAACTGAACACAATGTGCTCTCGCACTTCTTTGATCTTTACTACTAGCAACACCATTTCATATACTGATATAAGCACTCTACTGCCACCCACTGGACAAACATTATAGGTGTAACAGATTCTAACACTGAATACCATACAGGTCTTACATTAACCAACATGATTACCCTAGCAACCAGCATAGAATCTGCTTTATTTAGCATAGCAACCACCATATCTACCCTAGCAACACCATAGCAACAAACCCAAATCCTAGCTACCACCACCATAATGTCAACCAAGCAACCACCATAGCAACCAACACAATTACCCTAGCAACCGACATAGTAAATGCTTTATTTAACATAGCAATCACCATATCTACCTTGGCAACAATCTAGCAACCACCTCAACTACCCTAGCAACAACCTAATAACCACTCAATAATGTCAACCTGGTAACCACCACAGCAATCAACATGATTACCCTGACAACCAGCATAGCAACCACTTTATTTAACATAGCAACCACCATATCTACACTAGCAACAACCAAACAACCATCTCGATTATCCTAGCAACATCTACAATATTGTCAAGTCAAGTTTATTCATGTAGTGCATTTTATACACAGAGGTCATTCAATGAGTGTTACATAAACAAAACCAAACTGGAATAGCTAATAAAAGCATAGACGGGTAATGCCCAAAGAATAGTTTAAAAAGTAAAGAATAAAAAAGAAAACATAAAACACACAAGGTAATAGTATATAAAAACATAAAAGCGCAAAAGTGTTTAAAAAGTAATAATTAAAAGACATAAAAAACAACATAGCACCCAGTGAACAGCAGCACTCTATGGAGATTCTTCCAACATGATTTCTCTAGCAACCAGCATAGCCATGCAATATGAAATGCATGTAAAACCCAATAAAGAAAAATAGGCTACTGCATGAAAAACTGTTGCTTTTATTTGCCTTGTTAAATGTAAACATGCACTAAAAATACCATGAATGGCACTGTGAAGGGCATTATTATTGCCAATATTATTAGGCTTTGATTTACCCAAGCCATCGCGGCCCTGAATGGCAGATTATGTTAAATTAGTGAGTGGTTGGCAACACTTGTTGTATAGTAATTGTTTTTGTGCGCAGATCTCAGAGGAGGCTGCCTACATAAACGCGTTTTTGACGGCCTGCTTATGCTGGCGGGCAGCTAGCGGATCGTTAGGAAAGAATGGTCTTTGGTCTTTTTGGGGCTACAATGAATCGCTGATACAACCTTTAAAAGTGTGCAATGTTCATGCTACAACAGTTGGGCAGCACACTGCTGTTATTGGCCTTCAGAAGGGACAGGTCTACACCAGCCTGTGTGTGTGTCTGACACGTGCGTGTGTGTTAGGCTACTAGGCTATATGGTTTGCTAAGCAATTTTCATCAAGCCTACCTCTCTCCATCTAACAGCTGTACAACTTTCTATAGCCATACAAAGCAGCCTAACTCTTCACTATTTGTGTAGTTAGACTAGTGGCATAGACTTGCCTAATTGAATAAGAAAGATGCCTGAATAGGCCAGCCTCACGTCCTAAAAACATCGCATCATCGTGTAACGTTAGAGATCTCTCATCCATTCCAACTTGAATTGACGACTGATAAGAAAGCATTGAATAGACCGTTATGGGCAATAATGTCAACAACCCGTGCATTAAAACAGGCCTAAAATGAACTTAAAATTTTAGATAACTTGTACTGACAACGAAGGATGGCGTTCCACTGCACTGTCAGAAACTTTCTTCACGCCCCGCACCCTCTCAACGTCCTAGAGATGCTAATGCCTCGAGTCTACCTACGAGGCAGCCTCAGTTACACGTCCCCTTGGAGACTAGCAGGAGCAACACGTGATGTGGCCACTTACTTATCAGGTTTAGGGGCAGAGAACGGCGCTTTGAGGACGGGCGAGGAAAGTGTCTTCCTCTCTTACGTCGATTAATTTCATTATTTCGGTTTGCAGTATTTGGAAAGGAGAGGAACATTTCAAAGTTGACTAACTTTGCACATCTTTAGTATCGCCATTTTGATTGCTTTCCGGAACAAGTTTGCCTGTTCCTTTTTTCCCCTCAGCCCATCATCTCTATTCACCATCATCAGTATGTCTCGGCGTAAGCAGCCCAACCCCAACAAAGTCAGACGTAAGTCGCTCGCGGATTACTCTTTTAAATCGCTTATTTGTTTATCTGAACATGTATTTTAATTTAAATATAACGGGACAATGAAATGGCAAGATTTTAACTAAGGTACAGTTAAGCGAAGTGGTGGCATTGAGTTTTCTCAACTCCTGTTCGCTCGCTTCCTAGTTTGTTTTTTTCCTCCGAGGGCTTGATGCTCCTTGGTCAAAAAAAAAAAACGAGAGAAAAAAACAAGCATTGGAATTTGACACGTTCTCTTCTCACACGTTATCGCCATTTTTAAGTGACTTTATTGATTTAGTTGATTCAGTCGTAAACACCGATTTAAACTGTTGCGCTTCCTGTAAGTTTGTGATGGGGGCTGCAACTGAAGGTTCAAAGTCTAACAGCTAGCTAACTAGCTGCTAGTGTTGCACGGAGCATCCATATCTTCGTGCACTTTGATCGAATCAACAACTTAGCTGGCTAGTTGACATGCGTAGAGTTTCTGTTTGGCCTTGGCTGGTTTTTAGTAAAAAATCCATCGGGTGGCTAATATTAACTGTTATTTGAACGCATGTTCGAACAGCGTGGGTTACTTATTTTGTCAATCTAACGTCCATCTCTCACCTAGAAAGCCACACTACCCAAGTTAACGTCTGGTACATTGGCATATTAAATGTGGATTTGATTATTGACAATGATTGGCGACAATATGGGACGTAAGTAATTGTAAATTAGCGGATACTACTGATTAGCGTACTGCTACTTGTGTTAGTAAACTTTTATTATGGGTTGTAGCGCATCACAATTTTTTTTAACACTTAACGTTTAAATAGATACGCTTTGAGATTTTTTTTGTGTTTTTCACATTTTACTAGCTGATGAGACATGTAGTGATGGACTGGAGGAATGGATGACTCCTGGTCTCTGGGGTAACGTGAACAGACACATAGCTCGAGCTGTTAGGTAATGGTTGCTAGGCATTTTTCCTCTGTCCCTTGTGCAGCGCCTCTCGCGTTGCCGGTGCTATTCAAGAGCGCAAGAGCAGTGCACGGCAGTAGCCTACTCTGCTTTAGGTAAACGTGGCGAGCCCAACTCGCTCCATGAGTTGCATAAAGCACCATCATGCTTAATTACGTGTAGATGTGTGGGGATTTTGGTTGGTTTTCTACAGTCATTTTCAGTGCAGGTATTAGGTTTTTCAGTTTTTAAATTTAGCTTATTTTGGAGGAGGGCTGCACATGAAAAGATGTCCTGCATACGAACTCCAGTCAATTTAGGATGAGGGAAGAGAACAGATCCGGATGAGCACTTCGCATTCCATTACGAAATTCTACACTGTACATCGGAGGCCTACATCAGCAGCGCTGCTTTGTGCGACCTGTCATTAAAGACCGACTCCTATGTCTCCATTTTATGAGTTAATTTAGTTGCCCATGGAGTAACCAAGTAGACTTTAAGCAACAATAGGCCGCCCTAACTTTCTCTGGAATCCATTTAAACACTTTAAACAAGTTTTGTCTAGTAGGCTATGTTAGTGTAAGTCCACGCTTTCAGGTTTTTGGAGGTTTGGGAGAGAGGTGCTTAGGCACTGGACTCACTAGGCTACTGTGTGCAGGGATGCTAGAAAACCAGAACCAGAAAAAAGGTTTTGCTCATGGCATCTTTTTCCGTTGATAATGAACGAGTGGGCACGATTTAGGAAATTGGGAGACATCATTTGTTTTTTATTTTTGTTTACTATCCATGTAGATAAAATCAGATTTGCAGATATTAGACCACCAGTGGTTTGCGTTAGTGGTGTGTCACAGTGGTTTGCTGTTACAACTGAAAAAACTAAAAACTGTTTGGACTATAAAAAACGGTTGGGTGTTTGTCACCAACCTGCTAGTGGACTCCCAGAAAATTGATGAGCAAAACACCAGCAGACCACCAGATCTGCCCGGAGTGGACAGACAGTGGTCCACCAGTCTCTTGCTATCTGGCAGTGTAAAAATATATACTAATGTTTTAAATAGTTTAAGAAACTACGGTCATCTATGGTCATGGCTTGTTAGTTTTATTGTTTAGATCCAGCCAAATTGCAACCACGGCAGCACCATGGTTCTGGTACTCTATTGTTTGTAATACCCTGGCAACAGAGTGGATGAAATTGTATTGCATTTAAAGCTAATAGAACTTTAGTTTAAGTTGGAACTTTAGTGGAAGTTGGAACTTCAAATAAAGTCAGTCAGTCAGTCAGTCAGTATGAAAGGTTTCATTTCTATAAGACACTAATTACACATGCAGGGGTTAACGGAATCATGTGTTTAGACTCTCACTTATTTCCATTCATCACCTGCAGTCAGCTGCAATATTTTTTGAAAGGCCTGTGTTTGTTTTGAAGTCTTTTAATTGGCTGTAGCAGTTCTTGTCCTGTATATATATATCTATTATTTGAACTATAATGTACAACCATGGCCTATCTCTGCAGTCCAACTTTAAGCTGATGGATAACTTATTTTTAGTTGGGGTCTGCTTAAGGTTTCTGCCTGCTATAGGAATTCACCTTTGACATTTGCCCTTTTTACTGTAGGTTTCATGAGGTGTCATTTTTTTTTGCCTTATGTGAATAACTTATATAAAATGTATTTAAATTTATTTTGGGTGCATGTTATACTAAACTATACTATGTGCAACTAGCTGCATAGTGAACATATAGTGTTTACCATTTTGTGAATTTTATGCATGGATTGCATTTATCCATGAATTATCTATCCTATTTATCCCATGAAATATAGATGCATAGAGCTGTATGGAATATTGCTGAATTTTATTTTTGATAATGGTGTTTTGCCTTTGAGTCCAAGCATGTCTGGGTGTGAGAGTGCCAGGAAATGCTCCTTTGTACTATGAGGAAGAAATAATTGTGTCACTGTTGTGAATGGCAGATTGTTATGGACACTTGTTATGACACTTCTTGGTGACAACTTGTTCACCAGTTCAAAGACAGGGTGTTAAACCTTCTTCCTTCTTCCTCCATTCCTAGCTCACCCCTTCCCAACCCCCTTCCCTGCGACAACCTTCAAATAAAATAGGTGTTTACTAGAGGTTCAAAGTCTAAATCGACTGCTATCTCTAGTGTGAAAGAATGCTGGCTTCAGTGGTAGAGGGCAGAGGAAAAAGGGATGGGAGAGAAGAGGGGGATAAAATGCAATCCTACCTTGTTAAATAGGAGAGAGAGGGGGTTGGAGTGTGTAAGAGTCAGACATTAGACTAGTGAGCAAGCACAAAGGAGGGTGCAAGGAAAGAAAGGAAATGTTACACAGTTCTGGTGGATCGACCTAGGAGCACATGACCTCGAAATATGAAGGGGACAGGAGCACATGGTGTCAGGAAACTGAGCTGAAGGAGGAAGAGACAGAGGATGTGTAGAAACAATAGCCCTGAGTGAAGCCTCACCTTCTTCACGTGTGTCCTAATTTGTTCATTTTCTCTCTACAGTATATGTGGAGAAAGTCCATTCTCTGCTTAGCCTTTAGGGCTACATGCATTGTTTGTATGCCTAGTTTACTCAATTTCAAACCAAAGTGTAGTTCCTGAGTATTACATAAGAGATTATTATTTGTATGCATAATTGTTTCTTTTGGCACTGTGACTGGTTTTTAACCTGTTTTACAGTTTTCTATGAACTCATTGCTTTCAGTAAGTAGGCCAAGTTTATCATTGCCTGGGTAACTCGATGATCTGAGAGACTGATAGAGAGGGAGACTCGGCTGAGTCTGTGACTGCTCTTTTTTTCCTGTTTTGTTCTCTCTGTGCAATTTCTTGTTCTGTCCGTCTCTTCTCTTTCTCCCTCCTTCAAAGTTTGTCTTTGCTGACTAAACAGTTTTGTCAGCTGGCTGTTGTTCATAGGCTGAGGATTTGCAATACCTTCTGGAGTTTAGCCGGGTAGGGGGGAGGGGTGTTATTCACAGACAGCACTTGTTGCTGAGTGGAGCGGTGCAGTGACGTGGAGTGGAGCGGAGCTGTGCAGTGAGGATGGATGGATGGATGGATGGGAGGGTGGGAGGAGAATAGAGAAGAGACAGAGGAAGACTCTTGGACAGTGTTTGGGGGTGCAGAACAGTGTAGCTTCGTCCAACCAGTTTGTTTTTGTACATTCACCCATGATCAGTTGATGGGAATATCCTGGAATGAATTTGCAATGATCTTTCCTAGAAAGATAGTGCCGTTTGTGATGTTTCATTCATATCACAGACAGCACAGTCACTATCCATTGTTGTGGCTTGGATTTTTTGTTCTGTACCATTGGTGGGAATGGGAAAGTGGCAAGTATCAATGAGTGAACAATTTTGTTTTTTTTTGTGAAAAAAATAGATGCCTCTAGACCTGTAGCAGCAGCAGTATTCTGACGGGTAGCCTAAATGTTCACAATTGTTGTTTGTTGCAGGTTGATTCTTAAAAGCTCTGTTGTGTTGTTGGTGGTGTTTGCAAGTCATGTGTGTTGGCTGTTACAGTTTGCTTGCTAGTTTAATACAATGCTTTTTAAATGGCGTATATGTGACCCATTTATTGTAATTAATCATAAATTGACCATCATTTGTCAGCAGAGATTTGAATACTACCCCTTTAGGCCTCAATAGCAGCCAGATACTACCCCTTGCCTATTAGGCACCAGTAGCAGCCAGACTGGCATTCCAATACCCTGGTTGCTAGATTAGCAAGGGGCAAACACAGCAGCTGCAGCCATACGCGACCTGGAGATGTACTTTATACTCCACCAAAACTAGAAGTACTCCAACACACATTCATTTATACATTGTGGTCCATGTGGAGCTGGGTTTTTTTGAAGGCTATTTGAGAAACACAGGTGAGAGGCTAACATTCCTGCTAACCTGAGTTGAACCAGGCTTATAACCACGACAATAGAAAATGACTGAGACAAACTGCAAGTTTGAGTCTAAATTTAGTCAGTATAGCTTCTTTAAAGATGCTTTCAATGTATCACTTAGATTCCTTGTATTGCTGCCACATCTTTGCCACACACATGCTCTCCTTTGGCTGAAAAGGTAGTATTGTTTGCTCCGTAAACATGGGACACCTCATCTCCATGGTAACCATAGTACATGCCCGCAGTCAGGTTGTTCCTCTTTTGGTCAGGATGGAAGGTGATCACACACCTCCCTTACACACACACACACACACACACACACACACATAGTTATTCTCAAGAGCATCGCTTTGCACAGCTGCAGCAGGAGTGGAGGGTGGGGGTTGGGAGAGGATCAGTTAGGAGGGATAGTGTGGCAGCTCTGTAATGGAGTTGTGCACATTTCGGGGATGAGTTTCACAATCACTCCTTTTGTTCTTTCGTGTTGCTTATTAAAGGAAGAGCTTGGTGGTAACAACAACCTAGGGTCTATTTTTAGATGATAAAGAGTGTAAACTCATTGGGTATGTTAACAACGTCAGTCGGAGTAGTTTTGAGTAAGATTAGAATATGCATTTACAACACAAAAGTATATAACACTTGGCTTGGGGAAGTATTTTTAACTTTGTGAGTGTACAGAAAGGTTATAAAAAAAAGAGTGTTTTGTGCAGTCTCAGTTCTTCTTCCGGCCATCTTGCTTGGAGAAGTCTGTACAGTTGATTACCGAATGCTGCAGAAGCTACTATCAAGGAACACAAAAGGACAAAAGATTATTTTTTATAGCTGTGGAACATAGCACTTAACATGCATTGTCTGTATGTTCTTGTCATGACTACTTTTGGCCATTTTTGTGGGATGACTATTTTGGGGTAGCCTAATAGAGATGTGATGATTCCTGAGTCCTTACTCTAACTTTTTTCGTCTGCTACATCTAAACTGCTACATCTAAACATAGTCCATGCTATAGGTTACTGTCTAGGACGTTCTTTCATTGTGGATGTGTGGA
The DNA here is from genome assembly GCF_017589495.1 of Alosa alosa. Lineage (NCBI taxonomy): Eukaryota > Metazoa > Chordata > Actinopteri > Clupeiformes > Clupeidae > Alosa > Alosa alosa. The sequence continues at coordinate 14,725,414 of NC_063204.1, forward strand.
GCTGACTCCATTTTAATCCCTGAAGGTACGATGGATGGTCCCAGTAAAAGCCTGCCGGACTTTGTTGCCAATCGGGCAACAGCAAAGAAAAAAAAAAGAAAAAAAGAGTACATAGCATTCTGGATAGGTAGAGGAGGGGGACAGTACTGGGGGGCGTGTTCAAACTTGGGTGGGTGTAAACTTCTGCTGCTCAACATTTGGTTGATGTTTTTGCCTTGAACTTTGGTCTGCATCTTCACTCGTAGTCAAGTAACATGCAGGCACTAGCCCAAGATGGGAGAAGGGTAACCATAGAAAAGAGGAGAATCCAGATTGTTCATGGGTTGTTTTTGTTTTTTGTTTTTCTATTTCTTTTGTATGTGATACAACTACCGGTATAAAGAATGAAGTGTTTAAAATAGCAAAGAGGAGAAAGGTGGGAGACAAGTTTGTGAAAGTATTATGTATTGTACTCTGTCTTAAATAAAAGAACATTGAACACTACTTGCTTCAGCAATTGATGACACTGCGACTGTCCAGTGGTTTTCTGTCTCCCAGCCCCCACAAGTGACTGTCTCCCTTAAGGAAGGAAAAAAAGTTTCACACAAGCACAAATCATGTGTGGTCACTGCATGAAACTGTGTGTGTCTTTCCGAGTGTGTGTCTGACAGAGGGATAGCCTCAGTCTTCATCCTCATGAAGGGTGTATTCTTCTTGGCTTTACAAAGAGCCCTATTATGGGGCTGTGTGAGAGGCGTCTCTGCCTCTTTCTCCATGGATGCTCCCCCATCCCCTCCAGTGATTTCCTCATCTCAAAAACAGGCTTGTTGGAACACAGAGTAGTGGCCCTAGTCAGCATCTTAGTTTAGCCTTCACCTGTCGTAGATAAGGTGATGTTACTCAATAAAATAAAGTTTAGCATACCTAATAGACCTGATATTATAGTAACCAACTGCGGAGTATTGCACAATCATAGGTCATATTAGAATCAGTTCCTATTAGGTAGAAACAACACAGATTTATTGGAGTGATCGTATGCGTCAGTAACCCTTATTAACTTGCAGTGCAGATTATGATATGATGACGTTGACAGTTTGCAGAGCAAATTCAAAGTGGCTGAAGGTTCATCGGATTCTGCCAGACAAACTTTAACCCCTTTAAAGGATGATATTAAGTACAAATGATTTCTCCAAAGTACATCACTGATTTGTTCTGGCAATGCACTGCTTTTTTGGTGTTTGTGTATTTTCGCGCATTTAGACTCGCTGCCAGCGATGTGTCAATTCTCTCAAAGGAAATAGCTAAATGGCTGTCAGTATCAATCAAATACAATTTTAACATTATGGGTTCTGATTTGTATATGATGCAATGTGTTAATACTGACATGCAAGAACTAATGTTGATTTAATGAACTTGGCAAAACGATACACAAGCACCAGTGGCTCAATGCACAGAGGAGTACATGAATTAATTTAAAGTAACACTGTTTCTTTGATCATCCATGATTTCATTATATGTTAAGTTACTGTGCCAATTATTCATATTTTTATGAGTATCTATACTTATTTATCTTATTTTATTGGTTTAATTGAATTATTATTAACTATTATTACTTTTATTTTATCCATTTTATTTATATTCTTCTCCATTTTGTATAGGAGTTGACATGGAGTTGACCAGGTTTACATTTCACTGCTAGTTGTATACTGTTTTAACTGTGGACTGTTTTTACATTTCTCTTAAAATCGTGAATGTACGTGCTAGTTGGCTGTCTGCTGCAGTAGTTTTTTGTTTGAATGAAACTTTTTTTTAGCCCAACACAGGCAATGCAAGGTGACTCAACAGTTAGCCTTCACTACCGCTTGTCATTTTAAGTCTTTCCTAGCTTTAGATGAAACAAGTTTTGGACAGACCTTTTTGCCCCTTTGCTGTGGATAGGGCTGCTGCTTGTTGCCTGGTTGCTGCCTGGGTTTGGGTGGGGGGAGCCCCTGGCCCTTGGCTGGGCCCCCGAATTTATGGAGTTGAGCTGTCACTGCAGCTTCTGAATGAATGTACCATTTGTTGTGCAGACAGACAACTGTCAGAGTAATGGTGGACACTACAGTGAGACCAAATTGTGTCCTACACAGCTATAATAGCCTCCAGAACAGGGAGAGAGAGAGAGAGAGAGAGAGAGAGAGATGTAGGAAGGAGTGGGTGGAGGATTGAGTGAGAGACTTCATTCTGGAGATGGGTAAGAAGGATAGAAGGGAAGCAAGCCTGTATTCTGCTCACTGGGATAAGAGCTACATTGCAGTGCAATGATTGCACATGTTCCAAAGGCCAAGCAAATGGCTGAATCCACCCAATGGTCCTCATAAACTGAAGTCTTCCCAGACAGCATTTCTATCATTTAAGAGATTCTAGCAGATTTGACATAGCAGATGCTTAAAAATTAAGTTTAGGGATGAGTAACTGCAACTAGTGTATAGGTTAAGAGCTAGCTGAATATGGTATTCAGATGGAAAGGAAACTTATTGCATCATCACATAGAGCTTTGGGCAAATTATCTGAATGTTTTAGAAATACTGTGCTGTAGAAACAACAGGATGACCAGTGGCCCTACATTCACCACAACAGGCAGGGAATTGTACTTACACTTAGTTATGCCTTTTGGTCAAAAGAAACTACCCGTTTCTGCCCGTCTCTGAGGTCTTAAAAGGATGAATAAAATGAAATGTCTGTTGAGATCAGTGCACTCATAAGAAAAAAAATTGTATAGCTAATTCTTTGCTCCCGATAGATGACATTATAGATGAGCTGTGCCAGGCATTTCAGCAGGGTGGTTGCATGTGACCAGAGTTCCCTGTTGCAGCCACAGTCTATGACTGTGCATCAGATGACTTCAATTATTGTTAGCAGTTTGTTTCCTGTTTAGATGTCTCATTTCTGCAGCTTTAGAAGGAGAAAAGGAAAAAGTGCTGACTGGCAAGCATGCGCAAGATGTCTCACTTTCAAGAAGGTTTCACGTTTTAGAGAGAATGTGGGTAGGCAAACTGGGAAGTGTATTAGGTTGTTGCACAATGTTCAGTTCAAACAGGCCATTTGCCATTATCAATTCTTGTATTCTGTATACGTTGTGTAGTTTCTTGCTTGAATTTAAAGCAGTGGGGTTGGTTTAGTCATATTTGTGCCTTCTATTAGGTTTCTCGACATGCTCTTTAATTCTGATAAAGATTTCCCTTCCTAGTGTACCTCCTCCCTTTCTCATTGTCCTTGATGAGCTGTGGTTGACAGAGCAGGGGCCAAATGAACAGACGAGTGCAGGCTTCTCCTTGGAATGTAGACAAAGAACCGGCTGATCTTGTCTGTTAGGATTCTCACTGCTAAAGTGTTTCTCTCTCTCTCTCTCTCTCTCTCTCTCTCTCTCTCTCTCCCCCTCCCTCTCACCTACACACACACACACACACACACACACACACACACACACACACACACACACACACACACACACTCCCCCCTTGCTCTCCGTCTTCTGCATTGCTCTTCTCACTCGTACATTTGCACTCCTCTTATCACTCTCAGCAGCTGTGTTTTCCACAAATGCTCTGTCTGCCCTTATAAGCTCTGTAGTAACAGGTCCTGAGACTTGATATGTGTTGAAGGCACACAAGTCATAGGAGTTGATGTACTAAGACATTAGTGTCTGTTTGTTTCTTCTTTAGTTGTTTAGTACTTTTTATCCGAGTTATGTTCATAGTTTATTACAAAGATGCACATTTATTACATTAACAAGTTAATTTATCATTGCTCTTCTCAACTGTAGGGGAATCCGATAGCAAATCTTCAGTGCTGCTTTAAACATGGCATTTTTATGTACGAACAGACCGCACATGAATTAAAAACGCATTTTGCGGGGCACAGGGCAGCCGTTAGGCAAGCTATGAAGAGAAGTGTTAGGCCCAAGAGCAAAGGTGTTCTGGCATATGTGTGAAAACAGTGTATGTCTGTTTTGTGGTCAAATGTTTCCGCAGGTATAATCCAAATTGTGATGAAATGCATTCATAGGAGAAACTTTCAGAAACAACAGTACCAGTATTCAGAGCACCGGTTCTGCTTCTTTGAACCACTCAGAAGCAACTTTGGCTTTCCTTTTAATGTTGTCTTGATCCTTTTAATGTTGTCTCAATTCAACTGTGCCCGTGTTTGAATGAATATTACTGTTCAGTTGTGGGCACCGCAAATTAAATGTTGGAGGGCGGTGACGAGCACTGTTTACCTGATGAAGTGAGTGCTTAGTAAATTCCTCATAATATAGCAAGGCATTTTGTGTGCTTTCTGCTAGTGTCAGCTGTCCTAAAACCACGGTCACCTGTTGTCTTTGCCTATTAAACTGAATGGGAACAGTAAATCAGACATTTTTAAACAAATGTGCTACACAGAGCAGAGAGGCCATGCACTATCACTTCTTGAACATTTTAGTCCCTAACTTGACACACATGCAAAAAGTACTTGAAGGCTGTGTCCTTGAGCAGGGATATTTTGCTACTTTTTGTCATATTGCTAGGGGCTGCCACATACAAGAGGTGCTCCATTTTAGATTAGGACATGAAATGTTTGTCAGCTTCTTTTCCCTGTTTGCTAGTCTTCCTGTGTGTTATGGGTGTTATTTGATTCAATCGCTGCAAGGCCTCTCTTTTACTTGTCAGTGTGAAATCTTTTCTGGAAACATGTCTGCTTTGTTCCAACTTGAAATGCTTCCTCCACATCAACCCACTATAACTCCCCTTGTGACTCTCAATTAGGCAGTCTTACCAGCCACTAATCTGATAATCTGTTTCTCTCTTTGCCTCCCATCCTCCTTCCTCTCTGTCTCTCTCATCCTCTCATCCTTATTCTGTAGTCTTCTGTGCCCCCCAACCCCCCCCACATACATTCTTTGACTCTGTCCCTCATATGATGGTTCTTGACGACTGTTCCTCTTCAACCTGTTTGATCTTTTACTGTTCTCTTTCTCTCTCCCTCACCCCCCCTCCTTTTTATGTGTGAGACACACAAAGACACTTCATCATCCTCTCCTTCTACACTCGCCAGCTTTTCCAGTTCTCACATCCTAAAGACGATAAGCTGTTGTTGGCTTCCTAAGTCTTTCTGTCACTCTCCTCCATGTCTGCTCCCTCCATCCCTGACCTGCTTTCCTCCTGACATGGCCCAAGGTGGACTATTTTATATAACCACATTTAATGAGGCCAGAGATTACATTCTAGGAACATTCTTGCTCTTTCTATTTGTCACCTTCCTGTTCTCTCGCAATCGTAGACAGAGGAGCGACTGTTTCACAATGAAGTGTTTTTATTTAATGTACAGGCATCAAAAACTGATTGATTTGTGGGTGAAAGTTCTCTTATGGCCAATTTATAATAAAGAAGCAGCAACCACTCATTTCTGGGAAACAGCTCAGATACCTGTGTGTGTGTGTGTGTCTTTATTATTGATCTGCGTCTGTGTGTATGCACATTTTTGTTACTAAACTGCATCTCTTGTCATCTCCTTTTTCAGTGTAAGCAGTGTGTGTTTGCTGGGCACGTGAGGTGTGTAGTGAGGTGAGGTGAGGTGACCTGCACCCCGCTCATCTGTGACCATCTTTAGCACCTGTATCTGTGGATGGGTAAATATGTCGCCCGATAACTGCTTATATGCACACCACTGCTCGACACTGTCCCCTGCAGCTGAAACCACCTGCAGCATGCCTGCCCTCAGACCTGTTGTTACATGCACAGACAGCATGGAGCACTTTGCCATATGTGTACATTTGAATATAGTATGCTTATGTACATTTGAATATAGTATGCTTATGTACATTTTAATTTGGATTGTTTTGTCATCCTGCGTTTTCTTCCCTCTGATAGCATTTAACTATACATCCATATCCATCTTGCCAATACTGTCCCATCCTAATTCTTTGACTTGCTTCTTAATAGGCTTGCAATATGCTTTATCACATTTTTCTTTGGCTGCTGTGCTGTCTGACTTAGTCAGTGTGCATGATGCATCCTGTTGTCTAAACACAGTCCTACCGTCTCCTCCAAAGCTTTCAGGATAACACCGCCAGCAGGCCTTTCCCTCCATCTGATTGGCCACAGACTCATGCATACACACACACATACAGAGCCATGCAGAATCTTTCAGACTTGGTGAATGTCCTCAGGGTTACGCAGCCTCTTTCCCCAGGTGTGCCTACACCCTCTCATAACTGTGGAGATAAAGCTTTGTGTGTCAGCTCCACTCCCCATTACTCAGTCAGGTGGTATTACCTGATTTGTGGTACAGACTTTGCACCATACTTTTTTTGTTGTTGTTGCAAAATAAACATATGGTGCCTTTCATAGTCCACCACAATAGACACAAAAGAGCTATAGACTCAAAACCTGGCTACTGATTTGCTTTTTTTGGGTGACTCTTTGACTCTTGTTTGGTAGGTACAGCTAGAGTTTTTGGGGGCCTCACAGCTAGTCAAAACCTGCCCAGTCTCCTTGAGGCGGAGTGCAAGCCAATGCTTGTCTGAGACAACAGCCAGTGTATGTCCATCAGTCAGCAAACTGGTATCCCTGGTGTGAGGTGATTGTAAACACCAATCTTAATATATGTCAGTCTGTCTGGGAAAAGTGTCTTTTAAGTGTGTGGATGCAACTCGAAGCGTGAAGGTGTAGCATTCTTGAATTTGATTCTGCCCAAAACTATACAGGTTAATGCTGTGGGTGCTTATAGTAAGCCTACTGTATATAGAGCACTCCCCTATTTCCACCCATCCCTTTACATGTATGGGCCAATTGATAATAATTTCCCTACTAACCAAGACGGCGGATTCGGGAAAAAAACATAAGCTCCTGTCCGAAAAGGGTATCTTACCTAAATTATGTTTGTGCTGAGAATGACAATGTACAGTCACTCGAAGTACGGTAAACAGTGTTGTAATACTGCCTGTACAAAACCGCATGGAGGTCGGGTTTTGTCCACATCTACACACCTCTCGCTACGGAAACATGTAAGGTTGTTTAATGAAATTATAAATAAAAGAATATATATCTTTTTTAAATTTTCAATCAAAAAGGACAGAAATTGTTCCATTTTGAGAAATAACAACCTGATCAGATGGTTTCAAAAACATGTTGTAATAATACCTACACATACGAAATACATAGACAACAATGGATCTCCTCGAATTAGTTATCTACGTTTTAACAAGAATTAGCTGCACCAGTAGCCTGACGAGCCAGACCCACATTAAAATGTAGGGTCTGGGCACTCACCGTTCGCAGTGCTCAGTCCGAGGGGCGGGATTTCAAATTCCCTCTGCACGCAATAGGACAGCGCTATGAGTCCCATGCGTTTTTCCACCAGCTGAGCTAGTTGGCTAGTTCAAACTTTTGCCAACTTAAAAAAAGCTTAACTCGTGTCACACTGTTGGCCAGCAGCAACATCCATCTTCTTTGTTTTCAAGTAGCAGGGTATTCAAGCCAAATCGTTGCAACTCTGCCATCAATCATTATGTTAAGCCCTCCTAACGACTCTATACACGATTTGATTGGCCTGATAGAAGTTTAATTTTTCGAGCTCACAAGCCAACCGAGAGTTGCTAGACTAGCCGTGGAAAGCAAATGTAATTTGCTGTCGCTAGGGTGCGTCTAGATTTCTAGGCTACTGCACCAGTGGTTCACCATACATTTAAAACAAGCATGTGAGAATACAGGCATAGATGATGCCACTGTGTGTAAAACTGTAGCAACATGTCAGGTTACTTAGATAATGTGCATCTTAGTAGGCTTGTATCATTAGACAGAAGGACGTTTTTTGAACACTACTCAGCAGTCTTTCCTGGGGTTTGAAAGTCCTGTACAGTTTGATAAATGTGTGTGGCTGAACATGATGTGCTGTTGAGTGTGCACAAAGGTAGCATATGTGTGAATGTGCGTGTTTTGCAAGTCAGGACAGGGCCTATTGATTGCATGAGTGGTGGAGACTAGCAAGGGAGTGTTAGGAGAGTAGATGGAAGAAGAGAAGAGGATGGCGGGTGAGGGGGTACATTTAGGGATGGTGAGAAACTTTTTCCTTCCTGGAGGAGGGAGAGATGAACAGGAATAAAAAAAAAAAAAAAAAAAAAAAAAAAGTGGGACAGACAGACACTGAATGCCTCAGAAAAAGTTCACATGGACACACATTCACACCTATGACACAAACTTTTCCTGTTTTCCCAGGGAGAAAAAACTGGTACTGGAAATTCAAGTAGTCAAAGAAGAAAACCTGCATGTTGAAATCCTTTGTGCTGCTTTTCCTTTTCAGTGTAATTTACCCCCCTGGTGTTTAGTCTGTTTTGCACAGGACTATTTGACCTTTTTACCAGCCACCTGTTAACATCAGAATAATTAAAAACTATACAGCTGTGTATGTGTGTGTGTGTTGGAGTGCTTCTTAGGTGGACTGAATAATCACAATCTACTGAACCGTTAAGACAACGGGACAACTGCATTTCAGTTGTGTTCTCCACTCCCTATTTTACAAACAATTGTCAGGGTGTGGCAGTGTGCTAGTGAGAATGATGGAAGCAGGGAGCTGGAAAGAGCTACATCTGTTCCTAGCCATCAATTACACACACACACACACAAAACACAGTATCATAGATCTGATAGAAGAGTAAAGGTTGTTGGAACCTTTGCAATATATGCAACATATTCCCTGGGTAGTGATCTCCATTCTAAAATAATTATTTGCCCTCTGTCTCTCATCTTCCTTCTCATTTACCCAATTGAAATCCAGCGAGTTTTCACATAAATCTCAGTTTCTCAAGGTCAACGAGAGCTCACAGACATGCCCCCAGAGTGCTGCCTGGCTATGTTAACTGCAGGCTTTAGCAACTCCTAAGTAAAACGATTGTTTTTGGGGGGTTTTCAGACCGAGAATAGCCTACTCCGTGACCTTGAGAAAAGGAGATCTATGTGAAAACTCGCAGAATTTCTCCTTTAACTCGACTGAAATGTTGAAAAACATTTAAACATCCAACACTCTTAATAGAAGTGCATTCCTACTACTATTTCTGCCTGCTTCATCTCAGGGCCTCTGCAGGAGGGAGCTCAACAATGTCCTCTCATACTTTCTGTCTCCGTTTTGGTGAGGAAAAAGTGAAGAGAAGAGCTTGTCAGAGAAGAGCTTGTTGTTAGACCGTGAAAAGGAAACAACAATTAGGAGAAGCCTGGAATTACCTCTTTCTTTTCTCTCTCTCTCTCTCTCTCTCTCATGACAAACATAGATATGCATCCAAGATAAACAGGCAAACTGGTGTCAGTGTGTGTGTTTTCGCATGCATGTTTGCTTTATGGTGTGTGTGTGTGCGTGCGTGCATGTGCTTTTGTGTGCCGTGTGTTCATGATTTGTGTGTACATGCATGGTATGAATAAATGTACATGGGTCTGTATAGAGGTGTTGTCTAACTCCTGTCCCTTTTTGTGGGGGCCTGTTGGCTGAGTGAGAATCTGACTACAATCCAACATGGACAATACACACACACACACAGACACAGACACACATACACTTTTGGAATGACAGGTTTGAGCAGTAAAGCATTGGCTGTGCTGATGCTGTTGTGATGTGACAAGGAGGATAGAGGACACAGCTTGTGCCTTTTACAAACTCGTATATGTGTGCGTGTGTGTGTGTGTGTTTTCCAAGTCCATAATTTCTGCGTTTTCAGTCTATTATTTTTCTCTGTTTCCTTCCTACGTCTCCTTTATTTTCTGTAGTGATGGAGAATGGTCCAGAGGACAAGTTGCTAGGGGAGGAAGCTGCTCTCACAATGACCACCAGAGAGGAGGAACCAGAAGAAAAGTGCAATGACCTCCACACAGAAGACCTAGTTGAACACAGAGGTGAGAAAGGACAAAGGAGAACTGGAGTGCAGGTATCCCCTGGTGCTCTTGGAAGGGTCAAGTGTTCATTACCAAGGAGAGGAAACATTTCCATATCCAGGCACTGGGTAGGATTGTAAATGTTGGAAAGGCTTTATTTTTTAGGGCTAAAGTATTAACATACACCAACGTGTATCGGCCTTCCGGCCTTTATCAGGGTGTAGATAACAAGCAGAGCAGAGCCAAGCCATAATTATAGTTGCATTAATGTCAGGTGTGCCACTCTGGCTCATGCAACACATTTCAGAGACACAGACCCTGTTTACACGTACATGGTTATTTTGAAAAATGGAGACATTTTCCTTCGTTTGTGCTATTCGTTTACACGCAAATGGAGAATTCTCGTCTGAAAATAACGGCCAGAGTGGAGATTTCGGAAAACTTTTGTTTGCAAATTTGCATGTAAAATGAGAAAAACTGAGTTTTAGGCAGCTGACGTCACAGTATGTGCCAGAAAAAGTGCGACCTATGTTTATATTTTGTTCCAAAGAGGAAGTGATTTGTTGCTGTTATTTTTGGGATTCTGATTGGCTAATGTGGGCTTGAGCTTCTCGTTACACTGCCACCTAAAGGTTTGGCATGCTCTTTACGGCATATATACTGGGATTAGTGTAAACAAAAACTTTTCTGAAAACTTACTGAAGCTGTGCACAATGTTATTTTTTTTGAAAACGGAGAGGGTGAAATGTCCTTTCATGAAAATAGCCGGCCACATCTAAATGTAGCCACAGAGGTGAGAAACTTGAGAAATGCCGTGGAGTGGTTGTTGTGATTGTCCAGATCTGTGCAATCAGATTGTGCAGACAATACCAACACCTACTAGCATCCACTCCCAGTACATCACAACACTTGTGTTCTGTCCAAAAGTGCATGTGTCACTAATCCACATAACCTTTTCTAGGGAGAAGAGATACAGCAATGAGCACTGAGAATGGGGCAGCGGGTGCTGATGACATGCTGGAGGAGACATATGGGGTGGACCTCTCCTCCATCAACTCAATGATGTCCACTGTGATGAGTGTGTCCACGCTGAACGGGTCGGGGGTGGATTCAGCCTCATGCACCCCCACAAAGAGTCCTGTCCACAGCAAGTCCATTAACAGCAGATCTCCTACCATCAGCCGCGCAGCAAGGAAGAATCCGGTACACACACAAAATATATATGCACGAAGATGATGCTTTTGCATAACACACACATATATGCAGACATGCTGACCTGAAACATTTCATAAACATCATAAAGATTCCATACACTCTGGTCTACACATTCATTCATAGTTTAATCAGACACACACACACACACACACACACACACACACACACACATATATATATATATATATATATATATATATATATATATATAATAAGATATATATATATATATATATATATATATATATATATATATATATATACACGCACACACACACACACACACACTCACGGTAAAGCACTCAGTTTGGTTTTGGTAGTGTACCAGTTACGACATGACAGCAGCGTAAAATGTTATCTTCACACGCTGTGGGTATTTCATGGTCTGTGATAGACAGAATTAGCAAGCTAGTTGGTTATCTGGTCATAGTAAAGCCCATGATTAAATGTTTAATGTGCCAGGAACAACAAGAAAACCTTACAAAGTCCTCCAAGCTGTTGTGTTGTTAATCAAATTAACAAACCAAACAATGCCATGAACCGGCAATTTACCAGCCATCAACACCTGATTGGCAGTCGTTCACAAAATGCACTCCTCATTTGCATAGTATTCAGCTTTGCTTATCATCATCATCACCTGCTCCCAATAGACCTCTGAAGTTTGCCTCCAAAAAGTACCCAAAGCTGCCATCTTAGCCCATAGAGGAGATCCGAGTGTTAATCAAAGATAACTACCTATGGCCATTTGCACTGCAAATTTTGCTGTCTTAACATACTGAAATGTACAGTACCCATTCGAAAGCAGAGGACAAAGGTGTGTAGAGTAAAACATCTGCATTTCAGACTTCTTTGTTCCCACGAGAATTTAACAGGTTCGATAATTCAAAATCCCCATGTTATTTTCCCATAAGAAAAATCACAATATACCAGATCCTTATGGGCAAAGATGGCAGTTTTTTTTTGTAGATGAACTTCAGAAGTCTATAGAAATAAATGAAACTCCAGAAATTGGCTTCCCTCAATTCGCTGGCATGCATCAGTACTATACCATAAGCCTTATCATATCCTCAGATGCATCTTTTTGAATATTTTGCCTGTAAGTGGAATTGGAAGAACCTCCTTGTTTCAGTTTGGTAGGTCAGTCATTAAGCGCTTTCAGATATAACCTCCGGAGTATATGCAGAGGTTTGTCAAACGGAGGTCCTACCCTTCGGATGATTCAGATATGATGCTAACCTGCGGACCTTATACTGACCTTATACGGACCTATGTGTGAACGACAGGACTTTTTACGGGCTTTTCCCAAATCACAAAAGTAACGTCGACGCAGCAGTATAGTAGCAGATAGCATCCATCAGGCAAGTGTTATTTAAATAAACTCCTGGTGTACCTACAACCTTTTCAATCCCTCGTTTTATGAGTAAAGAACATACTGCAGAAGTTTCGTACCATTCAGGGCATTATTAGTGGGGTAATTTACGAGATAAAAGTTGGTTCCATCACGACTGCAGAACATCATTAGTTTCTGACAGGGCTACTCGTCCAGGGTTCGACCAAGGGAAAACAGGTTCTGGGAGGGTGTTTGGCTCGGGGTCATGGTGCAAAGGACCCTAGGGTGAAATTACTCCGAACCATCGCTTTAAGTGGTTCGTTTTTTCATGGTTTATTTTTTCCAAAAGCATCCTCTCCCCATGTGTCTATTGCATTTACGTAAGGAGCTTTGAACAAAGTTAGGTTTTCTTCATTTTCATAACACTGGCATTTAAGTCAGATATAACCACATGGACGCACGAAAGAAACGTCACCGACACGCCCTCTCACTAGGTGTGAATTTTAACCCTCTTCTACGCTTCGTTCAGACACAGCACATTTACATAATGTCCGGAGGAAATACTAGGGGGGGAGTAGTAGAACAAACGGCTAAATTCCATTCCAAATGACCGGTTATGTCGTTCAGATATACGGCCCCACCGTTTAACATCCGCAGAACCTCCGGTCTTACACGTATGTCTGAAAGCGCTTATTGATGTGTGCGTGTGTGTGGCAATCCACTACATGCAGTCATCTAAGAGTTAATGATCACAGCTTTTGTCAACAACCAGTCTGTGCTAGTGCTCAAGGTGTCAGGTTACTCAGATCAGCTACAAGTACATACACACCTTTCCTCTCAGGATACATTGCCTCCCTCTCTTGTACAAAACTCAATACAACTGGTTACCTGACTGTCAGTCTTTTCGATTGCAGTTGCTCATACAAATAGTATTTAGGTGCCCCTTTTTTCATTACTGAACCAAAGCAACAGACAGACAAAAGCTGTGTAGATTAACTTAAGACGTACAAGAAGGGAAAACTATTTTGTGATAGACTTGATGACTGTATTGACATGCCTATTATTTGCAGTGAGACACTACTTAGATTGTACACTGTTGGTGTTAGGGTTAGGATTTGTCTTTTATTGTAACTTTGGCAAAGCTGCATTAAACCATCAAAGTCCTTTTAGGCAAGTCCCCCCACTCGGCGGCCATCTTGGTAATGCACTTTGGGCTTGTAATCGGGCAGCTATTTTCCTAGCTATTTTCCTATTTAAGTGAGGGGAGGCATACGTAAGGAAGAAGGTCATAGGACATAAAAAGTACATCAGGCGAATCTGTGTTTAAATTAAAGCTGAATTGAACGATATAAATATGCCCCCTAAATGGATAGGTAAATGTGGTTGGTTAGGCTACGCTGGATATGTGTAGACAACTGCCATGTTGGTGTTACAAACTAACCCCATGAATTTCTATGGAGGATTCTTTGAGTGCTGTTTCTCCTCACCAGAAAGTCGCTGAAACCATGCTGTCAACACATAACATAGGACATACACATTTAATGTTCATTGTTAATCCATATGCGTGTGCATTTTTCCTTTCCAACTTTGTACAATGGTTCTGTGTGTGTCTTCCAGGAAGCCAAAGAGGAGGGGACATCTTTCATCTGCCCTCTATGTGACAAGGACTGCTTAACCCAGCATCAGCTCACTACACACATCCGCCAGGTACTTGCTCATACAGCAACATACCAGTACATACCACTATATTCCTTAGACATTTTGGCAGTGAAGTGAACAACAACGCTGGGTGCTATTGTTATGTTCAAGATTTCTGTAGCCAATAGTGTGTCATTTCCTAGAAACCTTGCAACAGCAGACACTTCTGCAAATGATTGGCTATGGGAGACAGTTAAATATATAGATCAACAGGTATCTTACGTTTGTATCATCAGCTGTAAAAACATTATAATGGCCAAGATTCTTGGATTTCCCCTTGGGGATCAATATAGTATCTATTTATCTATCTATCTAAGATTGGTACCTCAGAATGCCAGGCTGTTGCTATGGAACCGATGTGATGGTCATGTTAACATCCCTAAGACAGCACTGCATTGCTGACACTGGCTCTGTTTGTCTTCTGCCACTCCAGCACAATCAGGACAATGGTGCAACTGACCACTCATGCAGTATCTGCGGCAAGTCCCTGAGCTCTGCCAGCTCATTGGACCGTCACATGCTGGTTCACAGTGGTGAGCGGCCCTACAAGTGCTCTGTATGTGGACAAACTTTCACCACCAACGGCAATATGCACAGGTCAGAATTTCTAACGCCCGCCTGATTTTTTTTTTTCTAAGTTTTTCTCACATTTGTATCTTGGTCTCATTTTCTTGATCTTATTGTCTCCCTGTCTCAAAAGCCTTGCTCTAAAGCCAATATCAACACAGAGACCAAGTTATTGCCTTTATTTACATTAGCATTACAAAAAGCCCCTAATCACCCATTCTTAAGTAAGAAAATAGTTTTCACGTGTCATTGTTTTAGAGGCTTTGCCAGATACTATACTTTAGCTGTGGCAATATATGTTACCTTTTGCAGAGAGAGATTTCTTTAATGCTCCTTGAATTGAGTGTGTGAAAAGAGATGAGTGTGCCTGATGGAATGACCGTTTGATCGTTTGTCTAGCGCACAGTAGAGATGATATGGCAATCCTTATGCACCTTGTCCATGATTAAAGTAAATGATAATGTACTGTCCCGGTTTATTATTAAAAAATAAGTCCCGACAGGGCGAACAGGACCCTGACATGAAGCGGGTCTTGTTATGTCGTGAAGGGACTTGTTTTCCAAAAATTTCCGGCGGACAATACATTTCCCCGCATATTATAAGGCTACCTGCCAAAATGAGAAAAGAAACCTCACACATTTCTTTTATAATTATTTTGTTCTCGTTTTATGGCTTCCACTGAGAAAACAAATTGTTCCCCACACATACAGAACGGGAAAGCTTCAGATTACGTATTACTTGCTGATATTCACTTTCAATTAAGTCATATTGCATGAACTACTCCCGGCATGATATGAAAGACAGGAATCAGAAGCACAAAACCTGTTGCCTTTCACAATGCTCATTATATTTTTGCAGCAGTTTTGTACGGATTTTGTGGACCTCCGAACATTGGGAAGGCCCGTTCATGTTAGTGGAGCTTTCTGCAGCATTCTGATGAGCCATATTAAAATACTATTTAACAATCTCAACTGAAGCACTATGAGCAGTAGTGTAACATTAAGTGGTTTCTTTAACTTTTTTTCTTGACTCATTGAATGCCAAGCTGTTTTTGGAAGCTTTGTCCTAGAGTGCCAGCAATCTAGACCATTGTTGATGCTTTTTGTACAGCCACAGCATATTCTGTGTTATAGCTATGAACACATACAATGGCTCGTTTGAAAGGTGAGACTTCTACATGCCTCTGTTCCTGAGAAAATTTTTTTTCTAGAAATGGAGATATTGCGTCTTTTATGACCTGAGAAGTGTTGCCTGCAAAGTTTCTGGGAAGAGATCTAACGAGACCTGCCACCTAGTGATAAACCCACGAAAATAAATGACCTGATTTTGACCTGGCGTGCATGTCACTGATAGGCTAATCAGTGACTGATTCGAAACAAAGCGGCAACCATCAAAAGCCGAGTTAAGATCAAACATCCAGATAAAATGTCCAGATCTTGCGTTTTCATGAGTTTCCGATAGTCGTATATTTAATTTCCATTCATCACAGAGTTCCCAAAATCACATATAAGGTGTGTTAGAGTGGCTAGTTTCGTAATGAAAAAAAAAAGCTAAAAACGTAATATTACGTTTTTGGCACTCAACGCATGGGAAGGAAAAACGTAATATTACATTTTTGGCACTCAATGAGTTAAGTGGGCAGGATGTGGGCCATTCTGTGTGCGTGATACAGATAAACCAGCGGGTGTTGATTAGGTGTGTGTGTGTGTGTGTGTGTTGGGATTGGTTGGGATTGGTTACCCCAACAGGGTTTGGGTGTGGTTCTGCAATAATAGCAGGGTTTGGGTTTTGTTAAGGATAAGGTCTGCCCTCAAGGAGAGCCCATAGTGTGAAGCAGGAAGGAGAAAGATGATTCTGGCCCTTCCTCCATCACCACATCACCGGTCAGCAGCTCTGTCTCTGGAGCTCTGGTATCTGCTTTCAGCAGGCTGGTCAGTCATGGGGGATGAACAGCACACTTCCTCAGTTTGTAGAGCTTGATCAGAGACTTTATTAACATAGAATTCTCCATGTAAAATGTATAGGGACAGTTTGTAAAGCTAATATGGCAGTTGTCTACACATATCCAACCGCATTGTTGGAAATGGCATGATGTACATTTTGTCTTCAGTTTACTTCCCCGTCACCATGATAATAGCATGTTGTTGCATGTGTGGTGAGCAAGTTAACATAAAAAATAATGTCTTTTTTTTAAGCCATATTTTAGCGATTTGGAGGGAGATATTTATACAGAATCTGATTTAAACACAGATTCACCTGGCTTTTTATGTCGATATGACCTCCCTATTTGGAGTTATCTATGCCTCCCCATTCATTTGAATAGGAACCTGATCTTGTTAGTCCGAAATAGCTGCCCAGAGACGTTACCAAGATGGCCGCCAAGTGGCATGGCTTGCCTTAAAAGATTTTGGCTTGATGGATTGCACAAATGTACCATACTCAAATGTGCTTAAACCAACTGACAGCCTATGGTTAAGGGTCTAGAGGAGGTTGTACAGGGGGGTGTTGTAGTTGGTGGTTGTGTGTGTGAGTGCATGTAGATTACTATATTCCCGTACATGACCTCTGTATTCTGTCTGGTTTAGAGAGCTTTGTTAGGGATGTGGAGGCAACGATGCATGAGGATACCCAGTCTGTGGTGTTGGTAAAGTGGCAGCCATTTTGTGGCAAAACATCACATTAGTCCCTTTCGCACCAGAGGAATTTTTGCAGTTCCTAGAACCCCTTTTTTTTTGCTTTCGCACCAGACAAATTTGGGGATTATTAAGTTCTGACCGCAGTTCCTTTAACTCTTTCAACTCCTGCCTCTGGGCAGGGTCTTTTCCCTTTGCATAGGAACCCTTAGTGACCTAGGTCTGCGTTGATTGGTCCAACTCATAAGCGAGAGAGTCTTGCCAAAAAGCCAATTTCCATTCCAAGGGTCCTCATCTGTGACTACTGTCAAAAGATGAAGAATGCTGTCATCTTGGGTTATGTTTACTAACAGTCTAAACAGGACAAGAGTGTGTGAATAGTAATGGACCTGATTGGTTGTGGGTGTGTGGACTGTTTGGATGTGGGCTCTTCAGATCTGGGCTGGGCCTCATTCATTTATTGTACTACTTTGGATATAGATTAGATATCTACTCATGTGTAAATCATTTTATTTACACCAGTGTCTAATTAAATGTTTCCCCCTTGGGCCAGTCCGTCTTTATTTTAGTGGCCTCCTATGCTTATCATCAACCAGCATTACAGGTGAGCTGAGCTGACTCATAATGGTGACTGGTGGAAAAATTGTCACTGACCTTTATGTATTACTGGGGCCCTGAGCTATCCAGATGTTGGTGTATACAGATTTGCAGGGTGTTTTTTTGACAATGATTGTTAAAGGAGCTATCGTATACAAATCTATTCTCTGATGCATGCAACTACACAGTTGAAGTTTTAAGATATAGGCAAAAATTCAGACCTGTGTATCAAAATCATGAGTGTAAAAATAGCCTACATTTCCTTGATGTGTTCATGTTGCTCAGTGGGGAGTAACAACTAGCCTAAATGCTTAGCTTACTGTATGTTTGTGTAGACTTTGTGTAGATGACAACTTGTAAAATTGACTTACTGTATTTTCCGGACTATAAGTCGCACTTTTTTTCATAGTTTGGCTGGTCCTGCGACTCAGGTGCAACATATATATATATTTATATATATGTTTTTTTTCTCTTTATGACACATTTTTTGACTGGTGCGACTTATAGTCCGAAAAATACGGTAATAGTAAAGTTGGTTTATTATTTGGTCATGGGCAATGTTATGAATATAAAATGTGGGGTTTACATAAGTCAGGTGACTGCAAAATCTGTTTGTCATGGCTGACCCATCAAATAGAAACAAGCAAAGCGTGGTCATGAGAAGTTGGCATACCACCTCTCTAGATCAAATCTAGATTGTTGTTCTAGATTTGTGTTAGAAAATGTCAGTCCTTACTCGTCCCATTCCTGTTTTGTTTTTCAATTGATTTTCCTTATTGTCCTATTCCTTTGCTACAGACATATGAAGATCCATGTCAAGGAGCCAGCCGGCTCCATTCCCATTAGTCCACCCTCTCCCACAAAGCGCAGACGGGCCTCAGCCAAGAGGAAGGGTAGCCAGGATGAGGATGGAGAGCAAACAGAGGAAGCCAACAACAAGATGGTATGTTTTTGTGTGTGTGTGTGTGTGTGTGTGTGTGTGTGTGTGTGTGTGTGTGTGTGTGTGTGTGTGTGTGTGTGTGTGTGTGTGTGTGTGTGTGTGTGTGTGTGTGTGGAGACCCAGGGGTATATGTGTATACTGTATGTGGGTGTGTAAGTATCTATGATCATGATCTCCATTATGATTTATAGTCTTGTCTTCATCGTCGGAACTCTGCACATTACCCAGGTGGCAGGGACATTTACAGGAACGGCCCCAAAATCTGCCCTTTCATCCTGTGGTATTCGCGGAAATAAGTACAATGGAGTGAATTGAAGTCTGAATACAGAGCTTACCTAAGAATAGCTGTTCCAAATTTTAAGAAAGATAACTTTATGCTGGTTTCATTTCGTAATTGAAATGTGAAGTGAATACACCATCAAAACTCTGATTAGTTAAAGCTGATATTTCAGCATATGTTAGTTTGTTAATTCAGGGTGTGTAACCACAGCAAGATAAATACAAGGTGAGATTAAGTATAGCTTTATCTGTGTAACCACTGGTAAGTCTTTGTGAGTTGCAAAAAAATGGCGCTTCTTGGCATTGTGGAATCTGACCTGCGGTGTTCCCACCCCACCTCTCTCCACTTCCTATCACTCTTACAGGGGTAGGTTCTGTGGGAGGAACATGCACAATGTGTGAGACCCCTAAAACTACCCCTGAGTTCCTGAAGTGGAAATGGGCCTTTTGTGTGTCTGTCTGTCTGTACTATGTGCTTGTCTGAGTCCTTATCCATCCGTCCTACAGGTATCTGAGGAAAGGGATACTGATAATGCACCTCAGGGCAAAGGTGAAGATGACAAGCTGCCCTGCTCTATTTGCTTCAAAGCATTCAGATGTAAGAGCGATCTAGAGACCCACATGGAAACACACCCTGACTCTAGCCTAAGGTACTGGTACTCTGACATTTGAAAATTAAGAATGAACACATACACAATGAAGATGCTAAGCACTAGTGGCTCCACAACAAACCAAACAAGCACTGGTTGCATCAGGGCAAAGTATTTAAGTAAGGGAGCCATAGATTCCCTAACCTCAAATCAGTGCACTAAACTCAAAGACCTCCATCATAACACATAAGTCAACAGTTAAGAAATAATGGTACAGTCATTAATGAATGATGATGCAGTCATTTTTAGCAATATGGAATGTTTAAGGTAAAGAAAGAGCATTGTGTTCTTTTGATATTTCATAATTTTAGTACATTTTAATGAATGTCATGACAGTGTTGAGTGAGTTTAACATGATGAGTGAGTCAGTCTTGATGGGCGTAAACCCCAGCAAAGCACCTGGGTTCTGACAACATATCAGGTTGCACTTGTTACAGGCAACTCTCAGGGGTTTTCGGCAAGCTCTTTATGCATGTATTTATTCTTGTGTATTTATTGTTGGAAGAAGTATGTTGGGTATGACTGCATGATCACAAATTAAGTTCCCTCACAGAAATAAATAAATAAATAATTTTGGAATTGAAATTTGAACCCACAAGTCATTAGGTGTCACAAAAGTGTAGTAATGACTGACTAAATAAAATTCAACTTATTTTGTGTGAAATACATTCTATTATTAATCCTTAATAACATTACAAATAAAACATATGTTTTCATTTCATTATAAACCTGATCGCCATTGCATTTGGTGGACATGCTCTGTCCAATGTCTCAAGAATGACTATACAGTATTATGTAAACATAGTTTTATAGATTTATGTGAATTATTGTGATGCATTATGCATATTTAATAACAATTGATTTGTTATAAAATTTCCAAAGACTGGTTTACACAAAGTAGGTTTTACTTCATTGTGGTGGAGGACTAAAGGTACATTTAGCAGGCAGGTGGTGTTTCTGCTGCTGCTCTGCTCAGATGTGTTAAAGTTATGTCTGCTTGAACACAAAGCATGCCTTCATAATCTCCCAGCAACTGCTGTTTACCCCAAACCCCCACTGCACGGCCTTCAGCAATGTCAAACATGCAGCCTTTGCACATATTGGAGGGACAAGGATCTGCTATGGAGCAATTACAGATGGGACATCCGAGTATACCTACATTATATTGTGCAAAAGTGTCCTTGCTAAGTTTGTGATCATTGAAAGTCATTGTAACATAGGCCAGACCAGACTTTTTACTCTGTGGATCAGTGTAGCATAACACAGCAACAGATATCTTGTAGCAGGATATCATCAGGTTGTGGACCTTTTGTGCAGACTGTGGACCCTTTGGTCACTGGCAAGCTTTTGAACTGTTGAAATGTTGAAAATGAACTTCTTTGATTTGTCTAGATGTACAAGGCACATACTGTTGTCCAAGTCCCACTATTAGTCCAACCCCTTAGTCCCAGTTCTTGCTCCCTTCTACTGACCTTAGTTTTTCTGGCTATGCTCTGGGGAGGGTATTGCTCAGAGGAGGAAAAAGAGGGGAGGAAGGGATAGATAAAAGTGGTGGTGAGGGTGGTGGTAGTTAGTGGTGGGGTCAAGTCTTAATGAATCACAGAAGGAGGGCCTCAGGATGTTGTCCACTGTTGGTGGGGTTGGTGACTGTGGGACTGGTTTCCTAGGAAACCGAATTTCCAGACCACTGCTCTGAAAATCCCAAGTAAATCACTGCACATCCCAGCTTCAGTTGACGGGAGGCTGTTTAGGATGGCTATGAAAAGGGGAAGATATACAGGCAGAAATTAGAATGAGACACAACAGGCCAGTCTTTAAAATGTGAGTAAACACACAGACTCTGTATTGTGGTCTTGCTTTAGGCAAGGACTGCAAATTTAGCTCTAATCCTGGGTAATCGCTGGAACCGAGAGGGCCAGTTAAGAGGATATTAGCAGCAGTATTGCCGGTTCCATGGTCAACGGCTTTTGTGAAGCAGCAGAACTGTACTTGCACACATGAGCTATGTACACATGCACATACTTACATGTGCACACTTTCCTATTATGTGCAACTCCAAACATGGTTGCTTGCTACAACTCAAATGTACTCTGCTCTTTCACATGTCACAGTTCCTATGGTAGTGGGGGGAAGGGCAGAATTGGCTGTTTGAGGCAGCTCCAATGGGATTAAAGATGACTGCACACAGGCCTGTCACACATACTGTTGCACATAATCTGTCGGTGCATCGCTGCAGATATTCAACATCACATATATGTCAATACACACTCACAGTTGTATACACACACTGCATTTGTCTACTGTCTAGGTTGCATTTCTAAAACTAGAAGACACTAAGTACCATATACTCCAAAGTTACACCAGGAAAGTGTACAAGTTTTCAGACAGCAGTGTGAGAAGCCTCTTAAATTGCAAGGCTACTTGGACTGTGTTTGTAGTCATCTGTGTGCCCGTATCTGCGTTTGTGTGTGAGAGTGCCCGTGTCTGTGTGTACAGTGTATGTATGATAAAGCAGCTTACGTCATCCATGGGCACATTGTCACAGTGTGATAAGACCACAGGGTGGTGCCACAGACACCTCCCAGTTGCCTCATTATGTGCCAGTGACGGTGCCATAGCAATAGCTTATCACACAAACACACACACACACACACACACACACACACACTTGACACTTGACACACATTCACACCCATACAAAACAGACCACATGTTAGTGGCAACACCTAACTAAAAAGGTTATGTGATCAGTCTCTCAGTGACTCAGTTTCTTGTAATATTATGTGCTAGACTGCATTCAAATAATCACAGAAACTAGTTGTGTTAACTGCATCTGCATATCTGCAGATTTGTTTTTCATGCTTAATAACTAAGGTGCACACCCTTCAAATTGTCTGCATTTAGTGGGTCTTTGATGAATGTACAATCATGCAAATTCATGCCATTTCTTTCAGATGTGATCTCTGCTGTCTCTCATTCCGCACTCACCGAGGTGTTCTACGTCACAATGCCGCCACCCACCACCAACTTCCCACAGATCCCAGCGGCCAGCCTTTTATCCAGAACAACCCATCCATTCCCCTCGGTTTCAATGACATGGCCTTCATTGACTTTTCTTGCCACAAGTTCCCTCAGATCGCACAGGTGATTGTACTAGACTATTTAAATTGTTTGATTAATATATTATAATTCCGTGTCTTTTTGTTCATGTTAATATTTTAATAATTCATTAATCATTTATATATTTTTAGGTTTGGTGTGAAACCAATTTGCGTCGGTGCACCAGCAAAATCCACCGCTTTGTGTGTGATGTG
Organism: Alosa alosa; assembly: GCF_017589495.1. NCBI lineage: Eukaryota > Metazoa > Chordata > Actinopteri > Clupeiformes > Clupeidae > Alosa > Alosa alosa. Next base: position 14,748,494 of record NC_063204.1, read on the forward strand.
TGTGACAAGGCTTTCCCTCTCCAATCTGCTCTTGACCTGCATAAAGACACTCACCAACAAAAAGATGGCTCACCTGACCCTCCCCACTCTCTTGGAGCTGAAAAAGCCGAGACCCCATCACCTGATCAGTTCTCTTTTATGGGTGGTCTGGGTCTGCAGCACATTTCCAAGGTCAAGCCTACCCCTTCTGAGGAAGAAGTTTACCAGGCGAAGTTGGACAGCATACGCGTCATCCATGTGGAGCAGCCCACGCACTCCTTGCCACAAGAGGGCGGTGTCGTGACAGGGCTGAGTGGGATGGGTCTTCACCTCGTGGACCCATTGTCACTCCAGAGTCTCTCACAACGCGAGGCTCTAAGCATCCTCTCCCTCAAGCCGTTCCAGGGAGGGTTTGTTCTTCAGCCAGACGGGGGTGCTGTGGCCAAGCCTGTCTGTGGAGAAGGTGGTCTAGAGCTGGCTGACATCCAACAGATCCTGAAGGTGGCATCTGCAGCACCTAACCAGATTGCACTGCCCACCTTGTCCAAGGCACCGTGTAGCGCTACGCAGGCAGCTGGCCACAAGCAGATGCCGCCACTCAAGCCCAAGCCGCTGGTGACTCCGTGGACCAATATGAGTACTTCTACCCCTCCCTCACTGATCACTACACAACAGGCTTCGCTAGGCTGCATCAGTCCCAATCTGCCCCCAAATAGCCAGCTACTCCGTAACTCTAGGGAAATGTCCTCAGCTTTGTCTTCCTCCTCCGTTGTCTCTGGCTGTCAGGTGTCTTCAGAGAGAATGCAGATGGAGGCGGACTGCATGGGCGATGCTGAAATGCCGCAGGAATCGGATCAACTTAAGAGTGAGGCAGGCCAGGGTGCGGAGGGTGGTGAAAAGAAGGCCTCAGGCTCAGGGGCCCAGAAGGCATCCTATCCTTGCAGGTTCTGTAACCAGGTCTTTGCCTTCTCTGGTTTGCTGCAGGCCCACATGCGCTACCACTTGGGCATCCAGCCCCGCCAGTGTAACATTTGTGACTATGTGGCACCTGACAAAGCCACGCTAATTCGCCACCTGCGCACACACACTGGTGAGCGGCCCTATGTTTGTCGTGTCTGCCACTATCCCTTCACTGTCAAGGCCAACTGTGAGCGCCATTTGCGCAAGAAGCATATGAAGAACACACGGAAAGAGATTGAGAAGAATATCAAGTATGTCACCTCCACCACTACAGCCTCCTCACCGGTCTCTACCCAAGAGGCCATCCTGGAGCAGGTGGGGGCCGGCGAGACCCTTTGTCGCTTCTGCGGGGAGGATCTGAAAACCTACCGAGCCCTGCAGATCCACCTCCGTACCCACAGTGGTTGCCAGCGCAAGCCTTATGAGTGCCGCCGCTGTGGGGCGGCTTTCCTGACCAAGAGAAACTGCATCCACCACCTACTGAAAGGGCACCCTGAGATCCAGGAGCAGATTGAGGAGCATATAGCTGTAATGCCAGCTGGAACTGCCTTGCAACCAAGACTTAACTCCCAGCCTGTCAATGGCCTGCCTGCCTCCTCCACATCACCTAATGTGAAGATGGAAGATCTGAGCTTCTACAGTGGGGAGCTCGAACAGCCCCTGGACTTTTCAAACAAACATGTTGGAGGAAGCAGTGCTGGATTGCCACAGATTAAAGTAGAGGGTAGCATCTCCTCTCTATTAAGCGATGACTGTGACATGGAGCCTATTGACCTTTCCATACCAAAGAACCCAGAGAAGCGAATGAAGATGGAGATGACTGTTTCAGCACTGGAACATAAAGAAATCAAGAAGGAGACCTCATTCATCACCCCCCTTGACCACAGTGTGAACCAGACCGTACAGAGAGAGAAGGATGAGAAGTTGTTGCAGCAAGGGGGCTACCAGATGCCTTTGGCTGTTGCCTCAGCCCTCAGTGCAGGGGGGCCTGCTGGTCGGGCCCTACGACTAAAACCTCTCCTACCCAAACCAGTCTCCTCATCCACTTCCTCCTCCACCCTGAAAGAGTTGCCACCGCTAGCCTCCATAGCCCAGATCATCTCCTCGGTGTCCGGAGCTCCGGATCTTCTGAAGCGAGACTCTCTCATGGAGAACAATGGCAGCCCTAACATGCAAAGAGAGAGAGACTCTACTGGCAAAGTAGACTCAGCCTCCCAGGATGGTTTGTTAGATGAGCTTCCCTTGGAGAGAGCAGCTAAGAGGGGCAGGAAAAGACCTGTGAAATGTATGAAGGGTGCAGACATAAACAAAGGAAACACAGGCAGTGGTATTGATCTTGAGTCCAGTGGTGAGTTTGCCAGTATTGAAAAGATGCTAGCCACAACCAACACCAACAAGTTTAGTCCCTACCTGCAGTCAGAAGATTTAGAAATTGGTCAGAAGGAGGGAGACGTTTCACTTGAGAAAAGTGAGAAGAACGAAGAGAAAGAGCAGCTGCACCCTCAGAAAGGACCCTCAGAAAAGCTGCACCCTCAGGTGCGCAAGCACAACCCAGCTCCAGGCCAGCTGCAGCAACCACCAAAGGGGAAGAAGAATGCCTACTCAAACTCAGTGCAGAAGATGACCTGTCCTTTTTGTCCAAGAGTTTTCCCCTGGGCCAGCTCCCTGCAGAGGCATATGCTTACACATACAGGTAGGACACTCACACTCACTCACTCACTCACTCACTCACTCACTCACTCACTCACTCACACACACACTCACACACTCACACACTCACACACACACACACTCACACACACACACACTCAACTCACTCACTCACTCACTCACTCTCATTCACTCACACACACACTTAGTCCAGGTGCTTAAGAGCCCAAAGTCCAAATTTGCCAAATTATTAGTTGTACATTTACCGGTAGTATTAGAAAATGAACAACTATTCTAAGACTTCTGTAATTGTGTGTGTCTTGCAGGTCAAAAGCCATATCCATGTCCCAAATGCGACGCTTTTTTTTCCACAAAGTCTAACTGTGAGCGTCACCTGTTGCGTAAACATGGTGTGACCAATAGAGTGCTGCGTCGCAATGGTGTCATGCCAAAGGTCAAAGAAACCGAAGAGGGTTCACCTGAGAGTGCAGGTACATGCTAAATCCTGAACCATACATTTATACTTATATATTTACATTTATATACATATACATTTATACTTTTACATTTCTATACATATACATTTATACTTCTACATTTCTATACATATACATTTATACTTGACATTTATATACAGGGTTCCCACGGGTCATGGCATTTCTGGAATACCATGGAATTTTGACAAAGTCTATTCCAGACATGGAAAGTCAGGGAATTTTATCATATTTGGGGCAAAGTCATGGAATATCAGGGAATTTTGTAGCAGTTTAGAATATACTTGCCTTACTTACAGTAATACAAATATATTTCCACACAGAATTGGTGTATATTTGGTTATTAGCTTTATTGCTCGTTTGAGTGGTGATGGTTAGCCCAACTTTGCTTATTCAATGGCCATTTATTCATATTCCACTCTAAAAAAGTCAAAGATTCTTGAACGCTATGAGGCTGCTCTGAAATCTTATCTCATTATAGGTCATGGAAATTCAGGGTTTTTGTCAGGGAAAGTTAGGGAAAAGTCATGGAATTTTACACATGACCTAAAGTGGAAACCCTGTATATAGAAGGAATATCTCTTCAAAGTATTTCACTCTGATGTAATTTTTTTTTTTTATTAACTATGGTTCTATCTGTGTGTTCAGAGAGTATGTCTGAAACAGAGCTCCCCACAGCAGAAGCTATGGATGAGAGTGGTACTGACCACTGTTCCCAGTCCACCATCTCTGGAACTCAGAAGCCTTCCCTTCCGACAGACGTTTCTAATGATGCTACCACCCCCAGTACTGACAAAGACTGCACAAAGCAGGAGGAGACTGAGATCCTGACAGACCTTGCACAGGATAGCACAAACCTCCCTACCACCCATGACAACGACGATGATGCCCACAGCAGCAAGAGCCTAGACTTCAATTTTGCCAGCAAACTGATGGACTTCAAGCTGTCGGAGCATGGACCGCAGTCCCAAACATACTCCCCGGATGGAGGCAGTGGGAAGAATGTAGCAGTACAGATAGAGGATTCAGCACCACCCCCAGAGGACACCAAGCACACCTGCAAGACCTGTGGGAAAAGTTTCCGCTACGCTGCTACACTGGCCCGACACGAGAAGGCTCACATCTGTGAGAGCATTACTGAGAGCCAGTGCAAGGAAGATAAGAACAGTTGCACAAAAATAAAAAGGGAGGAGGAGGAGGAGGAGGAGGAGGAAGAAATGGAAACTGAGGGGGAGAAGAAAAGAGCAGCAGAGAGCAGCATGGAGAGTGGCTCAGAGGAAGATGAGGAGGTGGACCAGAGTGATGAGGAAGGAGGCTCAGAACCAAAGGACAATGAGGGTGATGCTGGAGGGGGACTGGAGATCAAGACAGACAAGAGGAAGAAGGTCTGCAATGTGTGCAGCAAGCGCTTCTGGAGTCTACAGGACCTAACCAGACACATGCGTTCTCATACAGGTAACACACACACACACACACACACACACACACAATGCATATTTGTTAATACCATATTTGTTAATACCATGACCGTTGTTTCCTCATCATCATCAGTGTATTCAGCACTCACACACATGTACAGTTTTAATATGTCAGTGCTGAAATTCTGTACTATAATGCAAATTAATCGCGGCCCACGCAAATGACTATGTTTCATACCATATTCCAGTCTTATTCGTAATAATGACAATATTCTGATTGTGTGTGAGTCGTGTAAACACCTTATTTCAACTGCCATAACACAATTAAGCTCATATTCTGTTTACTAAAAACCTGAATAACACCACTGGCATATGCCTCTTTTAACCGGAATATCGTGGCATATAAACTGATTAGTCAGAAAATGCCCTTTTGGGAATATTAAATTTACATTACATTTATTAATTTGGCAGACACGTTTATCCAAAGTAATTGGAATCATGCAAGGAATTTTGGTAGCTTGGTTTGATGCTCTGAACCTTGGCAAATCAAAAGTGTGCGTTTGATTACCAAACATGACGTCAAAGGACTGTGCATGTTTAGAAACAGTGAGCCAGCATGCTCCTGTTTGTGATATACTTTTTTACAGTCAAGCTTTAGTTCAATATTCACTGTGTAATGCATTTAAAACTTGTGATGGAACATTACCAAGTGAGACTGTCCAGGGCCCACCTCCTTTAAATTCTAACGTCTAAAAGGGAGTTTTTCAATGTCACCATCACCAGCTCCCCAAAAGCCCCTCAAGACAATTGTTAATGTGTCCTACATAAATGAATTCAATTGATTTGAATTAAATTGTGATGTTGAGTTTGGGACAAGTTGGACTGCCTTTTGGAATGGATTTTGGATTGATTTTGATTGAGTGATTTTGGATTGATTTTGATTGAGTGATTTTGGATTGATTTTTTTACGTACAGGAGAACGGCCTTACCGGTGCACTACTTGCGAGCGCACCTTCACCCTGAAGCACAGTCTGGTTCGCCACCAGCGCATCCACCAAAAACCTCAGAGCGAGGTGACCAATGGTGGGGGGTCGGAATCGTTAGGGGGCTCCGCTAGTGAAGGAGAGAGCTCTCAACCTGGCACCAACCCTCATTCTGAGAATGAGCATGAGAGTGAGGCGACGGAGAAAGTGAGTGAGGCGCACAGTGGTCAGTCGAGCCCACAGCTCACAGACAGGCTAAGTATTGAAGGCCTCGCACAAGTCATTACTGCAGAGGACCCTCGAGAAGCCCCCGAAGTGGAGGACCCATCAGAGACCTCGAGAACTGAGGCTGAGCCCGGATCAGGGGTTGGAGTTGATCCTGAGCCAGATACAGTTTCTCAAATGCCTGAGGAAGCAGTGCGAAAAGTAGGTGTTCTCCCCTCTAAGACCCCCCTCCCTCAGCCAGAGCCAGAGGATTCAGTGGATACCCCCAGTAATGGTTTCATCCAGGGACTACTTGAGATCCACACTGCTAAGCCTTCCCTTGAGCACATGCAGCCATCTGCTGAGCATCCTTCTGTGGGGGTGGATTAAGGGAAGAGCCCCCAATTTATTTTGAGGTGCTCTTTTTTTTCTATGCAGTGAAACATTTGCGGATTTGCTGGACACTGTGCCATACAATGAAGTGTTGCGGAAACTAAATATAAAGGGACACATCAGATGACCGCGTGGACTTTCAGAGCATAATGGTGTTTCCAAGTGCCTTGCTACTTCTTTGGGCTCTGTCTGTATCAGTATGTGCTGAATGGGTTTTTTAAGCTCAGTATTTTATGATTATCTTTTTAAATGACTTTACAGACGCAATAAACAGAATACCTATATTAATGTTAGAGAGGGTGTGAATGACATTTTTGTGTGTGTGTGATCCAGCTTGGCTGGAACTGAAGAGGCTGATCAATGAGAATGCAAGCCTGTGTCAGGTTTTGTCAAGGGTTTTCGTAACTGGAAGATGGGGGAGGGGGGGGGGAGTCTTAATAAAGAGCTCAACAACAACATACAGCTCTGGAAAACAATTAGAGATCACTGCACATTTTTTCTGATGTCATCCTACTGTTGCTGAGTGACGTTTGAATGAGTTGACGGTCATATTCAAAATTACAAATGACTTCGAATGTCACTCAGCAACCGTAGGATGTGCAGTGATCTCAATTTTTCCCATAGCTGTGTATATAATATGTTGGTCACATGGGGCATCAAAATTACTTCTTTCCTGCCTCTTTTATGCCTACAGAATACATAAAACTTCCACTAACAGAATGACTCCAATGACCTCTGTTGGAGTGCAATGAATGAATAGAGTAACTGAATAATGTTGTCAGTGTTTTTCTTGTTTTGTTTCATCATTGAAGAAATTATATTTACAACAGTAAATATGGGCAATATTTGCCTAGGAAGATTAGATTCCCTGCTTGGTTTTGTTCTATACACTTTCCTGTTTGAAAACGTCTTCCAAAAACAATAACACCTTCACTTTAAGCCTTACCTGTGATCCTGTTGTTTCCTTTAAATTTTTACTACAGATATCTCTCTTTTTTATCTGTCAGAACACTACCCTTACGTATTCACTGTGAACTTGAACAGTGTCGTACTGCTGCCTCTCATCACCCTAGTCCATCATAATTTTACATTTTTAAAGTATTTTTCCTGATGTGTAAGTCTCATTTCTCTTCATAAAGGAACCTCAAACTGCAAAAACCTCAAAACAGCTTGTGTTTTTTGTTTTTCAAAACCCTATTGACATACGGGACCATGGAAAAGAGTGTTTAAGAACACACAAGATTATATATATGACAGAATAATTTCAGATAATTTCAAAGATACTACAAAAGGTTATTCTTCTTGGTGCTCTTGAAATGATAGTCTGTAATGAGATTCCTCTTTGTGGTTGGTCCATCCATGATTAGGGTGTAAATACACACATTGTAAAGGCACTGGGTTCGTATGCATTGCGGTATGGTAAAGCTTCGGTCTGTGTGTGTGTGTGTGTGTTGATGGGGGTGGGGTGTGGGGTGTATAAGAGAGAGAGAGGGCGAGCAACTGGAGAGAGACCAACAGTGTGCATGTATCATAACCCAAGAATGCACACAAATTCATTTAAGTATATTTATTATAACTTGGGTTAACTCCTTAATGGAGCTAATACAACCTGGAGAAAAGCCATGTGTTAATACATATATGCTGCAGAAAAGGATTCAAACGCAATTGTCTTAGAGCCTTGATCTGAGACTTTTTCCTAGCAATAATCACTATTGATCTAAAGCTTTACTTTGGTTTTCATGTATTGATAGAGTGTATGGTTTGGGGTTTTTCTTGTTATTTTATGTCTTTCTAGTGGATTTCTTATATAAAACTGTGAAAGTTATTGTGTTCAGCTGTTCTTGGTGAATCTGTAGGGTAGAGTGTTTTGTTTTGATTTTGTATGTTAAATCTTCATTTTGATTTATGAATGATTTCATATTATTTCCCTCCTCTTCAGCTCTCAGGGTCTTTACTAAAATGTGTATGTCAATAGAAGTGTTGATAAATTAATGTTGAGTACATTAGTTCTTTAATGAAAGACTGTCAATCACTACAATCAGCACTTGACTGTGAATTCATATCACTTGTGCAGAGAAAAGGAACATGATTTATCTGTCTAAGAGCACATTTTACAATTGTGTCTTCACTGTGCAAATTTGCTGGACAGGGCTGGGTCTGTTTTTTTTTTTTTTTTTTTTTTTTTTTTATCCTTTTCTTCTGAAGAGAGCTCAACCGTCAAAACATTGCCTGCTGCCAGTCATTGTTTACCTTTAGATCCACCATGTAAAAGGGAACTGTGTGGTTGCTGCGCTCATCACTGAACGACACTATGGGAGCCAGGTTCTCTCTAACTCCAGTAAAAAAAAAAGAACTAACACTAAAATTGCTATGACCTTTGTTCATGATCATGCTTCAGAAATCAAATCAATAAGCTGTCTTGTATCAGTATAATAATGAAAGCAATAAAAATGTCAGAATGGTGTGTGTGTGTGTCATCATTGAATACTACTGTATTACATTTTGCAGGATGATGCAGATGAGTACTATAATGTAAAATGTAGTTTTTCCACATACTGGTAGATTTTACAGTACTTCAGGATTTGTAGATATGATACTACTGAAGTTAGTAAATGACCAAATAGCTCTTGGTTGCGTTGGTTGATATGGAAGAGAAATAGAAGAATCAACCTAGGATAAATAGTAGATCATTGTAATATTGTGAACACATGGCATTTCCAGAAGCTGTTGGGATTCAACATTCAGAATTGCCAATTAAACAGACTGGCTTTCAGTGTTACTGTGTAAAAGTAATACTATGCTACTGTAACTGGCTTGACTCTACTTCTTGCTTTGGAATTTCACCCAGTGTAGTTTTAAATAACAAAGGGAAGGAGAAACTTTGAGGAAGAAGTAAACTTTTGATTTTGCAGATTTGCAAAGAGGGGATGCTACATTTTTATATAGCAATATTCAAACAATAACAATACCAAAATGCCCAAAATAGACTTACCTTAACCACCTTTTAAAACTTTATCCATCTTGCACATATATTTTTCTTATTGTTTTTGATATGTGTTCATGCCTTGATATGTGGTCTGCTCATTGTTCTTTAGTTGCTGTGGTAGTACATATGCAGAGTTGTATTAACTTAAAAACTTGCTTTTAAAATAAAAAATATAACCCTATGATACCACTGACAAAATACATTTAATCATATCGATGATTGATTATGGTACAAATGTTAGCATGTGTCAAATACCTTCTTTTTTTTAGCTCATTTGTACTCTAGCCTAAATGCACATCCTCAGTCCTAACGCTAATGTGATGTAGTACACCACTAGAGGGAGGCCTTTCCCTATCCTCAAAGGGAGAGTTGCACATGTGCCATTGCTTCCAGAGCATTCAGATGAGTTTTCATTATATTTTAATACACCAGAACACCAATCAAAATCACATTCTTGAATTGTTAGGTCTACTTTTCTGTGATATTGGGCTGCCAAGGTCAATAGAGAGAGGCTGAGATTGACAGTGGATAGCATGGCAGAGGGGTTAAAGTGGTGATGGGGGAAGGTTGGACATCACAGAGGTTTCACATTACACAGTTATACAAGGCTCTATTTTAAGGGTTTGAATATATCTCCAAAGCTCAGACTGAAGCCCCAAGCACCTTGAAATAGTGTGACAAGTCGTTTCCATAAATACCGTTCATAAGTCTGCCTTGTAATTGTTTTGCTAATCTTCAGCTTCAGGTCTGACTTCCTTGGGTATGAAGTTCTTGTAGGATGTTAAAAGTGGTAAAAAGTCTGTCATGACAGCCAGCTAGATTGTCAATAGTAAGAATGAATAACAATGTCAATGGTGATAAATGGTAGATGCAGTGACAGACAACTGAGCCAAGCGCTTTTCTCAGCCTTACAGCTGTGTAACTCCAGCACAATGTTAGAATGATTGTTGACCTCTGAGTGGGGTAAAGACAGGTCAAGGTATGCCTTTGTTGAGACAAAACGGGATGGTGATGCAAACAAAACCAGGTGGGCTGCGCAGGGGGAAAAAACATTTGGAGAAGAGCTGTACCAAGGATCTTGTGTACAAGCACTTTGTGATGACAGTATTGCGCTTTAACCTTTGAATACATAAACCAATAGTTAATATACAATTTACCTTCACAGAGAATACAAGCTTGTGACAGAGAACACAGAGAATGGGTTTGCATTCTGATTTGTTTTGTATTTATGTCTCTCTGTCAGACCCACTCCGACTTCTTCTCCTGGTTGTCACTACTGTTTGAGGGCATGTCGGGGCCACTCATCTCTACCAATGTGTAGTGTCCTACTCTTCTGGTACAGACTGCAGTAGCTGCTGTTACCACATCGACAGAATCCCGTCTGGGTGGTGGGGGTGGTTTAAGACGGCTCCGTTTACTGACCCGGATGGGCCTGGGCGTACCAATTTGCTCTGTAGGACACAGTGCCACATCACTGCCCTCTCTCTCAGGGCATTCTCCCTGAGTGGGTGTTAGGTAGTCATTTTCCCCACTGTTAGCATTCACAGGACCCAGCATGGGAACAAGAGGTGTTCCTCGACCACAAGGAGGATCCTCCAGATGTGCTGACACACCATCATCCCTGCTGGACCTACTCATCCCTCTTTTCCTGAAACTTCCATTTGCTACTGAAGCCACCATTTCCTCCACTGTGGACACATTAGCATCAATGGCTCCGTGGCTTTCTGCCGGTGAGAGGTAAAACTGCTGCTCCTCATACATATTCCGCACTAGCATCCTCCTTTTGGACTTCTGCCTCACTGAGCGCTTAATGGCACAGATCATGTCCAAAATATTGAGAAGAAGGGAAAGGGCAGTTGTCCCCAACATGAAGTTCAGCATGACAGTTTTCTCTGTGGGTCTGGAGACATAGCAGTCCACTGTAGTTGTACAAGGTGATTGCTGGCACAAGAAGCGCTTGGGAATGTAAAAACCGAATAGATAGTAGTGGGCTGCCCCAAATCCTGCCTCCAAAAAAATCCGCAGGAGCAGCTGGAGGATGTAAGCTCCATTGAAGTTCCTCAACATGCTGAGCTCTGCTTGAATGTGACTTGCCTTGCGCAGGGCTCCTTTCTGGGTAGATCCCTGCTGGATTTCAATGGATTTCATCTTGTGTGAAGTAGTGTCAGAGAAAACAACATAATCTGATAGCACTTTGTGAATGATGTAGGCAACAAATGTCACATATGGCAGACAGAGGATGGTAAACTGAAACAGCCAGAAACGGAAGAGAGAGAATGGAGCAAAAAGATCATAACACACATTTGAGCAGCCTGGTTGAATTGTGTTGCAAACAAATCTGTCCTGCTCATCCAGATAGAGTGGGTATCCAGCAAAGATGAGGATGACAACACGCAGGAAAACCATAATGAGCAGCCATAATTTTCCTGTAAGAGAAGTACACCACATGTTACAGTGAGTTTCAGGATTATTCAAATGGCAAGGCTTCACATGTAGCATATATGAAGTCATGTTTCCATCAAAAGCCATGCCAAGTTTTGGGATGTTACTTCCATTTAAATCATATAGTCTGATCATTTGGTGAACCCATAAACATAGCGTGAGGAGTCATTGTGACTCACCTTGCCTTTGTATTTAAATATAGCCTACAGACCAATTGACCTAGAAACATTTGATGTTTGATGACTGTTTTCAGCAAAAGCCCACATACATTTGACAACTCAAAGTTCAGCTGCCACACTGTACCCTACTCCTTTTAAAATGTCTCATCACAGATGTCTCAATGAGTTCCTACTTCTACTCACCTACAACAGTGATGTTGTGGTTGACTGTAACAACAATAGCTTCATATGCAGATTGGCTCCCCATATTGACTGGGGGTTGGACCCAGTCTTGCAGGCCTTTTGTCTTATGGCTCACACTTCTCAGCTCAACAGGGTGATGGAATCCTGCTTCCAGTGAATTCACTCATGTTGAGGTGATACAAATCTAGGTCTGTGTAGAATTCACGGTAGCCAGTTACCTCTCACAGTCTACTGCTGGGCTTTGTCTTGACTCCTCGTCTTACCTCTCTTTCTCCCCCTGTCCTAGTAACAACTGTTCTCAGACAACAGAAGAAGAGGGCAGTGAGCCCCATTGTGGAGCTATTCTTACCCACCAAAGGCACGTCACCCTCCTGACATTGCGGAGATATTTGTGGAGTTGTTTGTCCTTAGAGAAGAATAACGAGGCCTCTGGATTAGCCATTAAATAACCAGTATTAAGTTCTCATTTAAAATGGAAAGCATGTCAGTGTCAACATTAAGAATGCACTCCAAGGTCGAGATGTAGCCTCTTGGTCAGAGAGGCAAGATCATCTACTGACCACAGTATATATTTCTTAATTGTTTATAACCAGTTATAAATCGCTCAAAACAAAATTTGAGTGCTATGTCTCATTGATTTAATGTCATTTGTCACTCATTGATTCAGCTCAGTTCACAGTTTACTCAGGTTTACAGTTACAATAATGTAGTAGTTACCATATTTGAATGACAACTTTAAAATAATCTGGTCAATTCTGACACCAGCCATATCTGGTCCTCATGCCTTAAAAATCCATCGGGCAACTCATGGGTATGACCAGTTATTGCTGTATCAACAAAAGTAGCAGCAGCATGAACAGAAATCTGTTATTGAAGTAATCTCAGTAGCCGTCTCAGTAAGGTACAAACAAAGGACAGAACAGTAGTGTGGAGGTAAATATGTCTTTTTACTTTGTCCTAAAAATAATGTCATTGTGGAAATCATTGGATGTCTTCTAGTTAAGTAATAGTTATTTAATTGCTATGACCTGTGACCCTAGTCTAATTGGGTGTTTGAAGGCTGTTGAGTTCTGGCGTCCTTTACTTCACAATATATTTGACAAAACATAAAATATGTGGATTATAGCCCGGCAAGAGCAAGTCTGGTGTCAACTTATTCATTAACTTCTGCATTTGGAGTCAGACCATAGACAGACACATTGTGCGAGGGTCATGTGATATTACTGTAACTTCCTGTTGGAATTTTTATGTTTTATTCTCAGCTAGGTCTTTAAGAACTGGCTACAGAAAACAGATGAAAATTAGACCATACAGGTAATTTACAATATTGTTTCTGTTTATCAATGAGCGCTGTCCCAATCAAACAGTAAACAAAGTATCATGCAGATACATGCCGATATATGTATTGTACATTATAGGTTTTTCTTTGGTAAACTTAATGAACTAGACCTATCAGTGAAACATTCATCATATTAAGCACTGGTGGATTAAATGGTCCTCTGCTTCAGAAATGTCTGAATTATGTCCATGATTTAAAAAAAAAAAAAAATCTAGTTGCCCTCATCATCACTACTTGTCTGTAACTTAATTACAGGCCCAGCTGTTCCATATTTAGACAGAGTGTTAATCCTGCATCTTGATCAGGCATGCCATGGCCAACTCCTTTTAACATGTTAAGAATCACAGTCCTCAGAACCCTGACCCGTCGTTATTTGACCTTTAGTCTGTAATCAGGGTACATGACCCTTAATCTCATCACTACATTCTGAATCACTGCTCTTCAAATAGTCCAGGTTTGGTGAAGAAGCTCCCTCTGCATCCTGCAGAACCTGATTTAGAGTAGCACAATTTTAGTGTGTTTCAACTGAAAATGTCTGGGTACTCAGATATTAAGGAGGTCTGAGGCAGGTGGGTTTTTTATTGCAAGTTTTAAAAGTTTATTTTTCTTGTGCAGGTTCCTAAACATTGCTTCTGAACTGGGATCATCATTTAAAAACCATGGTTGAAGAGTCAGCATGCAGCGTTTAAACCTATTGGCCCCAGGGGCGCTTGAGGTTGAAGAGACCTCACTAAAAAGAAAGACTGATGATGAACTAAGAGAATATCCAAACAGATAGCGCTTTAGCTTTTGGCAAACTGCGCACAGATAATGGGGTTGACCTACAGAACATAAAAAAAAAAAAAAAAAATCAACAATAACAACAATAATTCATTAACTGTTACCAGTCATTTGACCAATATTCAAAAAAGGAAAATAACAGGAGAATTCACATACAGTTTACAGCAGTTCTCTTTATGTTAACACAGGAAACCACCAATAGTACAAAGACAAATTGGAAAGATTAATTTGTAAATCCTAAAAATGAAATAAAAAGAAATTGAAGAGCGACAAACAAGAGAGGGACTGAGAGACAGATAGGGCAATTTTATATATATATATATATATATATATATATATATATATATATATATATATATATATATATATATATAGTCTGGGGGAGAAGGGGAGAAAAGGAAACAACAAACCATGTCTAAACAGAGGTAGAGTTGAGTGCACAAGGCTATCAGACAATTCAGACAGCTGCCATGGGTCAGTGATGGCAGCAGGCTCTGAATTAACACACACTCACACATACAATAAATAGGATAATACAATCTTTGAATACTTTTTCCAATGCCTCCCCAGGGACGACACCAACCTCCAACCCAAATTAGACACTTGTGTTTAATTCTCTCCCTGGCAACTATTCCCTTCTCTCTCTTGCTTGCTCCTCTAACTCCTGCCATTCAAACACAATGTGCAAAGGGCCTCTAAAGCACTAGTACTCCTCATAGGAGAGTCCTTCATTGTTTGTTTGTTTTTACTTTGGTAAAGATCCATCCCTTTTTGAATCACTACAAAATGTCTAACCATGAACAACTGATCAAAATGAAATATGGGACTACCGTCACAATACAGTTTGTAACCATGTAAACAATAAAATTAAGAGTGGACAATGTACAGCTGATATTTTGGAGAAATCTGATACTTGATTACGGATAGGCAGAAATAGCACAAACTGAATTAATCATTGCAAAAATAAAGTTCTCACAATAGAAAGCAAGAAACAATGAAAACTACTCCAATTTCATTCAAATTTCAGATGCCGTGTCAACACTCAATTTATGAAAAGCTTTTGAAATCAGAAGAATATACCGCCCTTTCCGTATTGTATTTGATAATGCCAAATCAGTGGCTCCTTATTTCATGGTGTTGTTATATTACACTCTGATAGATTACTTCTTACATATCAATACTGATCTGTTACATATACATCATTTTCATTTTTTTTTAAATCACGGTCTGAGCGCATAGGGTCTTGTATATACATTGTACAAACCAATCTTAATGTAACATTTATTATTCTATAATGCTTTTGAGATTAGGTGTATGTCAGAAATTCAATAAAAAATAACAGCTACCAGTATGAATCTTCACGAAAATTTCTTTTATACCATATTTTAGAAAATAAATATTCTAAGTCCATTTACACGGTGATGCATGGACCATCTCTGTTTAGTGTACGAACTCCAGTTTATTTTGAAATGAAAATGGTGACATTAAAGTTTTTTTTAAGACCTCATGTGCCAACTCATCATTTTCATAACATGTTTTCAATCTCAATTGTTTCTTTTGAAAATAAAAAAAGAACAGAAATTCAGTCAACTCAGGACTTTTGAGTTTAAGGACATTACATGGCAGAGCAGACAAATGCTACACAGCCCATCTCTTCAGCCACTTTCGGCCTTATCCCGGCCCTAGTCCAAATAGTTGGTTAGCAGCACAGGACTTCACCAGTAATGAAGACTAAAGTCCTCTACCGAAGGCTACATCTCACTAATCTTTAACATTAAAAGAAAAAAAAATCTAAATGTACAAGTCTTTTCCTGATGGCCTTGGTTTAAGTCACTGCATGTAGATTCACTGAAAGAATATCTAAATATCTTAAAATGTAATGTAATCTCAAAATGAACAATGATAATATGTGTAGGTCTTTCCACTTGGTGGCATCTGTGTTTGCCAATAGTAATGTGACTTTTTACTTTCTTTACCTTCCATACTTCCATCCTTCTTTGCTTCAAAGATGACTCTTTCTGAAAATGGTTCCCAGGGCCTCACCACTATGCTGATGACTGCTGATCAGAGAGAGGGGCAAGCCTTGGGAAAGATCTGCAGCAGTAAACCTCGCAGACCTAATAAAGCACCTTAAAAGCCTACAGCATACACAACTGCAATCTGTATGAAGGAGAGGAATGATTCCGCTCAGCCTTTCTGTGCTTCACATGTTGTTTTGCCATTCAAAGACTAGAATAGGTCCCTTCACCAAAATGTTGACGCTCGTGTAGATGAGAAAGTCCCGTGCTCCTGCTCATACAGCTGACCTTAGTTGGGTTTCTGGGGCATACTTTAAGCTTGATGAAACATTTGCACCTTGACTGACATCTGACCAAGAATAGGATTAGAATCGTAGAAAAATAAAACAAGAAGGATCTTCTAAATGGTGGGAATTCTGGGAAGGAGCATAGACCACTATGTCCACACTTAATGACTTCAAACATGAAGGCAGTCTTTGATGCACATCTCATGCTGAGTCAATGTTACTCAAAAGCCACTAGAATCAAAAGGAATGTAAAATTATAGGTAGCTATTAAATATCAAATCAAAGCAACAGCAGGAAGCCATTAATGATTGAACTGCACTGTTGGAATGGTGCTCTTAGTGGTAGGTGGCTGCTCCGATTACTTGGTGGGTGACTTTGCAAAAATTGGTCTTTTTACGAGTCCTCTTCAAATGTCCTTGACCTTGACCTTCGTGGCAACTGACTAGTGGTGATGTCCTTCCCAACTTGGGATGCCTTCTTCAAAATCAAACTTTATGCTGTCCAGATGGAGGAGGATAAAGAGGAGGAACAGGAAGAAAAAGCAAATGGAGGAGGGGGAAGTGATGGACCATCTCTTATGTACAGTGAGACACAAACTGTAATACTTATGGTAGGAAAAACCTTAGAGTAAGAGGGGGGAGGAGTCCCCACTCTGTGAGAGCCTCACAGGCTCTGATCAAGAGTGGTGTATCTAAGCAGGAGAGGCATCCCTTTAAACGAGAGACCTGCCCGTGCCTGTGAGGAGTCTGATGCCTCTTGTAGCCCCTGGCCCCCCTCACATGTTCTGGCTATCTGTCCCAAGGTCTCTGGTTGTTAGGAGATGATGGCAGGGGACCATCTGACCACCGTTAGGTTATCGGCACTGACTGATCGCTTCTTGGAGCCTTTTCTCAAGTCCTTGTATTTGTCATCACACAATCTAGAGATGGCCTGAGAAGAGATGAGAGAGAGAAAGATAAATGACAAATTAGTTACATTATGGATGCACGTTTTTCCATATAAAAATCAACCTGGGGTTGGTTTCCCAAAACCATAGTTGCTAACCTGTTAAACTAATTCAACAAGTGTCCTCAGTGTGGTATAAATTACACTAACAGCTGCATGAAGGATGTCCCTGTCTTATCAGGGGAGATGGTTAAGCTAAGACAAAACAGTCTGAATCAAGTTCTAGGGTCAGCTCAGTCCAGGCCAAAGAGGCGGCTCACCTCAAGCTTCTGTGCCTTGTCTCTGCTAAGGGGCTCCAGAGGGAAGCTTAGGTTGTTGGCCTCCGACAGTGAGCGCAGGTCAAAGTAGTACTTGGCATAGACACTTGACGGCACATTGATGTTGAACTGAAGCAGCTCCAAAAACTGCCTCTCCAGCTCATTCCTGGTGGTTAACAAAACAACATAAAACAGAATACATACACAGATAATATACATACAGTATAAGCAAACAACCTCAGAGTCTGACCATAGAGAATGAGAATGCATGCAGGTCTACATCTTAAATCAATACAGTGATGGGAAACATTTTTCCGAGACATGACTTCCAAAAGTTTGCCCAATTAGTTTTGCTGTTTAACAAACGGAGCAAGCACACTATATTTACCGCAGGGTGGAGGCTAACGAAAAAGGAAAGCAGAAATGTTGAGAAATATAATGACCACTGGTATTTGATATGTGACTGACATCTGCCTTAAAGCTGCAGTTGGCAAGACTTTTTTGATCATATTCACTGAAACCGACACTATGCTCCAACAGAACAACATAAATCAGCCGGTTTTAGGAAAAAACCCACACTTCTTCCTCCACCTAGAGCCTGTTATTTATTTTGCAAAAATCCACAGCTCCCGGTTCTTCTGGTCCAATCAGAGCAGGGCTGTGTGAGATCTGTCAATCACAGTCTGGTGCAGTCTGGTGTGCACTGACGAGCACAAACTCGATGAGAGGGTGCTCGGTGTTAGTGGGGGAGGGGCATGATAGTTGTAAACATTCAAGATTTTGGCTACTGTAAGTCCCCTCAATCTGTCAGACTTGCCAACTGCAGCTTTAATCTATGCAAAATAACAAAGTGTATATCCACACAGGTCAGATATCTGAGATATCAACATGCTCACAGAGTAAGGAATCACCAAGCACTGCGTTGTGTGTTTTATGTGGGATTATATTAATAATAGACTGAAAAAATCTGAGAGTATTATTGTTCAAGCACTGGAAATTCCAATGGAAATACCCAGACAGAGACAGAGTCGTATACACTTCCAACAATCCAAAGGGTGATATACTGCCTGTCAGCTCAAATAACCCCCCCCCCCCCACCAACCCCATGATGGCAGACTACACCTTTACCAGAGCTATTTCTAGTCTGCATCAAAATAGCTTGTCGTTGAAAAAAACATTACAATTATTCACTCTTCGATTTTCTTCATCTCTTGTTCTTCAAAGCATAAACTTGTACCTTGGTACATACATAGCATGTTTCAATATGTATCAACCCAGAAATACTATAGATAGTCCTGTGGATATTTGGCAATCTCACAAACACTCACATGTCTTCAACGGTGATGTCCTTTAGAATCTGGCAATAGTCCACGTTCCAGACTGCCTGGTCATCCCATACCTTGGAGGCCAGAAGTATGGCACCCAAAACAATCCTCTTCCAGTTAGCAGGACATATGTCAATCTCTGCATATGTCAGCAGCCTTTCAAGGTAGACCTGCAGGCCAGATAAAGCACTTCAGAAAAATCACTTTTAAAGTCATTATCCTGCTGCTAATCAGCCTAATTCCTAGCCTAGAAATCTAGACGCACCCTAGCGGCAGCAAATATAATTTGCTGCCAGGGTAGTCTAGCAACTCTCCGTTGGCTTGCGAGCTGGAAAAATTAAACTTCGATAAGGCCAATCACATCGTGTGTAGAGTCGGTAGGCGGGCTTAACATAATGATTGATGGCAGAGTTGCAACGGTTAGGCATGAATTCCCTGCTACTTGAAAACAAAGATGATGGATGTTGCTGTTGGCGAACAGCGTGACACGAACAGTGTGACGCGTTTTGCCAACTTTTTTTTAAGTTGGCAAAAGTTTGAACTAGCCAACTAGCTCCGCTGGAGGGAAAACGCATGGGACTCATGAGTTGTAGTGCTGTCCTATTGCGTGCAGAGGGAATTTGAAAGACAACCGATTATCCCGCCCCTCGGACTGAGCACTGCAAATGGTGAGTCCCCAGATGTGGGTCTGGCTCGTCAGGCTACCCTAATTCCACCATATTTCATAGAACTAAAGATTGCATCAGGAATGAAAATAAATCTCAATTCAATGAGACATTTTCAAAAGATTTTCCTCTGACTTGTTCATTCTGAATTAAACAATATTCCTTCAACTTCAGGGGGAAAGTGTAAGTGCATACAACACTACATACAGTACATATCAGTCATGCTACCTTGAAAATATAAAGCAACACAGCATATTACATTTGGTTTGTAGTGCTATAGCTTTGAAGTGTGATCAAAGTGAACAGTCATACAATAGCGTGAGTCAAATTGAATCACAATTCACCACACATACACACACACAACTTTGCTCGGCTGAATTTGTGGAACCATACACACCAAGATTTGGCAGACTGGTAGGAATGCTGTTGTGGTCAACCCTTTGACACCCAAGAGTCCCATTAATGATGACATACTGTAGGCTATATAGACTGTAGGCTGAAAGCAGTACATTTTCAAAGTACACACTTAGAGAGCTCTTTCAGACACCTCCATGTCACAACAGAGGAAAAGCTGTTATTATTTTACACAGTGGAATGACCTGCTCATATAGCGTGTAAAAGAACTTGGGTCATGGTACAAAATTAAATTGCTTAAATGGTTGGTTTTACAGTACTACTGTACAATAAAGCAACGTTTGGTCTGAAGGCCACACTACACATAAAAATGAAAACATTAAAGGGCTTATATTACAGGGCAGAATAAATTCTGCAAAGCCACATTTCATTCTACAGAACCATCTCTTAATATACAGTGTTTCAATCAATCTATTCAGCGTTGGTCTCTTTGGCTCTAAGTTCTATGACTAATATTAAAGATAGAACTTAATCACTGGTATCAGAACAGTACTCACAATCAGCCGATACTTGGGTATCGTTATTGGTGTCAGGACTGAAAAAGTCAGATCGATGCATCCATAGTTACAATAAAATGGTCATGATGACTGCCCATGAAAATTGTATGTATTTTAGAAAAATAAATAAAAGAATGAATCAGCAATTTGGAAATAAGGCTGGAACCAAATCTTACCAGTTACCTGGGTAGTTACAGCTCTATAGAGAATGCCAAACGCTCAACAGCATTATGTCACCATCACAAATAACTGACGTCAAAAGCAGCATGAGGAGTCACACGTTACACATGAGATGCTTGTGCTTTGTGGAAAACAGACTACCAGACTTCACGAGGAAAGAGGAAGGCATCACATGCTCACCCCTGTGGGTAACAACAAGGGTGTTGAGCATCAGGAGGTGTGCAATGTGATGGGAGGATATAGCACAGACTCACCAGCAGGTAAAATAGTGCAACTGATAATTAACTGCAATGCAGACAGACATGTAGAAGCTAAAAACCAAAAACTAAAATTCCAGAAGTGCCTCTCCTATGTCGGTGTGTTTGTTACAGAGGTAAAGACTAACCCTGCTGAGTCTCCTTTCCTCACACAGATCCTGTGGCTATTTTTAGCAGATAGCCATCAGGTCCTGGGCCTCCCTCAATTACTCCCGGAATCCATCCATAAGCTCCCGTAGGATCACTGCTTTGTGGCATTCACACCGACTCTTACGGCGGTACAGGCGAGAGGCACACACACGCACACACACTAACACGAACTGTCCTCCAACTGTGTCCTTCCGGAAATGACTACCTGATAAGCCTGGACCACACCTTAAAACCGCAACATAAACAGTTATATTTCATTCCTAATAAAGCCCAGCTGCTATATGCACTGAACTTCCCAGCAGGGGAGTGGCTACACCAGCAGCTGTTGCTTGTCTATTTTTTTTTATTCTGTTCGTGCCAAGTATATATACTTTTTGATCCCGTGAGGGAAATTTGGTCTCTGCATTTATCCCAATCCGTGAATTAGTGAAACACACAGCACACAGTGAACACACAGTGAGGTGAAGCACACACTAATCCCGACGCAGTGAGCTGCCTGCTACAGCGGCGCTCGGGGAGCAGTGAGGGGTTAGGTGTCTTGCTCAAGGGCACTTCAGCCGTTCCTACTGGTCAGGGTTCAAACCCTCCGCTTACAGGTCCGAAGTGCTAACCAGTAGGCCACGGCTGCCCCTGAGATGCCAAAGACCACTGCATTACATGCTTCCACAGAGTAGCAACATCATACATACAATGCCACCCAAAACCAGCATGAAGTTTGTGATATAGAGAAACATTTGCATGCACATTGTGGTGAAAACATTGGAGGTGTCATAACATAAACTTGTCCTGAATCAAGTGCACCTGTTCCTGCTTCTAATATCTGCTTACAAAGACAATCTAAGTATGGTCAATGGTATTACTATTTACCAATATACCAATAATTACCATCATTACAAAATGGCTAGCTGTTGAGTAGCTTAATTTTATACTCCACAATCTAAACAAATTGGGGGCAGTGTAACACCAGAGAGCACCTTCTCTCCTCTCTTTTGCCAGCAATTATATCACAGTACCCCACACCATCACCATACAGACATTGTCAGACACTAAATCTACTTCAGCTTTCAGAATTATTTATTCGCATATGTAATGTTGTACTTTGTTACAAATAATAAACAGTGAAGTTTCAGCAGTTGAGTTCCTGAGATCCTGAGCAACATCAGCTTTAAAAAAAATAACTATTCAAGGATTTTGTTCTGCATTTTTATAATCTTATTTTTTTGTTGTTTTATAATCATTGCCATACATTTTCGGAACATATGGTATTGTGCATTGCCATATGGGGTAACGCTCCAAAGGCTGTTTCACTTACCAGTGTGACGATGGCGCACTCAGCAGTGAGTTGAGCTGCACTGAAGAGTGTCCGCACAAACCGGTAGATTTGCTTCTGCTCTGGGTCATGCTTCTCATAATCTGACGGCACCTCCGATTTCTGTGGAGAAAGGTAGAAGCATAGGTGAACAATGAGTAAAGCCTTTCAAATACATAAACATTTACTCTATACTACATGCTCATTCGTAGAGATTTAATTCTGCACACAGAAGTGTTGACATTATATCATAATTTGAACCAATATTGGTACCATTTTAAGATAAGTGTAAGACAATTACAAAAGGTAAAACTCACTGAAAGAGGATGGAGTTTTTCATCAAAAATATCTAATACCATCCTACCATCCACATCTCTGCAAAGAAAAAGTGGGAGAGAAAGTCAGACAATAAGGAGACGATAAGGAAAAGATCAAATTAATCTAAACATTGATTTTCATTTATTTCCAATTACAAATATGCAGGAGGAGCTATGAAAACCACAGTGAAATTCTAACAAAGTGCCCTGTCTTTAGATATTTAGTTGATTATGCTTGAATTTCACATATGCATACACACATGAATAAAACACAATATCACTGCAAGGGCATACACAACCATACAGAATATGCACAAACCATACTAACAATACTCACTCACACATGAACAATCTTCCCTCTTACACAATTTAAAAACAAATGTTGGAGTTTCTACTGTGTGGCTTTTGCATCTTTTGAATAAGGGGAAATGTACGAAACCTTTGAAGAGTGAACCTCTAAGAAGGTTCTGCTATTTGGCAATTACAATACTTACCTGTTCTTTATATGGTAGTATATTGCAAGAGCTACACTGTAAGAGAAACAGTTAGTGTAAGTGTAAGTGACTTTTTGTATATTTTTTGTATGAATATTTAAAAATGTAGCATTGACATTTGTTCTTCAAGACTGTCAAAAGTAACTTACCATTTGATGGTGTATTTGAGGTTGGGCTGGCTGACGGTACTATCATCCAAGAAAATGGTTGAACAAGAGCTGTACTTGCGTCTCAAGGGGGCAGCCGCATGCTTAAACGCAGACAGACAGACACACAGGATACATGGGTCAATGTCAGCAGTGATGACAGAACCTTGCCAAAGGACTTGCAGAATAGGCCACCTGGAGCCTTAATTTAAAGCCTTTCTCCTCCAGGCGGAAGTTCTGCTTCCTGTCGAGGGAGGGAAAGGGGAAGAGCCTACAGACAGCAGCTGCCCCATATCTCCACTACAATAATTCTGTGTTTGTCACATCTGCTAATGCTGGTCTAACGTGGTGCTTCTGTTTACCAGAAGAGGGAAGGGGAGCATCCATGCATTATATTAATCTAATTTCCTGTACTGTATGTAATATAGTAAGTACATTCCACACACCCTATTTGCAGTCAAAGTGTTAAAGGCACTTGAAATTAAACACATTGCAACAGGCAAGCACAAATTAAAAAGACAGAAATGTGAAGGTGTGCAGTCATACTGTACCTTGGACTCCGAGATGTGTGTTAACTTGCAAAGCAATAGGGGGAGATCAACATTTTAACAACATTTTCAGATGCTAATTCAATCTAATCTCCATTGACATAAGTGGAGGGCCAGGCTACAGTAAGGCCTTGGCTAGACTTGCAAAGCATTCTAACTGAATGAATAATTAATGTAATTCACATATTAATTTATCAGCCTTTATGTCCACCATAACTAACTAGTGAAGACATTAGCATGTATTTTTAAGTAAGGCATTTTAAAAAAAAAAAAAAAAAAACTAAAATTAGCAATGCAAATGAGGCACTGAATAATAGCATGCAGAGTTAATTGTGTCATGCCTTCCTTTTCCTTTCACTTGTCATTAGTGTGCACAAAGACAAACAAGCAAATATTACACTAAAACAGTAACTGAAACTGTGAATGTACATATATGTTTCACATTTTCTGTAAACATTTTCATAGTTGTGCAGCACTGAAATCCATTTAGCAGAAAAATGATTGTTATACTCACATGGTTAATGTATAGGCTTTTCCGCTTTTCCCGTACTGAAAAAAGGAGGACAGAATTAACCAAAGCACATATTCTGTGCAGAGTATGAAAGAATTATATTACACAGCCCCTATTTTAGGTATTTCAAAGATGGTGTAACTTGTTGTGTACTATTGACAGTAGAGTCATTAAAAGTAAAACTATTTTCTCAAAAGAAGACACGTAACTGAGCAACACAGTGCTATTCAATACTATTTTGCACACACTGCATCAAAATGACATGTTTTAGAAATTCTGTATTTGGTCAGAACAAGTTATTCTAATAAATGATAAAACATTATCGTGACAGCAATCACATACATCAAGTTAAAAACTGAAGAGACACTTCACTGACGACAACAACAACAACAGCAGCAGCAGCAAAAATGGCAGCAGCATTACCAAAGGGGAACAGAATATTTCCCAGAGACAATGGTCACAGCAAATCTCAGTCACTCCCTCTGCCTGAATTATCTCTATCGAAGTAGATCATGGATAGCAGCAACATATTTGAATAATCACTGTACAGGGTGAAGCTGGCATATTGTCCTCTGTGACTGAACCTTTGTTTGCGAGGTTGATTACTATGGTGAATCTTAATCAAACATCATTGTTTTTACACTGGTGTGGTGAAACACAAAAACAAAAAAATAAAAAAAATAACTTGAAATAAAAAGTGCTGTTCTCAAGAGAGCCATAGTTTGATGGGCTCAAGTTTGATGGGCTCAGTGTCTGTAGCGCCATGCTGCTTGGGAAATGATAAGTGATTAAATTTACTAAGTCACAAAAGTAGGCTAGAGTTTTGAGGTGACATCCATCATTATGTTGACAAACAATGAAAAGAAAGTGCAATTTCCTGGGAAGATGTGTTTGAGCAGCAGGATCATACTGTAGCAGGGTACAGATGTTGTTCTCAGGCAACATGAAACCCCTCCACATCAATGGCCCCATCTCTCTCACACATACACTAACTTAACGTCTTAAATATGCCCCATATGCCATTGGTCCCACACTTTGGAAAAAATATGAACAAATATTACAGTTGAAAATCATTGAACACACTGATTATTCTCATGGTCAACGCTGTCTGAAAATCAACAATATACAATGACAGCAGGAGGCCTATGTCCCAGTCTTGATTCAGACCTATAAGGACATTTCAGACCCATGTAACATTGCAAGAGTATAATCAGCACTAAAGATTTGCTCTCAGGGTCCCCTTTCAGTTGAGAAGCGCAAGAATAAATTAACTTGTTAATATAATAAATATGCATCTTTGTAACAAACTATAAACATAACTCCGATACCATATAAGGGGAATGCATGGACAGCAGTCTGCAAAGAAAGAGCTCCAAATTCATGTAAGTAGCCTATCTATTTACTCTACAGTCTATAGCATAGCAGCTCTTTTCCATTTCGATTTTTGCTGAAGATTCAAATGGAAGGCTTCTACTCAATTCATCTGTTTGCCACTCAGTGATAGTAACCAAGATGACTTATGCTGTGATGTGTGCATAGTGAACATTACAGTATATCTTCAGAAGTTGTTGCCATGGAAGTAAATTACATTCACATCAGACTTCTGTTGTGGGTTGGCAGTCATCCTTTTTGCAAACACTCCAATTAGGAGTGTAGCAAGTAGCATGCTAGCTGTCGAAGCCAGTAGGCATAACATTAGCTAACCCACTGGTTAAACCGCTGACTACTTGAATAACTTGGCTTAGGAACATAAACTGATAAATAGGCAACTTTTTACGACCTGACATTTGTTGTTATCTTTGTAGGATATCAAAGTATGTATCAATGAACATCGCTATCTGGCTAACTCCACCTACGAGCCTACTAGTGGTGGGAGAGTTTCAGTGTTCCGGACCCGCTAGAGCAACTTGCTTAGTCTATATTACAAGTAATGTGACCAGCTCAGAGTGCTGCAGAAGTGTTGTTCGCCCTATTAACATGCCATCAAAATGATTTTGGAAACATTTTAAGGTAAAATAAAAACTCTGCTTTAACTGCCCATGGAAATTACTTTTGACTGGCTTCAAGTCTCATGGGCTGTTTAACAAATTGACTTCTTTATGAATAAAGAGTTACATCAAAACCTCATAGTCTAGAAATGAGGATCATACTGTATAAAGCAATGAGCCCACAACACACTACAACAGAGACACACTGCATATGAACACTCACAAATTCAAGCACACTGCCAATGTGCACCCAGACACTTGAGACACACACAGCTATCCACTCAAGCTTACCTTTCTTATTGGGGGCAGCAACTGAAAAGAGAGAGTGCTGGTCTAAGTTTTAAATTTGTTTTGGCAGTCACTTGATAACCACAGCCTGGAGTGTGCGGAACCGAGCAAAGACATTTTTCACATCGATGGCTTATAGTGTTCATATACCTATGAGGACAGGATATTGGTAATATCATGTAAATGAACATAAGTTTTCCGCACATTGTTTACGTTATGTGCTTAACAGATTCTCTCCTTCCGGGCTAATGTGAAGGTCAGGCAGGTGTAGGAATGTCCAGGAGTTCTTGCAAGGGATGGATTAGATGTTTACTCACCATCTGTCTGAGACTTGCTGAGAAAGATCGTGCTGGCACGTGGATGGTCCGAGGGGTTGTACTCCATGTTTGGATCTAAGTGAAAAATGTAGGAGGAGGAGGAGGAGGATGAGAAATAGAGTTTGTAGGCAATTCATAGATGTACACTGCTATTACCAACTATTGATCATTAAGGGTGTGTGTGTATGGTTTTGGCACAGCCACAATGAAGAATATTGATCTGTGTGGCACAGCACAGTAACAAGATAAAGAAAGCCATTTGGCATTATGACAATAAACCAATGTGTTCAGAGAGTCTTGCTTTTAAACATAAAGAGGCCATTATAAATCAGCAGACTAGAGGTAATTCCCCTAACTGCAATATCGCTCATTCAACACCAGGTGGCACATAACTGATCCTACAGTTAAATGTTCAGTGTGGTTCCCTCAACGTCCTTGAGGGAGTGGAGAACCCTAAAAAAAAAAAAAAAATTAATCGGATCTTAGAAATTAGCTAATAAATGTCACAGACAAAAGGGACAAATGACCACAAACACTGATATGGCTGAAACAGAGACACTCTTTAAAAAGGGCACTGTTAAGGATGCAGCCCACGTAAACATGTCATATCTTTTGTGTGCACACTCTTTTGAAGTATCAGCCTTTTGTATGCACGAGCCGCTCAAAGCTCAAAGGAAAGAGAGCAGCATGAGCACATTCAGCCCAGCCCCCTGAAATGCAAAGGTAGAAAATGTAAAACTGTGTTCATAGTGGGTGTTTTATGAGAATATATTCAACGCTAGTGTCAAAGAAATGTTATGAATTAAGTGCCTTAAACCCATATCAGGGCTCTACAGTGCGCCCATTTAAAAATGATGCCGTGCGAGTGCAAAAAAATATTTAGGCGCACTGGTGCGAATGACTTCTAACCATGTCAATGTTTGTCTACAAAATACACCGCAACATCGAGAAGCATTACTGGTGCAGACCATAGAATCACGCGTGAATGCAGCATAAAAACTACACCTCCATCAACGTTAAGCGTTGTGACTCGCTAGTAGTCGCTTCTATCAAATCAAGAGTCGCAGAAAAAGCGGAAAGTTAGACTAGCCAGCCAAGATCCAAAGATTGAAGAAATTAGTTCTATCCTTCTTCTATCCACCCCTCTCCGAATTTGGATATAGGAGGAACAGGATGATATTCTGAGAATGCAGCGAGAGAAGGAAAGGTAACCTAACATGCCTTTTAAGCCCAGTTGACGTATTGGCTGCAATATGCAAAATATAGCTGTAGCGAACCGGGACAAAAGTAGCCTCCCGTAATACTCCATTTTATTCAAGGTAGAACGCTACTGACAACTCCAGGCTTCCACGCATGCTTGTTTGTTTACACCGAGTGTGTGTAAGTGCAAAACGAAAGTAGGCCTAACGTTTGCCTACTGCCCCCATCAATGCAGATATTTCAAATAAAAACTGAAAGTATAAAACATATATCCTTGATTAGCCTATGTTGCGTTTTTGTGGAAGAAAATGGACTGTTTTAGTAGTAGTATTAGGCAGTATGCAGTCAGATAGGTCACCATGGGCATATTTGGATTAGCTACAGATGGATTCACAAATAAATAAATTAGCCTACATTTGGCAGGATACTTAATATACAGGCTAAATGCAAATATGGCAATGTATTATATTATTTTACATTAACAAAATGTAGGAAAATAGAACAGACTGAAAATAAAGTAGGCACTGATCTTTAAAATCCTGTTTCCTGTAGCCTAAATGTTGTCAGTCATTCTTAATATTCGCAATTGGTGCACTGGCATGTTTAACTGTTAGCTGCAGTATAATGTTAGATTATGTGTAAGTTAAGTACAGAACTGACTGTGCGCCCAAATTTTTGTCTGTGCTCCTACATTTTTTAACTTGGGCGCACAAGTGCTCCTGGAAAAAAAAATGTTAGTGTAGAGCCCTGCATATACAGAGAATGGAATGGACGTCACAGAAAACTTCCTTTCCAGCAGGAAACTGCAGGAAAAGAAATCAGCAGGCAACCACACAAGCTCCCTCCTCCCAAACTACAGGACACACACACACACACACACACACACAATAAGAGGTAACTAGCCAAGTTGCTCAGCTCTTGGTGAAAACACATACACACAAGCCTGAGCACAGAAGAATGATAAGTAGTGACTGTAAACACACCAGTAAACATACCAAAGGGTATTTGTCCTTGAAAGACAGTTCCTTTCCTTTGAATGGTGTCCCTTATCATTAACTAGTAGATCCTGTCCATAGGGAAACCAGACCACTCAGTCCAAACAAGATCCACACACAACTAATATTAATGTAGTCTAATACTTATACTGGGATACATCATGGCTGATTAGCAATAACTCAAGCAGTACTTGTAGTGTACCACCAACTCTGAAGCTACAATATGAAGTTGTAGATAGTAAAGTTATCTG
Source organism: Alosa alosa (assembly GCF_017589495.1). Taxonomy (NCBI): domain Eukaryota; kingdom Metazoa; phylum Chordata; class Actinopteri; order Clupeiformes; family Clupeidae; genus Alosa; species Alosa alosa. The sequence continues at coordinate 14,777,843 of NC_063204.1, forward strand.
CCCACAACAGAGGGCAGGTCAGGAAACAGAAACAGATGGTTAAGAAGTGTGTGTGCTTCTTTGTGTGTGTGTGTGTGTGTGTGTGTGTGTGTGTGCGCGCACACACTGTTCTGAGTCCTATAGAGATTTTTTGTAATCTTACTCATCCATTGAGCCAACACTGGATGAAAGCACCCTAAACTGGACATACTTTACATTACATTACATTTGGCTGATGCATTAGCCAAAGCGACTAACAACATGGTAAACAGTTTAAGTTTTAAAGCAATTCTCAACAATTTTAGGACAATTTAAAAAACGGTAGAGTACAGTAAGAATCAGTGAGTGCTGTTTGTAACAGTTACGTGTCAGTTCAAGACGGCTGGTAAGTGCTAGGATCAGCAAGACTTGTTGTAAGTGGTGCTATGAGGAGATGTTCTCTAAAGAGCTGGGTCTTCAGGAGTTTTTTGAAAATGGAGAGTGATGTCCCTGCCCTTGTAGGAACTGGCAGTGTGTTCCACCAACGAGGAACAACAGATGAGAAAAGTTTGGATTGGACTGAGCGTACCTGTGGTAAAGCTAGACGTCGTTCGTCTGAGGAGCGCAGCGGTCTAGAGGTAGCGTATGTCTGTATGAGGGCATTCAAGTAGGCGGGAGCAGAACCGGAGACTACTTTGTAGGCAAGAGCCTTGAATTTGATACTGCATACATACTGCAAAGCACTGCGTAATATGACCACCACAAAGTGAGAGAATGAGAATTAAAAACATTTTTTACATCCAGGAAAGGTCTATTATTTTGAATGGCTGACTAATGTATGTAAATGTATACTCAAATAGACTAATGCTATGGTACACCATTCTCTATGCTTGACCTTCACTCACCCACTGACTTCTCATGAGCTATTTCTTTGTTTGTAATACTGTTATTTATGTTTGATGTGAATTATTGGACCAAAACATTTTTGCATGGGAAAATAAAGTAGCTTATCTTATCTTCTTATTGATGATTTGATAACAATTGGTTAAATAGCTTCTATATTGCTTTATTGGGGGCAGCCGTGGCTTACTGGTTAGCGCTTTGGACTTGTAACCGGAGGGTTGCCCCGCAATTGGGATAAATGCAGATGTCATCCTACGATTGCAGAGTGACATTCGATTGAGTTGATGGTCATATTAAAATTTGCAGTGGTCTCTTAATTTTGGAATTTTTTAGGACCGTCTTTACCTCATTCCCTGTGTGTGTGTGTATATGTCACTCAGCCATTAATGATATGATGACATCAGAAAAATGCAGTGGTCTCTTCATTTTTTTTTAGGACCCCTCATTGCTGTATAGAGACATCAGCATGCATGCATGCATATATATATATATATATATATATATATATATATATATATATATATATATACACACACACAGTGGGGAGAATAAGTATTTGAACCCATGCTAAAGTTGACTAAAAAGAGGAATATAAAATCATCTGTTAGAAATGTATCTTAATGCCTTCATTAAAAAAATGAGTAAAAATCCAACCTTTAAGGACACCAATTTTCTTAGTGAATGTAGAATGTATCGTAAATAAATAAATGTTCTTCCTTAAAATACAGGGGTAATATTTTTTTTTTCCAGTTAGCCTATTAGATGGTTTGATGCTCATTGAGTTCAATGCAAATCGAACCAGCTAATAGGCTAACTGAAAAACACACCATATCAATCTCTAGGTATGATGAAGGGTATGTGGTAATGTGGGGCTATATTATCAGGATGCATAGTATCCTGGATCCATGAAATAAGTGGCATATCTTAATGGTGGATCCATGGAACTGTAGGCCTACTTTGTGAGAATGCCCCAGGACATGTGCCACATTTGTGCTGAGCATGATTCAGCACACTAGACAAGATGATTATGGGAAAAGTAGCTCTACGGAGCTGGGCCCTGCCTTGTGACTGAATATATCTAGTTCATATGAAATACTGTGAAATATCAGGATTTTCATTTCATTGTCAACTTAGCCTTGGTAAGGACTACTATGAACAGAGGTTAGCAAAAAACCAATCATTATTTTTTGATAATTAATAAATCATTGAGAACAAAGAGTACAAGAGCAAGAGGGCCTGTAAGGAAATTGGCACGATCTGAAAATGAGAGCTTTAATTTCATTTCACTAAGAACTCAGTGTCATCAGGAATTCCTGCATGACCATTATTTTACAAATTCAGAGACGTTTAAATATCCAAGTCCACGATCAGGAGTCCACAAGGAGAAAATTGTAATAACCGTGTGGTGGGCAAAACCAGTGAAATCTGGACCTCTCCTGGAGTACGCTAGGCTAGTTGAGTTTAGATTTAAATACCACCGATGCGAAAGCTTAGGACACATGTACCTCATGCAGCAATATTCTCTTAAATTCCATCTTAATTTTCTTTTGAGAGAGAAAAAAAATAGAGAACTCAACTTTGGATGCAACAAACACTGTTACCACTCAAATTTGCTAACCCTGGTGTACAGAACGACGAATCTCACTTGGTCATACATTGGAAGTGCACGGCCCGGCAAGAGCATTTCAACTTGTGGTGCGCGCTTTCGTATGTAGCTTTGTAGTTGCATACTGTAGCATTAGGTCCTCTAGCCTACATGTGCAATCAGTCAGTTTTAAGTAAATATCATTAATCTATAGCAGTTCTTTTTAATGGTCTAGAGATTTGTCAGACACTTTAACAGCGTTCAGTCTTTTAAATATGAACACTATCTACCTTAAAATACTCTTGCTGGTAATCTGTAATCTAATTACCTATGATTCCCTGAAGCATGGAATAAACTAAATTAGCAGGTCTCATGATCTTTTCTTACTAAATTCATGCATTTGCTTCCTTATATTGGTCAGCCAATTAATAGAATGTGAAAATTCGACATTTTCTCAACCGTGCGTAAAATTCTCTTAGCCAAGAGAAAGGCAGAAATAAGAAAATATTGGTGAATCCCAGAAATGAATGGGTACTAAGACACAGATACAAACAAAAATAAAAATCCATTTGCATATCATTAGCATGACTCCCAATGTGTTGGCGCATACCATCTGAAACAGAAGAAAATAGAACAGCTATGTTTCACCAACACCAGGGTATTGAGAGTGACCTTGAAGGGCTTTTACTTTAATATAATGTTCTTTCACTGAGAGTAAAGCTCATATAGCAATCATCTACAGCAAAGCAGACAATAAAAGGACCAGCCACAAAAGTGGCCATATTATGATAAGCTATCGGTTTGTGCTTGGGACTTTCTCTCTCTTAAACTTTGCATTAGATAAGTGTAAGGTGCGTGAAAAATAATTGAAGCCTATCCAATACCAGCAGAATCATGGAATAAAAATGATGACTCATAATGCCTACACCTAAAAACACTGATTATATGCAATTCTAAGACGAGTCTTTTGAATATATGTTTGATTGATGATTTTCTGGTGGTGGGGTTTGAAAAGGTTGTTAAGTAAAGATGGAGATGATGAAGAAAGGGGCGATTTGAGCACTTGTTTTAATGGTGCAAGCCTTGGGGGTTGGAAATGATGCAATACTGTATGTGTTTATTGTTGTAATCAAATAATAAATTATAACAATTACTGAATGAAATATGTTTAAAGCTCACTATTCTTGGTAGCACTGAGTAAATGGTCTGCATCAGTTTATTCAGTTCCAAGTCCTGTGTGTGCTTTCACAGCTGACCTGATTATCTCAAATAAGGCCAACCCAGGACAGAGTACCAGGACAAACCTAAGTGCTTGTAAATAATCATGGTAATAGTCAAGGGCATAGGTTTGGTCTCAGCTTTGGTGGGGACATACACCATACCCGTCAATTTTGTGTCGACGTGGCCTCAGTGGGCTAGTTTACACAGTGGGTTATTTTATGACAAATGCTTGATGTACGCTCCAATAACTTGGCAGGAGTTGATTAACCGGATAGTCTGGGCAGTTCAACTGATCTGACGCACAAAAAACTTAGAAGTACTGATCTTCATGATCAACCCACCACTACGTTGGTACACAGCATTGATGTCCAATGTGACAAAAACAGTGATTAATGAGTGGTCATAAAATGGATCGTGGTTGACAAGTTTCAGAATGTTGTTTGTATGGATTTTGTAGTGGTCAAACAGCAACTCCTCCTGACAGAAGAATGTGTTAGTCACCCACTGCATACATAAAGGGTTTTTGTATGTCAAAAGTTGCACTGAAACCTACAATGACCTAAGTGTAAGTGCCCAGTTTATCAGGTGGCCCAATCAGTTGCTGTTGTTATGGCATTATGACTACATATACAAATAGCACTGTCAATCTGAGGAGCAACAATAAAAAGGAGTAAAGCAACACATAAGGGTTTGTGAAACTCATTTTTATATGGACTTAAAGCCACATGCATAATATCATTAAAAAAAAAACCCCCAAACCCCTAATAGAACAAATCAAATGTTTCGTTTCAGCTTTTCTTGTTTTAGCTCACCCGATCGCCCTCCCTCCTCTCCCCTCCTGCTTTCCTTTAAGGGCAACTAAATGAATAGATTCATTGTGTGTGGGGTGTTGGTGGCGTGAGGCGTCTGGTGTGTGTGTGTGTGTGTGTGTGTGTGTGTGTGTGTGTGTGTGTGTGTGTGTTGGGTGGGTTCCATTGTGTTGTAAATGCTGGGCAGATTGGCACAGACACAGATAAGGGGATGGGGAAAAGGACGGGGAATGCTGATGGGGTGGCGCTGCTTGCCCAAGTCACATAGGAGGTGCAACAGGAGCAAGAGGATTTTGTGAAAATACAGATATTTTCCACAGAATTAATATTCCCTTTTAAGACGGGAATATGCCGTTACAACTACATGGCTTTCCCCGTCCCACCCCATCTCTCTCCCGCTCGCTTCTGGGTCACTCTCTCTACTGTCCTGGGATGCGTTTCCCAAAACCATAGTTGCTAACTATGTGATGTGAGATTGTATTGCAACCAACAAAGTTGCTAACTTAGTTGACTAAAGGCATACAAAGCCCAAAAAAAAAAAAAAAAAACATGCCAGTGACCGGAACAATAGTAAGATAATGCACTGACTGAACAGACTGTCTCTTTTTATACCCTCTTCACACTTAAGGTTAAAATACTTCAGTTTGTCTGTAGAGACCTTCACTATGGCAAGATAGATGTGTCAGAGCCTTGTTGATGGTTGAAAAAAGTGATTTCCTTTGACGTAACAAAGCTGCCCCCAAAGGCTATTCTATATGTAATTTATTTGTAAATGCATATCCCAGTAAATTAAGGTATTTTGTTATGGCGTGGTGTTTGCATGAAGAGACTGGCATTTGGCCAACTGAGTTGGCTTTGCGTAACATGCCAACGAGCAAACATGCTGCAAATCATGAAATATAGCGATTTTGTGCTTCAGGTAACTCAAGCATACTTGCCTGGTACCTGACATCACAAAATACTATCCTGAGTAGACGACATCTATCATCTGAAATCTGAAGGCATGACAATTTTCCACTACGCTCCAATGGTAACTCAGAGAATTCAACAAACCTAGGGAATAAAAAAAACCTTTGTTTCTTTTGACTCATCCGTTTAGCTTGTCTATGTGTAAAGAATGATTGCTATAACGCCATGGTTGCTAGTAACTTCTATCCATCCCGCCATCATCTAGTATTACTAGTGCTGGACATGACCAACATACAATAAGCTATTGCAACTTCAAAGTATCCAGTAGTACATCAACATGTTGGTTATGGAGCAGGGAGGGAAGGACAGTAATTTAATTGGCTTTTGAGTAAGAATATCGACTATCTAGCCTACATAATACCTGTGTGTGTTTTACTTTTACTAATAGCTCCACCTATCAGTGTGTGTGTGTGTGTGTGTGTGTGTCTGTGTGTGAAATGGGCAGGAAGGATAGCTGTAATTAGGTAAAGTTTAAGTGCTACCCCACCCGGACACCAAACCTTTGAGATCTGCTAGCCTCCCGAGCGGTGCCATAGCAACGCATCAGAAGGCACGTCAAAGCCCATTCTCTCTCACTGATGTTACTGCATCGGAGCTAAAAAACAGGAGACATTATAAGAGACTAAGATATTAGCTAAAATTAAAAATGAACTACATTAAATTACAAACGCACAGAATCATTGTAGTATTTTCTCAAGAAGGGGGATCTTAAATTACAGCGGTCATGAGCTCTATTAATTACATTTCTGAATGCCTGAAAAAAGTGTTGGATGCATGCACTCAGGAAACAAAACTGGCCAGAACCCTGTCGGCTCTGAGATCATCTGAGAATGAGTGTGAGTAAGGGAGGACTATTCTGCATGCTTAAAAAGAGTGTTGGATGCATGTTCTCAGGAAACAAAACTGCTACTGCGCCCATCTCATAATTGAAGCAGCCTTTAACCAACAGGGTAAGGCACACCATCTCTCCAATCAGAGGCCAGGTAAAAAAACATTTAAAGCAACACCAAAGAGTTTTTTGTACCTTAAAATAATGTTTCCAAAATCGTAACAGGGTGAACGGCACTTCTGCATTCGCTTTGCGGCCCTCTATCTGCTATAACCGCACTATGTAAGTTTGCCAGATCGGGTAGCGGATCTGTAGTTCGATGGAATGAGACATAAGAAACTACAAATTTGACTTCTGATGACGCAATACATCGTACTTTCATAAACTCATGCAACATATTCTACCTTGTCTGTGGACATTGTTATTTGCAAAGCCAGAGCTGGATAAACAAATAGCGTGCATGCGACAGAGGAAAAGTTCTTTGGTGTTGCTTTAAGCAAGTGACCGTGGATAAAACCAGGAAGAAAATGGAAGTAAACAAAGAAAAATAGAAGGAATAAAAGCAATATTAGTGATGGACTGACCTGTATATAGTGATATAATACAATGCAGATAGCACAGGGTTCAGTGTGTGAAGCTGACTCGGGTTACTGGGAGTTTCAGCTTACGTGGCTGCCGAAGCGACACATAACTCCCACCTTAACTGTGATGTCAAATAATAATAATAATAATAATAATAACAAGTGTTTCCCACTGACTTGTTTGTTATTGTCTATGTTGTACTACTTAAATTAGATAAAATATTTTCATTGTAGAGCTATGTCCACCTTGACGCTAAATCACGATCAAAACGGTTTTATCCAAGTTAACTCTGCTAAGTTCTTATCACAACATAGACCAAACTCTTCAATTAAAGGAACACACCAACATTTTGCCATCTCCACCTGAGTTAGATACGATGATGGAAACCATTCTCGCCTCTGTACATGCAGTAAGCCTGATGCACCAACCATTAGCCTAGCTTAGAATAGTTCAATGAGGTGATTGAAACCAACTAGCCTATAGCTCCCAAAAGTGACAAAAGAACTCCCAACATTTTCAAATTTCAAAAACATTTTCAAAATTGGTACAAATACCAATGATTTTCTAAGCATACAAACTTGGAACTACAGTGATGGCCAAAAGCATTGGCACCCATGCTAAAGTTGACTGAAAAGAGGAATATAAAATCCTCTTTTGGAAATTGATCTTAATGCCTTAAGTGAAAAATGAGGAAATATCTAACCTTTAAGGACACCAATTTTCTTAGTGAATGAATAATGTATCATAAATAAATAAATGTTCTTCCTTAAAATACAGGGGTCATAAGTATTCCCACCCCTATGTTAAATTCCCATAGAGACAGGCAGATTTTTATTTTTAAAGGCCAGTTATTTCATGGATCCAGAATACTGTGCATCCTGATAAAGTTACCTTGGCCTTTGGAATTAAAATAGCCCCACATCATCACATACCCTTCACCATACCTAGAGATTGGCATGGGTGTTATTTCAGTTAGCCTATTAGCTGGTTTGATTTGCATTGAGCTCAATGAGCATCAAACCAGCTAATAGGACACCCATGTCAATCTCTAGGTATGGTGAAGGGTATGTGATGATGTGGGGCTATTTTAATTCCAAAGGCCAAGGTAACTTTATCAGGATGCACAGTATTCTGGATCCATGAAATAACTGGCCTTTAAAAATAAAAATCTGCCTGTCTTCACTTAAGGCATTAAGATCAATTTCCAAAAGATGATTTTATATTCCTCTTTTCAGTCAACTTTAGCATGGGTGCCAATACTTTTGGCCATCACTGTATCTTCTCATTCAGGCAAAGCACTGCTACTTGGGTGGAGTGATATGCACACAGCACCTGAATAGCTTGGGTGTTACTTTGCACAACACATCCCATGTAGCGTTGCCTGAATGAGAATATAGTTCCATGAATATAGTCGGTCCGTCCGTCCATCCGTCCCCCGGCCCAACAGCCACCACCTTAACTAACAAATTAACTAGCAAATTCATGTGGGAAACATCACATTATAACCAGCTGGTTAACATCAGAGGCTGGGCACAGAAGGTATTACCAAAACCGCCCCTCCCTTCACCAATCCAGCTGTGCCCACCCCTTCACCCAACCCCCTCCTCAACTCTCACTCAAAATACTGTTGCTAGGCAACGGAGACATGAAAAGGCTCAGTTGCTCCAGACAGTTAAAGGCAGATAGATGAGATCTCATGCTCACTCCCTCACACACAAAAACCTACCAACTAGCTGCTAATGAGAGACTAAGCATGAGTCGACACTGAACTCTAAAACTCCATATGGAAGAGCCTAAATTATGGCACTACATAATGTTTTAGGGCACAAAATGTGACCGATTGAAGGACAGATCCCTCAAGAGTATCAATGAGCAAGGGAGAAATCAGCAGTGTCAGAGCCAATTATTTGTGCTGAGTAACCCTACAGTCACACTAGCTACAAGAGACAGTGACAAAGTGACAGGCAGCCATTCATTTTCAATGGGAGTGGGTGCTTCACAGCGACAGATACAAGTGGCCATTATGACGCCAGCTAAGCAGGGCCAAAATAGACAAGAAGTCTATTTTATGCAAATGCTGAGTGTTGAGCTAACTCATAGATGGCAGTATTTCATAGTTGAGCCCTTATATTTTGTAAAAGTTAGCAAGAAATAAGCACTATTAAATCTGAAAACTCTGGTTTTGTAGCCAAGAATTCCATCTGAGTTGATGAACGATCCATCTGCCAGCCACTAACTTTGTGCTGTTAGCAAGCAACTAACCTGCGAAGCCCAGCCTTGTTTACAAGTCTGTAATGCCAACTCAGCTGCAGGTTGCAGAGTTGTCGCTGCCTCCTGTAGCTAATGTGACTGTAGGGTAAGGAAGGTCTCCATGTACAAAGTCACTCCCAGAAGAGGAGACCGATACCAAGGGACATTGGTAGAGCTGACAACAGGTGGTGAGACAATCGAAGAGCATCCCTTTTGGTGATTTGCTGATTCTTCAGCCAGACAAGACTCCACATAGCCTGCTCTAGAAGCATAATCACATAGCCAAAGAGACCAAATCTAGCTCTAGTAGTTCAAGGTCTATAAGTAACCTAAGTGGTTGTCTTGTCATAAATGTTGTCCCTCAAGTCTGCATGTCTGTCTGTCAGTCTATTACCTGCATAATGTTACAGAATAGAAATGAAATAGATAAATCAACAATATCATTCTGACCCAGGAATGAACAGAGGTGGATTAAAAGAGGAAGATAGATAGCATAGCAATCATAGTAGTTTTTCCATCGAAAACAGTCATCAAGCTTTAACTTGGGTCATGTGCATCACTGAGCCAATCACATCAGTTATCCGACATAACAGATGTTACCAAACATTCTCCAAACCTTAGCTTACCATGTACTACTCTCAATTACTTAAACTAACTCCAAACTCTTATTGTTTAATGTAATTGTGCTCCCAAACAAAAGTTTGAACTCGTTAGCATTCATAAATAGACCAGAGGTTGTTTTAACTCCAGTCTCTTGTTTTTATCAGCTGGTAACCTATTATCAGAACAGCCAAAGTTATTTGTTAAATCAGTGCATCAGTAAGATTATAGAAACTGCTATTACAAAGAGCAAATCATATACAGTCACTATGTAGGTATAGTCAAAGATCCTTGAACAAGATGGAGCAACGCATTTCATTTCTATGGAAGCAGAAGGGGAACAGTTCCAGTCTGCAGAGGGAGTGTCACCTTGCGTCACAAAATGTCTCTTTTTCTCTTTACACGCAATAGGAGCAGATAAACATAATTGTGTGTAAAGTATTACTGTCTATAATCATGAATGATACTAATGAATCACCATTTGGAAGGTATGGAATGAACAATTAGTCTGTGAACCGAGCTAGCTAGCTAACGCTACCTTAAAAAGCTATACAAGTGGTTGGCAGTAGCTATGGCAATATAGCTAGCCTATGCGCTAAATAGTGGCTAACAGTTAAGGGACTGCTTAAAATTAAAATACTGTTGTAAGTTCACTAGAGTTCGAGTCCACTTTCACTAATGTCAGTAATGTTATTTAACTAGTTGTAATTTCAAATACAGTAAAAATCTGGGCAGTAACTGGCAACTTCATGGACTGATATAAAGTTATTTTTTTCTAAATCCGAACACTAATAAATTGCACTATTAGGCTGGAAATGATCACAAACATTTGCGGTTTATGATAAACTGTACCAAAAAAACCTCAGCAAATCCAGAAAGACATAATCATTCATTGATTAGTCATTGCAAGCGCCTCTGATTGATTAATCACCACTATGTGGATACTGTTTTTAGAATTGATTTAGATTAAGTGTTAGTTATAATTTGTATTTTAGTATATTCTTTATCTTCTACTGTCCTTATTGCTTAGTTGTGTTTTTATATTATATACTTTAATTACTTTTTCTGCTGTTAAAGAATGTGTATGTGTTGTCTGTATGCTGCTGAGACCTTGAATTTCCCCTGGGGATCAATAAAGTATCTATCTATCTATCTATCTAATGATACATTTATTGGAGAAATTCCATCCACTTATGTCTCAAATTGACATTAGTGCAGCATGGGCCTACTCTGGTCTGCATAAAGGGGGGATCTCCATTGGCAGAGTGTCAGAGACCCAATTTGCATGCGAAAATCTGACCTTGTCACAAATTTGCGGCAACTGTTTGCCAGAAGTCGGAAATTTCTGTAAGGGTTTGCGCAGTCATGTGCCTGAAACCTTATCAGGGTTCATATAATAATGCATGATTTTTGGGCTCATCTGGTCATAACTGATAGGCCTATAGAAGATGGGCTCCTGGCCTCTAGCATATGCCAATTTATCATGGTCTCAACTGAGAAGAGAGCCCCTTCTGGAGATAATTACTCGCACCTGCTCTCTCAAGTGCTTATTTTTTCAGATCCCCTTCTCTCCTGTGGTTAACCCAACAGGGATAACTGGCTGAGGTCATCAGGAAAATCATGCAAATGTTATCTGAATTTTATCAACATCTCACAGAATGAACATTAACATAACAACCATTTACTGACTCATTCTATATGCCAAGTTTTAGCTAGTACACAAACTACCCTGGGCTGAATGGACGTCTAGCTGGTGGGAACATTTAAGGGAAAAGGGTAAGAACCCTCGGCTTTGAGAATGAGTGAGTAAGTGGGCTGGGAAGGCAGAGTCTGCTCAAACATGCAAATGAATCAAGATATTATTCATCTACTCCCCATGTAGAAGAGAGATGAGTTGAGAAAATGGTCATATAGTATGTCTTCTCATTTAAGACATATGTCCCTTTAATGAAGAATATGGGGACTGTTGCATTTTGGTGGGAATCCCATTTCAAGGGATGTGATTAGGGATGTGTTTAGGGGGAAATACAGCAATATGGTGATGGACACCACTGTGCCAGGAATAAAAGCAAAGAAACAAAACCTTGGGTTTTGGAAAGGTGCTATATTATTATAGAGGTATACAGAACACAAAAGATTCAGAGATAAAAGAAACCCACAACATTAAACAGAGAATGAAAGAGCACTGTTAAGAGAGGACCACTTGGCAGAGATGGCTGTTGGCTTTTAGTTCCAGGGGCTTCAGATGAAAGGTCAGGGATATTTGTGTTTCTGAACAATGCACTCTTTCAGCACCTGATGTCAGCCCTCTCCATTTCTGAGCAATGCTCAGCAATGACTCACAGGGGCTCTAAAGATGCCAGTTATCAAACATGGTTTCAAAAAACACCTTATAGCCTATGGCCACCATATTATTCCTAATCTCAATCCCATTTTAAACATGGATGTCTTCATGCCTCAGAGACTGTCTAACAAACAAGCTTTAAATGCGACATGGATATGGAGTTTCTATGTTCATTCATGTGTGACGTTTTGTAGTCCATAAAGCTGCATGGATTGGCAAATTGTCCAGGGCTGTGTATTGAGTTAAAGCTCTGTTTTGTGTTTTTACTTTATTTTATTATTATTTTAATATGATACACTACTTGGACAAGGCATTCTATGGGGTCTTCTTATCTGGCAGATAGAGAATATATGTGAAAAAACGCCGGAATTACCCTTTAATATGCTTGACCTGAGTTCAAGTGGATCCTTTAATTTATTGCTCTTCTATCAATCTAATGTTTCCATGTGCCTGTATAGCACCAAACAAATGCAGAATGCTTGTTAGTGTTAATTTTGTCACCTATTTTTAATTTAGTCTTAGTCTTAGTCTTGTGACGAAATGTCCTTTTTAGTCTTTGTCATATTTAGTCATTAAAATATCATTTTTGTTAGTCAAGTTTTAGTTAGACTAAAAAGTCTCGTCATTTTAGTCTAGTTTTAGTCAAAAAGAAAACTAAAGGTATGTTAGTCTTAGTCAGTTTTAGTCAACACATTTTAGTCTTTTTTTTTTATAACAAATTATTTCTGATTACCATTTGAGTCATCTCACACATCTCAATTTTCCAACAATATTGTGTGTCCACAGGGCTACTTGTCTGTTTCTGATTTTTTGTCAGTCAGTATGTTTACATGCACAGGTAAGTCGAGCTACAGTTATAGCTCGGCTGGGATTTGACCATAGACAGTAAAAGATTTGACTGGACCACTGTCATATTCGTAGACCAGTGTTTCTCAAAGTGTGGTCCGGGGATCACTGGTGGTCCATAAGCTATCCCAAGTAGTCCGCGAGCAGATGTAGTAAAATATAATATAGATGAGTTGTTTGCAATATTGAACCAACTTGTATGTAAAAACAGTTCTGCAACACTATCTATGTAAGATATGCCAGTTTAAATCATACAGTATGAATCCACACAATAAGCAAAGTCCAAAGACAATAAGCAAGGTGGTTCAGTGAGTAGGCCTATTGTGTAGACTAATTACAGGCTACTGTTGAAGTAGGTCTAATCTTTTTTTTTTTTTAGCTAGGGTTAGTTTGTGGTCCTGAAACTGAAAAAGTTTGAGAAACACTGTCATAGGCCAAAGTATTAATGTTTTACTCCTCTAGATAGATGGCTATATGCTCAAACAACACATTCCCCAAACACTCTCCATCTTAGCCATAGCTAACTTGCTAGCTTAACTTTCCATATTAGCTTATTTGCTAGCAAACTTTGCATCATCAGTCTAACTAGTTAAATAGTTGACATTACATGATGAACATTTTCAGATGGTCATTCTGGGGATGTTAATTTGTATGAGAGAAGCTTCAACTTCTGGGTATGTGGCATAAAGCTTAGGTAGTTAGCTTTAACTCTGGCAGAAATCTCCAATGTTCTTGTTCCATGTAGTTTCGTGTTGCAGCCACAGGGTTGCAACAACAGCACATAGACTAGCCTACAGGAAAGCTTGCTACAGTATGAACTCATTATCAACGAAATATTTTGAAAACATAACGGCTAGATATTCTGTCTTCTCATTTTGTAGACGAAAAAGAAGAGAGATTTTATCTTAGTTTTATTTCATGCAAAACATTTTAGTCTCTGCCTTTTTTTTCGGCCAACAATAATGCATCTTAAGATAGTCTTAGTCAGTGTTTCAGGACATTACTGCCGCCTCATCATCGCCTCGCCTTAGTCATGAAAAAAAGGTCGCTTGATCTAACATATTTCCTCGCCTCGCCTGGACCTAAATTAACACTAATGCTTGTCTATTTGCCTCTCTTCATCTCCCTTCAGGATGCACTTAAAGAAAAAATAGGTGAGTATGGTGTGCCTGAGTTGGTAGAGGTGGTACATAAGTTGCACTGGGTTAGCAGGCCTGTCGATGAACTTGGTGGGGGTGGGGTCTGTGAACCAGTCTGGAATGAGGTTAAATATGGCTAGGGGGAGGTTGGGGAGTGAGGAGGAAGAGACGAGAGGAGCAGGAGAGGAGGGCAGTACTGAAACCGTTCACTATCCCCAGTCAGCAATTCCCCTGTCACACTTGCACACACATAAACAGAGAGAGGGTGGGGGGCTCCTTTTTATACAGAGATCCCGTTATAATGGTGTTACAAAAACCCTCATTATGCTGCCTTTGCCCCACCATCTTTGCTTTTAGATGGCATGCTGCCATCCTTGAACCAGATGTGTGACGATCGCTATTAAGTTATTCGCTATGTTGAACTACAATGATGCAATCAAGATCAATCGAGGAAAAAAGTGAGGAGCATCATTAAATCAATGTGATTTGTAGCTGGAAACTAGAAATGTTCAGAAATTAGTAGGGCTGTCAGTATTAACGCGTTAATCGCAACGCAATTAAAGTGTAACTCTGCCGAAAATTGATCCCAAGGTTTAACAAATAAGCCATGGAGACAGTATTTTTCGTTGATCAACCACTACAGAGCTTGCCCCGCTATAGCCCCAACTCACAGGGGATTAGCTAATGGCGATGAGCCAAACGCTTCCCAAATAGCATTTTTTTAACCAGTAATATTGTTCAAAACAGCACCAGCAACTTCGTCAGTAGCTTGCTCAGGGTTCCTAAACATAAAACGAAGCACCAACAACGTAGTTAGTGAACCCGGAGTTTATTACAGAAGACTGTTAAGAACACTTACCAACTTACCCCCTTCCAGCTACTCCAACCCTCGCAAGGATTCGTTGTATCGTCACGTTTGGTTAATCTATTATTGGTGCTGGGGTTGGAGGAGCTGGTAGGGGGACAGTTGTTCAACAGCAACACAACTGTGTGCATCTAGAAGACAAGATGGAAGACAAGTGTTTGGGGGGACTCGGATGATACTGGAAAGAATTCTACACACGTTTTTTGCAGCTCAGTAATTAAGATAATCAAACGGTAATTGTTATAGTCAAGATTTTTTTATCTTGGTTTAAACCGGTAACCGTTACATCCCTAACCCCAAAATATGTAAGGGATAATAACAACGGACGACACAGCGGTCAGTTAACAGAAAAATAATGCACGTTCGAGGTACGTTAATGCGGCCCCAATGAGCAGTGGAGTGACATTTCTCCTTCTCCACCTCTGCATTTTATATTTTTTCTCCAGTGTAAGTTGCTTGCTTGTTTACATGTCCTGACCCTTTGTATAGCAACCTTGAAATGTTTTATATTTTTTGTATATTTTACAATAATGCTCTTTATTGGGACAAGCTTCTTTATTGAAGTTGTCCATTGCTACTCAAAGTGAATTCTGCTTCTGTGACTTAACAAGAACACCCTTAATACTAGAAGAATCCGTTCAGGAGCAGCAGCAGCAGCAGCAGCACCTTGTGTGGATGTGATTTTGCCTTGAAAGCTGTTATACACATCTCCCAATATTGTAAAATGCTTTCTAACAGTAACTGTAACAGTCTCTTGTTCAGTCAATATTGAAATTAATCATCTCCATTTTGGTTCCTTGTTTAGTTTCCTTGTATGTCCTGGCAGTCTGATCCTTATAAATAGAATGGATCTTATGGCGAACAACTAGTTCCTTACAGCAACGGACTTCGATTTTGTAACACTTTTGTTGACTGCTGTACCATTGAGGACTGAGTTCTGTCCATCCTTGGTGGTAGGTAAAATTACTGCAATTACATGATGCTTATTAAATGCTGTCCCCAATTCACTTTTCACATTTTTTTCCAAAGGTAATATTATTGGCCACAACAGACCGATAAATATTGGTAATCGTTATCGGCCCTAAAATTCCATTTTGGTGCATCTCTACCAAGTAGGGTAGCTTATCATAGTCTATTGGTTTGACTGTTCAGAGAAGTGTAAAGGACAGAACAAAGACTGAACTATTTGGCCACAATTCCCAATGGAAGAAACCAGGCACTGAGCTGCACTGATTTTTGTCCTTCTTTATGCTTCTCTCATCTTCTCAAAGGAACTCTAGATCTCATTCATAGTGATCATTGGGTCCTTGGTTACCTGTCTGATCAAGGCCATTCGTCCCAGATTACTCAGTTAGGCTGAGCGGCCAGATCTAGGAAGACTGTTGTTCCAAACTTTTCCATTTGAGAATGATGTAGGCTACCGCGCTCTTGGACACTTCCAATGCTGCAGAAATGTTCTTATACCCTTCCCAAGATCTGTCTTCACACAACCTTGTCTCGCAGGTCTACAGACAATTCTCTCAACCTCGTGGCTTGGCTTTCACTCTGACATACAGTCAACTGTCAGACCTTATATAAAGAAATGTGTGCCTGTCCGAATAATGTCCAGTGAATTCATTTAGGCATAGGTGAACTCCAATCAAGTTGTAGAAGCATTCCAAGGACCACTGATAGAAGTAGGATGCACCAGAGTTCAATGGCAAGTGTCATAACAAAATGTGTGAATACTTATGTAAATAGAATATTTCAGTCTTTTATTTTTTATACATTTACAAAACAATTTGTCGGGTGTTGGAGTATTGTGTGTACATTGATGAGAAAAAGTAAATAATTGCTAAATAATATCAATAATCCATTGTAAGATGAGTGAAACATAACAAAATGTGGAAGAAGTGAAGCGCTGTGAATACTTTCCGTATGCACTGTATCGAGTAGGCATCATAAGTTCAATGTGCCTTCCCAAACTGTGCTTGTACTTAAGCATTTATCCAAAAGTCATTGTTATGTACTTTTGATATGCAACGCCTGTTTTCAGAGTTTATCATTGTTATGTTTCCGTACAATGTGGGCAACCCACATCTGACCCAATTCATCAGATCAGGTCTGGAGTGTACAGGAAACCAGGGACTTCCCTGCCTATTTAAGGATACATTTGTGCACACTGTCAGGACAGCTTTATTGCATGCCTCTTTTTCACTACCCTGGAGGAGAACGGGAGATGAGAATACATATCTTTGAGAGAAACATGGTGGCAGACAAAAGGACGCACACAAGCACATAACAAATGCATCCTCCTCAATATCCATAATTTTCACTATAGCTTCTTTGTTTTTGCTAACAGAGCTAACATTGTTCAGCTTCATTACTTTAACTGGGAGCTGTGCACAGGCAGGAGACACTAATGCACTCTAATGCCACACATTTTTTTCTTTTTGAGGGAAGACACTGCTGGTGTGCTTGGACTTCACAGTTAGTAAGCACAACACAGTTCTTCGTGACTTAAATAAACACCCTTTCCAGGACCGGTCATCTGACTGAGAAAGTTGAAGATAATCTTACTTGATTCAGTGGCTTATAGCAAAAACATAGGCACACAGCCCATGCCAAGTGAATAGACTGTTCTCTTACAGTGACTCACATGTTGTCTTGCTCACAGTGCCACATTTTAAATCAGCGGGATTCATAGACAGGGATTCTTTCTCTGCATATCAGAACAGACCCCTCAGATGGTGCTGATCTTCCTCAGTCTATCCACCCACAAAGACAGCTAAAGTAGTTCTCTAAAACAGAATCCAACCACACCACACACTAGGGACTGGTCTACTGCAGAAAGACTGATTAAAGCTACCAACAATAATGTTCTTCTGCAATCACATGACTCATTGAAACCTGGCTAACCCTGCTTCTGGCTTTTAGTCTTGAAATTGTATTAAGAGAAAAGCCACCTAGAGGTGACACAAGCACAAAAACAATATGAAAAGCCGTCAGCTAACCAAAATCTAGGGCTCTATTCATATCAATTAGAAGTGCAGAACTTTAGTGTCCTGACAAAACCACCAGTGTGCATCTTGCTGTTCATTGTGTTGTTATCAGACAAACATGCAAAAAGAAAATGCATGCAAACAGAAGATACGTCTTTCTTTTTCAGTCTTGGCATACACCTGAAAGCCTAGTAGTGTCTGACCTCAGAGCATATTTGAGACAAGAATGAGTGTGCTAACTACTTCAACAGATGTACCATACGTCCAACAAACTTGTTTGCAGACATGTTTGTTGTTTTCATTTGGCATACTTGCATGTCTGTCTGATACTTTGCAAATAAATCTATAACGATATCAATAATTACAAGAGAAAGGAAATACTACAAATTGTAGGCCTACACTTAAATGAAACTGCAGAAAGAAGTAATGAATTCACATTACAGTACATTACAGTAGGCCAACTATGCACAGATGCCAAGTGTGAAATGGTTAAAGGCCTGTCAAATCCTTGCAGTCCTCAACTCAGACCATCACTGACAAAAATTAGGACAAGTAATGAGTGAATGTCACAGTAGATCATTATAGCACAATAACACGTTAAGTAGCCTGATATGACTAAATATTATATTTGTAAGAATTCCAGTCGATGAACACCTTGCTTTAAGAGTATGAAAAGAGGTGTAACCTGATTGATCAACAATCGCTTGCCAAAATTATAGACTGTAGACCGTTAAATACACCTACAATTCTCTTTATGTGGATACACACTCCTAAAATCTGATCAATTTGTTAATCATAGCACAATCCTATTAATATCACCACATGAGACAAGAGCGGGCTTGAATACTTGTAATTACCTTGCTCTCAACCAACAGGGAACACTAACACAGATATGTTTAAATAAAGGAATGTGGAAAAAAAAGGAAAATAATTCAGTGGAAATGCATGGATTCAGTTGCTTCCAGTAGCAGCAACTGGAATCCATGCATTTCCACTGAATTATTTTTGGAATCTGATGATGATGACGGTGATTGAGGCATTTGACAAGAAGGATATTTTGGCTGTTCTCCTACAGGTTTCCATAAGTCATAAACAATTCCAGTCGATGAACACCTTGCTTTAAGAGTATGAAAAGAGGTGTAACCTGATTGATCAACAATCGCTTGCCAAAATTATAGACTGTAGACCGTTAAATACACCTACAATTCTCTTTATGTGGATACACACTCCCTAAAATCTGATCAATTTGTTAATCATAGCACAATCCTATTAATATCACCACATGAGACAAGAGCGGGCTTGAATACTTGTAATTACCTTGCTCTCAACCAACAGGGAACACTAACACAGACATGTTTAAATAAAGGAATGTGGAAAAAAAAGGAAAATAATTCAGTGGAAATGCATGGATTCCAGTTTCTTCCAGCAGCAACTGGAATCCATGCATTTCCACTGAATTATTTTTGGAATCTGATGATGATGACGGTGATTGAGGCATTTGACAAGAAGGATATTTTGGCTGTTCTCCTACAGGTTTCCATAAGTCATAAACAATTCCAGTCGATGAACACCTTGCTTTAAGAGTATGAAAAGAGGTGTAACCTGATTGATCAACAATCGCTTGCCAAAATTATAGACTGTAGACCGTTAAATACACCTACAATTCTCTTTATGTGGATACACACTCCTAAAATCTGATCAATTTGTTAATCATAGCACAATCCTATTAATATCACCACATGAGACAAGAGCGGGCTTGAATACTTGTAATTACCTTGCTCTCAACCAACAGGGAACACTAACACAGATATGTTTAAATAAAGGAATGTGGAAAAAAAAGGAAAATAATTCAGTGGAAATGCATGGATTCCAGTTTCTTCCAGCAGCAACTGGAATCCATGCATTTCCACTGAATTATTTTTGGAATCTGATGATGATGACGGTGATTGAGGCATTTGACAAGAAGGATATTTTGGCTGTTCTCCTACAGGTTTCCATAAGTCATAAACAATTCCAGTCGATGAACACCTTGCTTTAAGAGTATGAAAAGAGGTGTAACCTGATTGATCAACAATCGCTTGCCAAAATTATAGACTGTAGACCGTTAAATACACCTACAATTCTCTTTATGTGGATACACACTCCTAAAATCTGATCAATTTGTTAATCATAGCACAATCCTATTAATATCACCACATGAGACAAGAGCGGGCTTGAATACTTGTAATTACCTTGCTCTCAACCAACAGGGAACACTAACACAGATATGTTTAAATAAAGGAATGTGGAAAAAAAAGGAAAATAATTCAGTGGAAATGCATGGATTCCAGTTTCTTCCAGCAGCAACTGGAATCCATGCATTTCCACTGAATTATTTTTGGAATCTGATGATGATGACGGTGATTGAGGCATTTGACAAGAAGGATATTTTGGCTGTTCTCCTACAGGTTTCCATAAGTCATAAACAATTCCAGTCGATGAACACCTTGCTTTAAGAGTATGAAAAGAGGTGTAACCTGATTGATCAACAATCGCTTGCCAAAATTATAGACTGTAGACCGTTAAATACACCTACAATTCTCTTTATGTGGATACACACTCCTAAAATCTGATCAATTTGTTAATCATAGCACAATAAAATAATTCAGTGGAAATGCATGGATTCAGTTGCTTCCAGTAGCAGCAACTGGAATCCATGCATTTCCACTGAATTATTTTTGGAATCTGATGATGATGACGGTGATTGAGGCATTTGACAAGAAGGATATTTTTGGCTGTTCTCCCTACAGGTTTCCATAAGTCATAAACAATTCCAGTCGATGAACACCTTGCTTTAAGAGTATGAAAAAGAGGTGTAACCTGATTGATCAACAATCGTTTGCCAAAATTATAGACTGTAGACCGTTAAATACACCTACAATTCTCTTTATGTGGATACACACTCCCTAAAATCTGATCAATTTGTTAATCATAGCACAATCCTATTAATATCACCACATGAGACAAGAGCGGGCTTGAATACTTGTAATTACCTTGCTCTCAACCAACAGGGAACACTAACACAGATATGTTTAAATAAAGGAATGTGGAAAAAAAAGGAAAATAATTCAGTGGAAATGCATGGATTCCAGTCTCTTCCAGCTTCTTCCAGCAGCAACTGGAATCCAGGCATTTCCACTGAATTATTTTTGGAATCTGATCCCTTATCATACCTGTTCATTCTTACTCGTTGCTCGACTTATCGTGACTAAATTCAAGATGGCTGCAAACGCTAAACTTCGTGAAGATACTGTCTGTATAAATCGTCTTGTAAGTAAACTACCAGTGCTTACCAGTGCAAAGTTCTCAATGTCTCGTTTTAAATGTCAGGGCCCTCGGAAGTCTACCAATGAAATGTGGAGATACATTGAGCCTCGTAAATGGGTGTAAAACAGTGATTTATTTGCATGGCTAGCCCGATGCGAAGCACCACTATTGAAAAAAGCTGTTGGTAGCATCGGCTAACTAAGCTGCCAGATTTTTTGGAGTGCAGGGGACAAGCCAAGATGGGCTATGAGACATACGTTCACACTCGGTATCATGTTTCAATACACTTTAGGTCAATATCACACCGGAATTCTCCTTTAAAGTCCATAAGTAGAGTTATGTGTATTAAAGTTGATTGACACATGAACTGGCATTTCTTAAATACTGTACTTTGTGGAAAAGCCTTTCATTTGTAATGACAGCTTCAAGACATTTCCTGTATGATGAAACTAATCAGTTGCAGTATTCAGGTGTGATTTTGGCCCATTATGAAAATTAATTAACACTCCCCTCAATGTCAACACTTATTTCTTTGCATTGATGTGCGACTATAGAGTTGATGAACTCCGGTGATATGCAAATTCCTTGCTGCAGACATTGCAGAGGACTTTATTTTCAACACTTTATTTTTTATCAACACCATCAGGCCATTTTTTAAAAGTAAATGTTCCAATCAATGATCCAGGCAGCACATATTTCTTCTCTCTCCTTCATTTTAGTCTAATTTTTACTGACTAGAACGGCTCGGGGTCAAAGGTCATACGGAATCGATTAATCTGCACTAATTTTTTGAATCAGTTATTTTTTCTCAAATTAATTAATCGAAATTAATCAGTTATTTTGACAGCCCTATTTAGAACAAAATAAAAGTAATCACAATCATAATCACTGTTACAAAATCTTCACACATAACAGTGGCAATCAAACTAAAATAGACTGAATCAACAACTGAAAAGTATTAAAATCAACAGGCGGACATTAACAAAACAATAAGGGAAAAAGTGAAAAGAGGAAATGTTTCCTGTGCTTATGTATGCTTAAATAGCAATGTTTTTTTCACACAGGCCCATTGTAGTGCATTATGCACTATTATGACAATAAATAACGGTCTATCATCATATACTGTTCAAAGTGTTATTTCAAGTTTAGAAAGCTGTACAGTTGTAGTAGATTTAAGACCATTTAATATAAATACAATTAAAGCACAAAACAAACAAAATCACATGTATGGTCGGAATTACATGAAAGGTCAAAAGGTCAGAATTACATGAAAAGGAAATAATACCAAATGGTTGGAAATACCTTTTACAGAGATTGACTTGTTCAAAACATACCATAATACAGACCAAAACAGCTGTATATTTTTATTTTACAATCATGAGCAGCCAATCTTTTCCATTTATGTTTAAGGATGGAAAGTTTTAGAAAATTTGAAACATAACAGCCCTTTATTATGCTCATTCTTGTGCCTTTGAAAACTGGTGTGTGTGTGGGGGGGGATTAAATGTTTCTGAAACCCTCATAGAAAACAGCATAAATAGTAATACATATTTGTGCTGAGCACCATGGCAGAGGAAAATATTTTGCAATAGCAGTGAAGCAAATGATGCTGTGTAGAAAAGTTAAACCTTTGAGACCTTTTAAATAACAGCCATTTTGAAGGAATGTAACAGTGAAAGGGGGAAAAAGGCAGAACAGTCAAGGCAGCATTGTGATTTTCCTCTGTTCCCTGTTGCTGGAAGGAGTCGGCCCTAAAGAACGTCTTAGCTTGACTTGACATTGTATATGTCCTTCAAGTACTGGAGCTCTTCCAGCAGCTTCTTGTTCTGCACCTCCAGCACAGACAGCCTGGTCTCCAGGCAGCGAACATATTCCCTCTTCCTCCGCCTGCACTCCTTGGCAGCCTCCCTGCACAAAGCATAAGCAACAGAAAGGGCAGCACTGTGCCACACTCCACAGGTGTCTTGATAAGGAGGCTATGGTGCAAAGATGTCATGACTAGCCCAAGCATATAGACAAAGCTGTCTTCATGACAGAAACTGCTTATCAGACAATGTTCAGTAATGCTATTTGTGTGTGGGGGGGTGTGTGTGAGTGTGTTTGTGTCTTCGTGGTTATACAAACAAAAGCTGAATATCACATTGTTTTTTTGTTGTTTTTTCTAGTTGGGTTTGTTGTTTGTTATACCCAAAATTTTACATAGCATCCTGTAAAAATTGCAGTCCCTTTTCACATCACCCCCTGATGCTAGTTGGCTTTGTGGCAGTATAGGTGTTTCAGCGCTTTGAGTTCTTCTATGAGTGTCTTGTTTTGGTTTTCAAGAACAGCCACACGGTTTTCCATACATTTGACATATTCCTTTTTCTTCCGGCGGCATTCCCGTGCCGCCTCCCTAGAAGTCACACAAGGCAGCCCAATGAGAGCTAATACTAGAAAACCAATATGACGGAAATACCTTCTCAACAACATGGGCCCACATAAACAAACAACAAACAACCTTTTGACACAAGGATAAGGAGCGGGAGGAGTGCCAGTGCAGAGGTAATACAGAGTGCTAAAGCTGAAAGAAACGCAAGAACTGCAAGGAGAAAAAAACAATACCAAGGACAGCCTGGGTAGATGCCTGCACTGATGGGAAAAGGGGGCGGCTGAGGAGGTGGAGACTGAGAAGCGGTAGCTGAGGAAGGCCAACGTGCCATTACATGTAGTTGCTGAGCTAATTTGGTGTCTTCAGCCATTCATGTTTTTTGAAGTCAAGTCTTTAAAGTGGAAATGAAGCAATGAGAACTGTGACAATTTTTTGGTAGCTTTTTCATTTTTGGAAATACATGGATTTTCATTAAACCTGAAATTCAAGTAGTTTCACTGGAAAATGACATGTCGTTAATGACTTTTCGCCACTAGGGCGCGGCCATGTTTTAAAAATGCAGGCGCTATGTCATCAGAATGGTTAGCTTTTGTTTGTGGATGTTTTAGCCATTAGCGGACGTTCACTTTATTTCAATATGCCTATGCAAATTCTGTTGATGTTTGTTTTTGTGTTTGTACAAGAACAAGGGCCGCTGTAATGCAGCCTGTAGGCCTATCAGAGACAGTACTTTATTCGATTTAACTTCCTGTTCAGTTGCGTGTTTGGATGTTCTCACACAACTTGTGGATTACTGCGACCTGAAAATGCAGTTGCATCGCTGATAAATTGGTGAATAAACTCGGTGGAGCGAACTTCTAATGTGTGAGTAAGAGGTTTCTTTTTGTGATGGAGTAAAATCAATGATTGCATTTGTTTCGCCAGTAGTTTCGCTAGTACTAATGGAAACTATTAGCAGACTTGCGAACCTCTGACGTCTGACTTGTGTAGGCTACTCAATCTGTAGTAGCCTAGTGGGGTATACTACGAAGCACGTTAGACATATCTAGGCTATGTAGACATATCGAGGCTTGACAAAGCCTTGACTCAGGGGTATACGTTAAGTGATACTACGATTGCAGTTATGTGATATATTTGTCAAACTAGGCTTTCAGCTCAGATCTGTGCACGTTCTCGGTGTTGGGATGACTTTGGCCAATCGTGTAACGTGGAGACGCACAAGACCGCCTCTATTTAAAAACATTTAATCTACACTGCGGTCATTTTTTGTGTCTAACCTATAACATCAAATAAATCAATTGTCATCAGTTGTATGGTATGCACGTCCATAGTGGGATATTTGCACGCACAGCACTATTAAAGCGCATTCGAGATCCAAAATGTTAGTAGAGGCAGAGCTCCACCTGTAAGATATATGACAGAATCCTACACGTGAGAACTTCGTTTTTAAGACAATTGATTGGTCAGTGTGTGGTAGATTCCACGATTTGAGCTATAACTTAGCACATAACCTCCTCTCGACCAGGTTTGGTTGACAGCATGAGATACCATGGTGATATAGCGACACTAAAACAGATCCACTTTCGTGTCACAGCATAGCCTGGCTTTGAGCGCAACATACCTCGCTAACCCACTAATCGAGATTCGTAGTACACCCCATTGGTCTGTGATTGTGACAGGCATGGTTTTGTGGGTAAACGTTATTTATGGACTGTAGGCCAGGCGTCTGAGTTTAGATTTGTTTATGTAAGCTGACAAAAAATAACATGCTGTTCACTTTAAGTAAATAAATGCACTAATGTGCCGCTTGTAGCAACCATAGATTGTAGGGTTCATGCTATGTTATGCTATGCCAGTCACAGTATGTGCTTGTTATGTTATGCTACATAATGCAGTACTGTAGCGCAGCTTCTACCATGATAATACACAGAGGTGGAAAGTAACGAAATACATTTACTCACGTTACTGTATTGAGTAGTTTTTGTGTGTATTTTGTACTTTTTAAGTAGTTTATAAAATCGGTATTTTAAATTTTACTTGATTACATTTTGAGTGAAGTATTGTACCGGCTACATCAAAAATCCCATCCGTTACTTGAGTAAAAAAAAAAAAAAAAAGTTAAGACTGACGCCAACGGAAAGGGAGAGAAAAAAATCGCTACCTAAACCACTAGCCTAGTGATAATGATCAGCGTGTAGCCTACAACAGGACATGAATCAAGCTGCCTTTGCAGTCTTTCTGAAAGTGATGTAGCTGGATCACGAGATGCATCAGATTAGCCTAACCTATGAAAGTGTATTTTCCGCTATTCCAATCGGTTGTCTCAGTTCATTTTAGCACTAATGATTATGGAGATATTTAAGCAAACACCATGGGATTTCGTGGTTTTGACGTTTGTGCTCACCTTTCTTTGGAAAGAAGTTTATTAGCAGTTGTTGTTTCCCCTCATTTTGATGTCTCTCTTTTTCTGTTTTGGCCTTTGTTTTTAGTAACCTGACTTGGCTTTCTTGGAAAGACATTGCACCAGCAGCAAAACAATTAGCAGTCCACTACTAGCGATGCTCAACTAAATAAACAAAAGATAGACTACCTTATGAATCGTGCAAGCGGACTAAACCATTTAGCTCTTTAGCAAGGGAGAGTGAGAGTGACCTTACACAGTTTTCACTATGTTTTGTATACAAAATCCAGTCAGTCAAACTTTAAATTTCATCTGACATTCATTTTGACATTTAATTTTGAAGTTAAAATATTATGGTGGAAATAAGTTTTTTTTTTTCAGTAACTAGCCTAAACTTCCAGTGAGTCTATTCAAATTTTTTACCACACATTATATTAACACACATATAAAAAATCCAAACATAAGAGTTTTATGTATTAAAGTGGAATGACACAGGAAAAAAGTATTCGTGCCTACTGAAATTTCTTCAATACTTTGTGGAAAAGCCTTTGTTTGTAAAGAAAGCTTCAAGACATTTCCTATATGACAAACCTTATTAGTGATTTTGGCCCATTGTTCTAAACAGATTCCAGGGGTCCCTCTTGTGAATCCTGATCTTTAGTTACTTCCAGAACTATTGAATTTAATTGGCTGCCTTCAAGTCTTTCTGGAGCTTTCTCCGAGTGGTTCTTGGCTCTTGGAATTGACTATCCTTCTGACTCCCTGGTCAGAAATATTATTGAGGAGATCCTGTGCATGGCGGTTGATGATGCAGTGATGTTTCTTCCACTTGCAGATAATGGCTCCCATGCTGCTTACTGGAAGATTCTGATGTTTTGAAATGCATCTGTAACCAGTTTCATTGATATGTTTTGTAACAATAAGGTTGCAAAGGTCTTGGGAGAGCTTTTTGCTTTTATCCATCATGAAATGTTTCTTGTGTGACACCTTGGTAATGAAAAACCTAGCCCATTAATATGTAGGCTACTAACCAAGCTTATATTAATTTGCACAGATAGAAAGGATAACTACTCTCTATACAGATTCCAGCTCGTTCCTTCCCTTTCCTTGCCTTAGTGCTTTTTCTTAGCGTGTTCAATACTTTCCCCCTTTGTTATTCCACTTCATTACATGACTCTACTTATGGAGTTGTTTGGATTTTTTATGTGTGGATTACCTGAGTTATTACTAATGCCTGGTGAAAATGTTGTGCCCCCTGTATTCCACTTTTCACGGGCCCTCTCCTCCATTGGGGCCCTATACTTCCCACTTCCCCCCCCAGTACGACGCCCTTTAATCTGCTGAACCTTCTGCTCGTTTCCAAATATAAAAAAAACTCTCTGCAACTCAATATTGGCCTGCCTGCCTCAGCTGCCTGTGAGGGGCTTTTCAGTTGTGCTGGATAACTGTTCACTGCAAAGCGACCCAAGGATGAGTGTAACTAACTTTGAAAATCAACTACTGCTCAAACTTAAAGGAGAACTCTGGTGATTTTTCACATAGATCTCCATTTCTCAACGTCCTTTTCAGGCAAGTTACCTCCACTTTCGGCGGCCATATTGCAACACTTTTTGGGCACTTATCGTTGCATCTATTTCAGCAGAAATGCGTGTGCGTAAGGCTTCCGACACCAATCTTGCTCCAGCAGCGAGATCACAACAGATGATTGGCACAATGTCTTCACAGCACACCACATGATTGGCTCAATGTATTTTACAACACACCACATGATTGGCTCAATGTCACATGTCGGCGTTTTGCCTTGAAGGGTTGTGATATGTGTAGACATATGATGTGTAGACAACTGCCATATTGGCGTTTGGCCCCATACATTACTATGACCCCATACATTACTATGGAGGATTTTTTTTGAGTGCTGTATCTCCTCATTAGAAAGTCTTTGGTAAAACTGGTTGTTCTGGTACCCCGCCCCCCCCCAAAAAAAAAGTACTTGAGTACATTTTCAGATCGGTATTTTAACTTGTACTTGAGTAATATTTCATCAAGGTATTGGTACTTTTACTTGAGTACAATATTTTCATACTTTTTCCACCTCTGATAATACATTGCAGAACAACTGAGTATGGGTGTAAAAATGAGTGTAGTCTCAGGTGATCAGTGTAGTCCCCTAGCCTACTCCCTCAACCCACAACCTATCAAGAGTGTGTTAGCTGGATAACTGCTGTTTTTTTGGGCGCTCCAGTGTTTCGGCTCAGATATCCCTCAGCGCTCTAATGACAGCATTTGACACGTCGGATTGGACGTGATACATCTTTTATTTTGGATGAAATGTCCCAGGTTCATTTCCTGGCAGCAGACACTCTCCATGTCAGTGGACATAGGGACACAAACCCCACATAAGCACCACCGATTGTTTCCTGTGCGCTCAGATACATCTCTCTCAATCATTTATTTCTCCTCCATAGTCAGGCTCTGTGGGGGGCACTAAAACTCCCACTGCTCTTACTGGCTCAAAAGCATAGGCAATTGGATGCCTGCCCTCATTGGTGGGTCTATCCCATTCGTCCATATCCATTTTGTTGAGGCAGTAAGCTAACTGTGAGGCTATGACAGCCACTATGTAAACAACCTAGAATGTTGTATAAGTATAAGTATATATACTTTTTTGATCCCGTGAGGGAAATTTGGTCTCTGCATTTAACCCAATCGGTGAATTAGTGAAACACAAACAGCACACAGTGAACACAAGCACACACTAATCCTCACCGCCCAGTGAGCTGCCTGCTACAATGGCGGTGCTCGGGGAGCAGTGAGGGGTTAGGTGCCTTGCTCAAGGGCACTTCAGCCGCGGCCCACTGGTCGGGGCTCGAACCAGCAACCCTCCGGTTACAAGTCCAGACTGCTAACCAGTGGGCCACGGCTGTACCAATCATTCTTCTGAAAACAAAGACGGCTGCGCACAGGCTGAAATTAATGCAACTTGTGCTTTATTCTGAATAACGGGTCATATTTCCGACGTTATTTGTATTTATGGTATATTAAATATTTAACTAGTGCTATAGACATCTGTTTTATTTGACTGCTTCATTTCCACTTTAAAAGAACACGGCAACATTTTGGGACATTAGCTTATTTACCGTATCTCCAAGAGTTAGGTAAGTCGATACCGTTCTTGTCTCCGTGCGTGCAGTAACTCATTCTAACACACCCACCGCTGGCCTAGCTTAGCACAGTGCCTCAAAGTGAGCGGCTCCAAAAGCCTGAGAGCTCCCAATAGTGACAAAAGAACTGCAATTTCCTATTTACATGTTGTAATTTGTATAGTTATAATGTGCAAATAACAATGTCAAATGAGACACAGCCATTTACTAAGCATATATACAGAACTATGTTCTCTTTCTCAAAATATGTTGGCGTATTCCTTTAAGTTTCAAAACTACATTTTCTCTTGTCAGATGTCAGATATAAAGATTGTCTAGCTAGCAAGCTGAAAGAAATCCTAGCTCAGCTACAACACAACTTTTACTGTCCAAAAGCAAAAGCAAAAAGTAACAGAATCGGTTGGCTTCATTTACAGGGTTCCCCCCATTTTCACTGATAACATTTCAAAACCTTTTTGACGTTTCAAAATCTACAAGTATATCAAATTGTGTACTTTACGCCACAAGTTGGGGCTAATTAGTAATAATATGTTTTAAAGGTCAGGAGGTAAGAAAACAATTTAATTAAACTGACATGAAATTAAAATGTGTTACAGTTTTCTGCCTATGCCCCAAATTCAAATTGCATGACTTTTCCAAAACTTTCAATGAATATACTGAATTCCATAATTTGTCCAGGTCAGGAAAATGGGATTTCACAATTCCATGACTTCACAATTCCATGAGGTTTTCCATGACCGTGGGGACACATGGGCTGGCATGGTGGTAAGCGACGTTGGTAATCGTAATGTTTGGAGATTTCTTGAACTCTTCCTGGATATCTTGGTTACATTGTTAATCTGATTAGTTTAGGGCTGAAACGATTCATCGAGTTACTCGAATAACTCGATTACAAAAATTAGTCGAGGCAAAAACCCTGCCTCAAAGCCTCGTTAAATTCCTATGACCGCACTATATACCAAGCGGGGATCTGATTGTTCCACACGGACCGTTGTTCAGGAAGCACACCACTAGCGCGTGAATCGTGATACATTCTGAATTTAGCTGGCGCGATGGCGGAGTCAAGATGGCCATAAATGGCAGAAAATGTCTACATTTTTTAAGTAAAGTTTTGTGATCATTACATACTCAAAAAGGAAAAGAACAAGCATCTGAACCGAAAACATCCACTCCATGCTGTTTCACCAAGCGTCAATAAAGTAGGCTATCTATCAATCTTTCTAGCCCATCTATCATCTATTAGGGGTTTGCACGGCGTGTCATCAGATCTGGACGTCGCCATATTGGAGATACTCGCCTCATTAGAAAGCATTAGGCACTGAAGTAAATCCCAAACATTGTCAAGGAAAATGGTTAATTATTGCGGTGTTTTAGGTTGTACCAATAGGTCCGACTGAGAAAAACATCTGGTGTAGGTATCAACTTCCAAAAGTTATTAAAAAACCAGGGAGAAAGGAGAATAATGTCAGAAGTTATCAGAGGAAGGGGGGCGCTTGTGGTTGAACTTGGTACTTCGTCTCCCTCACCCAACTCATATGGATCTGCGCTGCCAATAAACCGTAATTTCTCAAAATACCGCACATTTTCTTGTGGTCCAAGTCCTGTCCTATATGCCTTTGCAACTTAGACGCATTTTGATGAGCTTTTCTGTTGTTTAGACATGGCTACAATCATGTAAGATATCCAAAGTGCATAATACTCCATTGTACTTCATTCACTGAGTATCGCCAATATGGCCGCGCGTGCTGGGTTACCATGGTTACCGGCCAGAACGTGACGTCCGTGCAAACCCCTAATCTACGTAGCCTATAGCCTACACTGATGTTGGCTGATTTTAATCACATACCGTATTTGTAGCGATGTCGTGATATAATGTTTAGCTTTGATGTTTTTAAGTAGTAAACTTATTCACGTTCAATTGCAAGACAGTATGCCTAAAAAAGAACCCCTTCTTATACACACATGCATGCACCCTCATCTTCCCTCACGCACTGCACGCATACACACACACACACACACACACACACACACAGGTTGCTAGGTTACCATAGCAAATAGGCTCACCCCAGAAATTATTTTTAGTAGCCTAATGGTAAAATTATTTGTTAGTGGCCTAATGGTAAATGCTGCAGGTGTAGAAATCTACATAAAACAGATATTTACTTTGATGTCAGGTCTAGATTACAGCATGAAACTTGTTGTGCATATTAATACATTAAATTGCTTTCCCTCTTCTCCCTCCCAGCACTTCACAACATAGTATGGACAGCTTTGTTCGCCCAGCTAAGTCATGCACAAGAGGCTGCAATTTTACAGAGAGCATTTTGAACATTATTATATTGTTGGCACTGGCACTTATAAACACTAAATGGGTAAATTGCAATAAAAGGGCTTAGTTTTGGAGCCAAATGTTGGAGTTAGAATAAATACCTCAGTGCCAATTGCTTGATCATTTTACAGCCATGTCATTTTCGTTATGCATTATTTGTTTTGGTTGTTTAAAAATGCAAAAAATGTTTTTAAAAAAATCCGATTAATCGATCGATAAAGTGCTAGATTAATCGATTACAAAAATAATCGATAGCTGCAGCGCTAGATTAGTTACAGTTTCAGAAAGTAGCAACCAAGTGCCATAAAGCAGAAAAGTGTTGAGCCAACCTGTAAAATTGAAGTGGATGGGAAAGCCTTGTGTAGATGATATATGTGCATGTCTGTAAACTTATGCTTACCTATTCTTTAACAAGCGCAGCTCCCTTTTGCGAGTGGCCTCTTCAGTGTGCTGCTGGGGTCTATGCATGGAGCTGGAGGACCCAGACATCATCACCCCCTGAGGCAGACTGGGTGCGGAGGTGCGAATTTGGTATGCTGATATATCACCAGTGGCAGCTGCGATGGGAAAAGAGAATCATGAAGAGGTTATTATGTGTGTATGTGTGTTATTATGTGAGAGCCAGAGAGACTAGAACTAAATACATTCATGGAGCTTTGAATGCATGTGTGAGAGAGGGAGAGAAAGCCACACCCTGCACTATTGCTGGATATAGTGAATTTAGTGTGGTACACAAATGAGAACAGCTGTGAGACAGCCTACTGATAATGTGTTGTTGCAATGGTAAACCTGCTCAGTACGAGGAACTGCAGGTTCAGAATGTAAAGACTGTAAAGTACAGTCTTTGGGTTACAGACATGCACACAAAAACATTTACATTTTTTCAATTAGCTGATGGTTAAATCCAAAGTGTCAAAAAAAGCGTCAGCTAAATGAACAAGAAACCAACACTGCAGTAAATCAAATATGTCCTACTGACCACCTAGGGTTATGATATGAGCATAACAGTGAGACAGTGTGAACCTTCAATATCAATGTAGGCATGGTGTTAAGTCCTGACATCAGCCATATTGACTAGTACAAGTCCAGATATGTCCAGACCAAAGTAAGCCAGGATGACTGGTGTTATATTGGTGAATGCCTAACATCATTCTCTTATGTTAGTTTGATTTAGGACAACAGGCATCCGTCAACATATGAATATCTATTATGCAAATACATCTAGCAATCAAAAATAATATGTAAACTATACATTCTAAAACACTCCTAGGATGAATTTATTTCAATAGTGAAGGAAAATGAAAGAACAAAAAAAAAATCAGCATACCAGATGACAAGCATGTTCTGCCTTCATATTCTTGTATTTAGAACCCATTCTGAATCTTCACTGAGACATAAGAAGCATATTATCTAACAAATGATTAATCTCCTATCGTCTTGCTTGCGTGAAAGGAACTGGCTGTAATCACAGTGTGACTCTGAAACCCTGGACTGACGTCAATGTACATGTTATTTGTGCTTGAGCATTTACATTTCCCTGCTGGTGTTCAATTCCAGGAAACGTGATGACGTCAATCAGAGATGTGAATGGGCTGAGCATTCAAGCGTTCAGAAAGGGTAGGGAGAGGGAAGAGCGAAAACAGCAAGAGAAGGAGACCATGCCAGTGAGAGGAAGGGAGAAGGACATGCAATGAAAAGGCACAGAAGACTTTGCCACGAAAACACTGAGCAGAGTTCAACTTGTTGATTTGCATGGACCTTTACAGATCTGTTTCCAGTGAAGCTTGTGAAAATGAAACAACATTGCTTAACATGGCTAGTAATGGATACATTCAAATTAATCTTGCAACCTAATCTCAATGGTTATTTGATGGAAATGGTCATGGACCAAAACTTTTCCTCTCTTCGCCTTTCCTGTACGTGGTAAGTTTTTAATTCCAACCGTTTGTATGTGTACTTTCAAATATAGACAATAGTGTTTATAAATAGTGTGACACCATACATAGCCAATGATCTGAATGTTAAATAAATAACTAAATAAAAAAAAAAATATATATATAAAGAAATATATTAAATGACGAACATACCTGATTCCGTTTCATCCCCTGTATCAGCCATGTGTACTGCATAGAGCTCCAGGATGCACTCTCATCCTGCCCATACGGAGTGTACCTAGTAGCTCCTAGTAGCTATGTAAGCATTTACAATTAAAGCCATTGACATCACTATGACATCACTAGACAACTGATGTCAATAGCATGGTGTCAAACAAATCATGCCCCCCACCTCTTTCATTCAGAGCACATATGAAACAGTAGGTCTCAAATAAAGGATATTTAAGAGCTTTAAGTTTGTCACTTCATTTAAAAGACCTTCCCAGCCCAGCCAGAGTGAACTTGCCCGGTGCTCTTGTTGCAAAATACCATAACCATAATATGTATTCCTTGAGGGCCCTACTCTTTATTGACCATTTTACCTTTCAGCTATTTCAGCTGATACAATATTTGTATCATTACAGTAGTAGTAAAATTAGTAATTAGTAAAAGTTAAGATAATGTATGATTATTGTTGGTAATGTTGAATATTATTGAAAAAGTGATGTGATGTTGTGTCCATGTGATGAAATGGTGAAGGATTCAGCTGCATAGCAAAGAGTTTTCTCCCTGCTTTCTCCCCGCCTTCCCTGAAGATATCTCCTCACCAATCAATCATGGGATTTGACTATGCTAATTGGTGGCTTTATTAACTACTAATTAGCAATTTAACATGATTAATTAAGTATGAGCTCAGAGAACTTGCCATTTTGAACGGAAACAAAGGTAATGTTTGGTGCCAAGCAGACACTGTTTCAACAATCAATGTTTCAACTCCAGTCCAATCCAAGTGAATTTCTGGCATATCAGAATTTTCAGTAATTTGCCTTGCAGTGTGAGCATTAGAGCGTACAGTGTGAATACAAAAATCCTGTTCGATTGAAATGTGTCGGGTTACCATATCGTATGCAACTGAAAAAAATTGTACTGTGAACACGGTATGTCATATTTTAATCATATAGCCCATAGTTGATGTGATTCATGTCTAAATATAATGCTGCCTGATAAGACTTGTCCATTTCTTTTGCAACATCCTTTTTCTGTTCAATTTTCTCATAATAAATAATGCCAGAATGAATGATTGAGCCCTTCTGGAAAAACTACTGATTATTTCCATCACTAAATGCAGTAGACCATAATCCTTTGTTAGTTAAATAATGGTTGTTTACCTTGTACCATCATCTTGCTGCCTGGCATGTAGTACTGCTGGGTCCCATCCCCTGACTGTGTGCCATATGGTACCATGGGTGGCCCAGACTGAGGTGCGCCTGAAGGGGGCATGGTCAGAGTCTGCAGTCCCTGCAATCCCTCTCCTGCAGCATTTGTGATTTGGATGGCACCTCCCTGTGTGAAAGCAACTAGACAGATAAAACAGCTTTGAGTAAATACACCTGGACCGAGAAAACAGTAAATCGTAAAAAAATACTGCTCTGTTTTGGTGTACTGTTGCATGAGCAACAATTTACTTGAGAAACGTTAAAATTGTGTTTTGTACATCCTTGTGCATTGTAGACAAAAAAAATGTTGTGTTGTTCAATACCAGGAGAGTCACCAATGCCCATGACTTATTATTTTTTTGTGTTTTGTGAATTGTCTCTATTTTTAAATTTGATTTGTGAAGTGACTTTGGGTGTGTTGAAAGGTACTTTAAAAATAAAATGTTTTATTATTATTTACACAAATCCATTCAATGGCACATACTGTTTAATTATATTTTATACTGTTATAACATTACATGACCTCACACACTTTCACAATTCACAATCCAAGGTCAAGTTATTTTTACAGCACATTAAAAGCATAATTTGACCAAAAGTATTTTACAGCTGACGATAGAAAATACATGAACAAGAGAAATAAGGCATTAAATTATGTTGTAGAAAAAAAATAAAAGAAACAGTGAGTTAAAAAAAGAAGCCTTACTGTACTGGCCAGTGCTCGTCTGAAAGATAGATGTCTGCAAAGGAATTGCTGGTACACCAGAATTATCCCCGTCTTCTGCCTTGTCTTCAATTCTAGGTACCGAGGGGCTGTCGGATGCCAAGTTGTTGACTTTTCTGAGGGACAAATGAAAATATCAATTTCCTAGAAGATTTTGGTAGTACTATAAAAGCTATGGCAGTCATGACTGTAAAGGATATCTCCACCTGCGGTTATTACATTATTCATTTGTTAGATCTGTTAATATCTGATTGGAGGACAGGCATTCCATGAGTGGGGATATCCCAAGACATCCCCACTTGTACCCTTCACAGCTAGTAATCACTCCACATTTTGCAGTGAATTGTCGCAACATCCTATTCCATCCATTCAAAGCAAGAGGGAAGCGATTTCATTAAGTCACATTTGACAGTTATTGAGTAAGAAAATGGGGTAAATGCAGTAGGATGAATGTTTCAAATTAACATGTAACGTGAAGACAAGTAAGTATACACACATTATTGTGTGCACTGTTGAAAGCTAAGAGTGATATTTTTGTGTTACTTGGCAACAGTAGATGCCAAGATCAATGGAACTATTTTTGGGGGTGAAGGATTAATGAACAAAAATCTAAATAACGACACAAAACATAGTTAAATATCTTTGAACTTGATTATTCTTTATTCTTTATCTAATCCACATTAGCTTAAACTAAGTGGTTGCCTATTAGGGCTGGGGCGGTAACGCATTACGGCAATACAGCATTCACGTGACGCCTCCCACGGGTCTGAACTAGGCGTGTCATGGATTCGATTTTCGATCTTTTTTAATTATATTACTATTAATGCAATTCTCATGTTTACTTTTGCCTTATATCCAGTTCTATTTTGGGGGGATTTTATTTTGAAACCGCATTTTTATTGAAAAGACTAAATGTGTTATATGAACACACCGGTCATTTCAGGGAAACAAGAGGGGGTTCTAGTTAGGTTGAAGTCTTCTTTTTAGTGGCTGTAGCTTCAAGTTTGGGGATATAGGCTAATGTTCACATCCCGCACGTCAACACCCGTGTGTGTGTGTTTTTCCCCCCTCTTGGCATGCATGCTGGACATTGGGGGTGTGGCTGCATTGTCGATTCTACTTTTGAATTAGAAGTTTGAGATCGGGGTGTCATTTCGATCAATTTTCGACTTAAAACCAAAATCGTGACAGCCCTACATGACGCATAATAACATTTCATTTTGAATTTAATAGGCTGCACACTATACAAAATTTAATGAAAAGTGTAAGGTTACACAATCCTGTACAATCGAAGCCAACAGATTTACATGCGGTATGTTGTTCAAGGTGTTCTATTAGCCTAAATGTAAAATAATAAACTTATTCCTTATTATGTTCAATGAAACATTTTAAGAAAAATACATACTGTTCCAGCCCTATTGCTACTGTAATCTTCCTGGGGTCCACAGAAGAACACTCACGTAAAAACGTGATAAAAAGATATAGATAGGCGCTTTCTTTTGGAAATTTTTGGGCTTAATGCCATTGAGGGAGGAGGAAAAAACTGCTTTTCGTGGTAACAGAGTTACAGTAACGGAGTTACTGAACAGCATATTTTAAAAGTTTCCTAAAAACCCTTTAGATATATTTTTTCTTAATTTTCATGCCAAACCATAAAAAGGGAAATGTGTATAACATAAAAAAAACAATAGAATAATAAAAAAAGTTATAGAATATCTCTCACAATTACTTTCAGGTATGCTCTTCAAGAGCAGAAACCCCTAATGCCTGACAGTCCACTTGTTATTATATTCAAAATGCTGTAACTTTTGATCTAGGGCACATAGAAACAAACCTTAACCGGTTTTGTGAACTTTAACCGATTGGTAGTCATACCAGATGTTTAGTAGAGATGTATAAAGTTTTATTTTTTTAACCTAGACCTAACCTAACCTAACATGCGCGTGATCTTCCCCTTTTGCATTGTGAGGTGATGTTCCCTCGTTTGTTTGAAATCTCTATGATTGGCCACCTGTTTGCTCGACGTGTTTGCAACAGCCTTCCCCAGCTGTTTTTAGCATTGGTGTGAAGGGAATTATTTTTAAAAACAAGTTATTTGAAGTTTTTTAAGATATTTCTCCAGAGCACTTGACCCAACAACTGGTACTCGGAAATCACAGTGTGACAAATTCCATGCATAAAACCCATGGTAAACCTGACAAGCCTTAGCAAACACTTGAGTAATATGGCACGAGTGAGAGTGGGGTTGGTAAAGGGTATACCCACATATCCTTTACCAACCCACTCTCACTCATGCCATATTACTCAAGTGTTTGCTAAGGCTTGTCAGGTTTACCATGGGTTTTATGCATGGAATTTGTCACACTGTGATTTTTATATACCTGTATGGAGCTCTACGGGAGACGTTTTCTCGTCGCGTCTTAGAACCTGGAGCATCTTTTCCATGATGTGCATCTTCGAGCTTCAAAAAGAGAAAACAGAGCAACATCTGTTATAGACCCAATCTCTATGTAATTTTAGGCTGGTCAGCCATAGTTGGTGTAAAAACAATCTAACATTACAGAAATGTACCTGGGCCTTGGGAGACTAATGAAGGACAAAAGATATACAGGCCTAATAAATATACGAACACAACTGAACATTAGTATTACTGTTCTATTAATACCCTTGTCTTTGTGGTGTTTTTAATTGTTACTCAATATTGTAAACTGGAAAAATCCTTTAAAGTGTTAGAATTATGTTCCTTGTTTACACTTTTTAGTTCCACTTCAAATTCATGATTATGATGCTTGTTTTAACAATGTTAAGGGTATTGTTGCTGTTTAAATTGTTTAGATATGTGTAAATCCTTTCTGAAAAATATTACATTTAGCCATTACACATATTTTTTGTTGCATGGCCTTAACTCTTTACCTGAGGTTTCTGGACCTGTGGGGACTGGATGACAGTTGATTGAGGTGTCTGAATAACTCTTTGTACTTGCATTATCTGGCCATTGGGCAACTTCACCATTGTCGCTGCCTGTGACTCTCCTTTACTGCCACATGCAGGCCCCTACAAATAAGAAATCTCAATACTACATGAAATTACATAATGTGAAATTACTCATATAGTCTGAGCCATGTGCAGTGTAGGCCTACTAATTCCTCAGCTGTACTGTTTAAAATGATATCACATAATCTGACATTATAAAATACTGAGAGTAAGTTTTCCTGCTATTCCCATACACTTATCCTTGATTCTCCTATTACAGTGCCACAAATAATAGCCTGCATCTAGTAAAATGGGTCATTAATATTCCATAATGAATGCCTGCACTTATACCTGAGGATGAAGAGAGGAACATTTGGAGCTAGTTGATTTCTTCAGAGAAGCCTCCTCCATGCTGTTCTTATAACTACTATTAACAAAATACAAATTATAAACCATCTTCACGCTAGGCCAGTAGCAAAACTGGACATTCCAACTTTCATTTGTCTGTATGAACCTGTTTGCACCATTTAGGCTAAATTACATTAGTCTACTAACGTTACACTAAGATGTTTCAATTGGCAAACAATTGTAAATTGTGAAGATGCAATTTCTAACAAAGCCTATTGACATAAAAATCAATAAACAAAGCAA
This sequence comes from Alosa alosa, assembly GCF_017589495.1. Lineage (NCBI taxonomy): Eukaryota > Metazoa > Chordata > Actinopteri > Clupeiformes > Clupeidae > Alosa > Alosa alosa. The sequence goes on from NC_063204.1 coordinate 14,816,947, forward strand.
GTGGGGGGGGTCGAACTTATGTCATACAACCCTGATGACAGAAAATATCAAAAGGTAAATGATAATAACACTAGTTTCTATCAGATAATTTGTTCAGAAAGGCTATCCAAGGCTAACTATCCAAAACAGCTGATAATTTGTTAGAACTGGTTTCGGAGTCGCAGCCTGGTGACAAGAAACAGTAGAAAGTTGTTGGCAGCACCTATGGAAGCTACTAGCGAGCAAGCTAACGTTTATCTAACGCTTTATGGATTTAAGTTATTTAGTTATGCTCTTCGGTTAACGGAAGGTATACTTTTGATCTTTTAAATTATTGTATATCTTCTTTGGCGCTTACTTGTATTCTTCACACACTTTTCGATTCATTTTTTAAAACAGGTGAAACTTCACCTGAGTATATCTTAGCCAGGATCTATGGTTGTCATGTTGCTGCTAATCGTCACTATTACGTTCCTACTGAGGTAACTTATCACTACTATGTGATGAGTGTTCACATCAGCCCTAATGCCTTTTTTCATACACTGATAGTAACTGTGTCAAAACTAAAGGAATCAAATGCAAATGAAACTTGCTACTTACCAATGTAAATAAAAAGTGAGAGTCAATGCAGTCCACTTGTTAAAATAAATAACAGGAACGTTAACGTTAGCCAGTGATTTCAAAATGTTTCAAGAATGGTTGGCACGTGAGAATTTCGGCAGAATCTTCCGTTTTGATTGGACCAGAGCCTTATAGATATGGCTCTGGATTGGACAACCAATAATTAATGACCAACTGACTTGGAACATTTGGTTAAACGTTCTTCTGAAACAGTTTTCAACACTAAACAGCTTTGTCCTTTTTAAGGTGTCCTAGAAACGTTGTGACTTCTCAGTGGACACATACCGGTTCTGGACATTCCTACTTTGTTGGCGACATCTAGTGGAGACCGAAGAATGGCATGTAGAACTAGGCCTATGACCTGACTGACCTCAGCAAGTAAAGTGAGCAGTGCTCATCGCTTCCAACTGTCACAATGCCAGTGTGTGTGTGTGTGTGTGTGTGTGTCAACATGTTTCATACAGTCCTTGCAACTGCATTTTAGAACTTCCAAAACTCCAAATTTGCCAATTATTATGAACAACACTGAATAATAGTTTATGTTATGTGTTAATCACTAGAGTGTATTCCATACACAATCTGGCAATCTGGGAAATGTCAGACTAACAGAAAAAATGGATGGTTCATTTTCAAATTAAGTTTGATGGTCATGCAAATTCCGGGAGTTTTCCGGGAGAAATAACAAAACGGAAGGGCGACGGGAGATGACCTTGAAATACGGGAGAAACCCGAAAATGGGAGTGTTGGCAGGTAGGAATTAACCTACTACTACTAGTCTACTACTACTAGCCTATTGATAATGATGTGGAAGTGGAGTGTCCTCGTTGCTGTTAGCGGGTGTCATGACATTAATTATTAAAGGTGCATTCTACGATTGTAGGATCTCCTCACAATCTGCTATGCCCATCCTGTGATATAGGCCTAGGCTAGCCTACAGGCCTAATCCTATCACTGTTAAGAAAAGAGAGCCACCTCTGTGTTTTGTTTGGTCCTTGGTTAAAATATAATATAGACCCTATGTTGCTTGGGACTGTCTGCTAAGAAATTTAAATATAGAACCAAAACTTAAACATTAAATGCTGCAGCATGTGCAGTTGCTGACTGCACCTTTAATATGAATATCATGATGCCAATGTGTAAACCATTGCTTTAACCAGTAGGCTATGTGAAGATGGAGCTTCTCTCATTTAGGGTACCCTGGAAATCCAGAGTTCAGGGCAGGCCAAGATCAGAATAGTCCATATAGGCTATATGATCTGATATGGTGAGTCACAGTTGTTTTCCAGGGACACTATGTCTTGTCTCTGGTCAAAATACATTCAAACCAGTTCTGTCTGAAGATAAAAATATATATATATATTTTAATGATAGGCCTTGGCAGCTGAACTGGAAATGTTCTAACTACTATTCAAATGCAAATTCCGGGAGTTTTATGGGAGAAATAACAAAACGGAAGGGCGACAGGAGATGACCTTGAAATACGAGAGAAACCCGCGAAAATGGGAGTGTTGGCAATGTTACACTAAGATGTTTCAATTGGCAAACTAAATTGTGAAGATGCATTTATGATGTGTTGTAGGCAGGTACCTAAACGTATTGACATTAATATCAATGATCACAGAGTCTCTGCCATTTTTACTCCTGAAATCCAAAGGTGACTGTGCCTTTTCTGTTTGAAGTGATGACCTAAGTGACCGGGGATCAGAGTAAGGTGAGAGCGGATCGTAAATGTATAGAGGGCTAAACCATTTAGAGCTTTAAAAACAATAACATTTTAAAATCAATTCTGGTAGTGCAGCAGGGGAAGGACTGGGGTGATGTGTTGATGTTTCTTTGTACCAGTTAAAATAGCAGCTGCGTTTTGGACCATTTGTAGCCTAATCATGGGAGTGTTGAATGGGGCAGTCCCAAATAAAGTAGGCCTACATTGCAGTAATCTAGTCTTGATGTAATAAAAACATGGATTACGATCTCCAGGTCTTTGGGGGTTAAAAATTACTTTACTTTTGCAATATTTCTAAGAAGACAAAAGCTGCCACTCACCACATTACTCAATTGTTTGTTAAAGCTGCAGTTGGCAAGTCAGACAGATTGAGGGGATCAAGACTTTTTCAAAATTTTGAATGTTTACAACTCTCATGCCCCTCCCCCACTACCACCGAGCACCCTCTCATCGAGTTTGTGCTCGTCAGTGCGCACCAGACTGCACCAGACTGTGATTGACAGTCAGATCTCACACAGCCTTGCTCTGATTGGACCAGAAGAACCGGGAGCTGTGGATTTTTGCAAAACAAATAACAGGCTCTAGGTGGAGGTAGAAGTGCAGGGTTTTTTTTTTATAAAACCGGCAGATTTATGTTCTTCTGTCGGTGCATAGTGTCGGTTTCAGTGAATATGATCAAAGAAAATCTTGCCAACTGCAGCTTTAAAATTCAAAGAGCTGTCCATAAAAACATCCAGGATGTTTAACCTCACTGTGCAAATAAGCAGAAAGGGGACCAAGAGAGGAGTTTATGCTAGAGGCTGAGAGGGACCAAAGATGAACACCTCTGTTTTGGTGTCGTGTCGTTCAACTGAAGGAAATTGCTAGCCATCTAACATTTAATGTCTTCCATACAGCTGACCAGATTAAAAATAGACAGTGAGGATGATATTGTTGTGAATTTTCAAAAAGAGTGGATTCTGTGCTGTGCTTGGCTAAAACTGGCTAAGACTAAAACTTTTCAAAAATATTAAAAGTATTTAAATAAGATGAGACTGGGTAAAAAACACTTTTTCTGAAATATTTGAGATAAAAGGTAACTTAGAGATAGGCGTGGTCAAAAATCTCCAGGCACACTCAGGTGTGAGAAAACACTGCAGGCTTATTCACAATACCGAGCAGGTTACCAGCAACAGCACGTTAAAAATAATTGTAATATTAATTCTGTGTCTACTAAGGGTGAGCTAGAAGTAATTATACTTTAGTTTCGTAGAATTTCATCCATGGGGGGAAGGGTTACTGGAAGAGGATATTGTCTCACATGCACTCTTTCTCGCAAACACACATACACTGTTGCACTGTTGCACTGTTGGACTAATGTTGGACTACTTTTTGCACCTTCAACATGACACTCACTCTCTTGAGCACCTTGCCAGGCACACATAATTAAGGACTATGGTTGGACTAATGTTTGCACCTGCACCATGACACTCACTCACCTTAGCACCTCACCAGTCCCGGCCCTGTCACTACAAGTGTCTTATGCTTGTTCACCCTCAAGCACATTGGACTTTCTTAATTTAACTTATATAGTGTATTTAGTATTTAGTTTTGTTAGTTTTCTTATCTGTCTTATCTTCTACTGTCTTTATTGTACAGTGGAGTTTAGTTATATGTGATACTTATACTTATGTTTACCATTTCTGCTGTAAGTGCATGCTGTGTGTTTTGTCTGTATGCTACTGAGACCCTTGAATTTCCCCTTGAGGATCAATAAAGTATCTATCTATCTATCTATCTATACACACACGCACGCATGCACACACACTCACATCCACAGGTACAGACACACACATCCACATGCACAGACACACACACACACACACATGTACGGACGCACACTTACACACACAGACTGAAACACACATGCACACACACAAACACACACACGCACGCACGCACACATACACGCATGCACACACACACAGGCATGCACATACTATCCTTATCGGCAATTATAACGGCCGATACATAATTACAAATTCAGTAGGCCTAGGAAAACCGAATATTCATCATCATTTAGGCTGCATTTCCAGTATTGGCGTTACATAGTAGATGGTGCAGCTTTGCAGAAAGACGTAACTTTGTTGGAAGTTAATCTAAAGTGGATTGGAAAAACAATAGACACTTCCTACAAGGACAACACTGTAGTTTACTGCAGAGAATGTCTAATAAGGGTAGGATGATTTTCAAATGAAATGTAATTCCCATTTCTTCTTGAAGCCGAAATAAACCTGAGAATGTTTATCGAATGGTTGGCTTCTTGGTATCGAATCTTATACAGGCTAAATGTTGATGTTACCGTTAGCATTGGTTGAGTGATGAAGGCCAGTTTGATTGTTGGTGTATTTATGAAAAAACATAAATGCGGTTATACCAAGCAAATTGATAACAGCACTGTAATTGTATCTTTCGACTGTCATCTCATTCTTTTCTGACCATAGCCTACTAACAGGAGCTAAGTATCTAAGTTTACCACAACACGCTTGCTAACGCGATGGTTTTCTAATGGAAAATATAGCTGAAAGTATGGCTGTCAAAATAACACGTTCATTTTGATTAATTAATTACAGAAATAATAACGTGTTAAAAAATGTAATGCTGATTAATCGCATTTCATAGTGACATTTGACCCAGTCTGGCTATTGTGACTGAAGGAGACAGCCAAGAAAGCACTGCTTTGAATGAAACATTTAGCCTAGGCCTACAGGAGCATCAATCTATTTCTGCAGTAAGGAATTTCCGTTGCCTATAGTAGGAGTTCGTCAAGTCTGAGCACCTCAATGCAAAACAATCCGGAGTTAGGCCTACAAGTTAGCACACCTCTTGATGATAATAATGCTAGCCGCCAGCCTTGTCAAAGTTAACTTTACTAACGTTTTGCTGAGCCTACCCTATGACCGACTAACTGGCAAACTCCCTTAATAAATTGACTACATTTGTTGCACACTTCAAACACAAATGTCTTCAAAAGTATGTAGATGGTGGTTACATTTATTTCCATTCCTATAACTTCACACATTACATTTCCGTTTGCACTTGTAGACTATGCTGCATTAATTTCTTTGTTCCTACTATTTAGTTTATTTTCTTGAACTGCTATTTCTAATCCTGGACTGCCACCTACCTGATAGAAAAGGCAACAATCTAGTAATTATGTGAATAAAAATCTACATGTTTGATTGGCCAAAAAAGGGAAAATTATAATAAAAAAGAGACACATTGAATTTTAAAGTCTATAATGTTGGTTTGACTGTTCATTGATTCACTCATCTGCCAAACTTGTTTTTAAGATATGTTCATAGCAAAAATGGATGCATGTGATTCATTTAGATTAATTATTCACAGAGTATGTAGTTAATTAGATAAAAAAAAATGTTATTGATTGACAGCCCTACCTGAAAGATAACTGTCTATGATGCATTCTAACCACCGGGCTGGGACATTTCTGCTTGCTAAATAGGTTTTTCTGATGCTGTTGATTAACTCACAGTCCTTGGTGGCCCTGTCAGTGCTTTGTAAAATGTTGCATTAAGACCACAAAAAGACTCAAAAAGCATCTGAGCTATTAATTCCCAAACACCCACTACTTCAATCTTCTATTTTCAAAGGTGTTTCAAGTAAGGAAGAGCATGGCTCAAAGTAAAGTAACTAGGGCTGAGACGATTAGTCAGCGTAATCGACTACATAAATTCGTTAAAGTGAATAATTTGTGTCAACTCGCTGCAATGTAGATTTATTAATGCACCCGTGATGATCTACATCTCCATTTAAACCAAATATTTTGGAGCGCACTTTGAGAGATGTATCCAAGGCAGGGCTGTAGGTACACATATTTGTTGCACGTGCTACAAAAATCATTCTGTGCGATGGATGATTTACCAACGTTACACCGGTCTGATTCAGTTTTGCCTATTGCTATACAGTACATGCGTGAGACTGAGACACTTGCTTGTTTGTTTGAAGTATGTGTGTAGGGTGTGAGAGGGGAATTGATGTGCTTTGATTCCAGCTTGGTAGTTGTAGTCTACGCGATTAAAAAGCATCTCCGTGTGTGTGTGAAGTATCCAAACAATTATAACACTTTTATTATCGCTGCTTTAGCCACAGACCTTCAGCTACTGTATGTTTGTGTATGGAACAGTCTAGCGACGCATTTCATGAAGGCCCTTTTGGACATCTCAGCACCACTGGTTAGATGTAAAACTGCATTTCGTTTTAGACTACTGGTATTTCATTTGTGCATTGAAAATAAAGTTGAATATCATATGAACTAAATATGACTAAAATCTTACATATGTAGAAGAAGAAACATTCAAAAATCCATGGCATGACCTCTCTTCTTGATGGCTGTTGAAAACTGCATGGAACTGACAGGGATTGTTTTGTTTTATTTATTTATTTATAAATAAAAATAAATAAATAACATTATGCTCATACCTTCTGCTTTTCCTAAATACAATGTAGCCCACAGGTGTACATGACCTTTCATCAGTCCAGTTGCAATGGATGAACATAATGAACTGCCCTACTTGTGATTGTTTTTAGAGATTTTAAGGGTTTTATAACGATGCTATACAGATTTTGTGGTGTGGTGCTACAAATCTATTCACCTTTGCACCAGTAGGCTACTTATGAAAAAAGTTAACATACAGCCCTGGTATCACACATATCTCATGTAGACTATTCTGTCTGATACACCATGCTGATGTTATAACCCTGAAATAACTAGCCCTCATGTTAATAATAAACTTGATATTTAATCTGATATTTGGGAATGGGAAAATAATCGCTAATGGACAAATTAATTGTTAGATTAATCAAAAAATGAATTGTTAGATTGGTTGACTAAATCAAAAAAATAATTGTTAGATTAATCGTTTATAAATAATCGTTTGGGACAGCCCTAAAAGTAACTGATCATATTTGTAAATTGTTTTGCTTGCATAAAGGGGGAGTCATTAAGCATAAACTGTTTGTTAAAAATTACTATCAGCTGAACACACACACACACACACACACCCACACACGTCAAGTCAACTTTATTTATATAGCACATTTTATACACAGAGGTCCTTCAATGTAACCTGACTCTCGCCAGATGAATTTCGTTCCGCCTAGCTCCACTCATCCATCTGGGATCGATCCATTGGAGTGGTGTTTTAGAAGGCTGGGTCTTATCAAACATTCTTGCATATGATTGTCCTTCATCTATTGACGTGCTAACCACTCACCGAAACCAACCCGTCGCCAGTCTCATGACATCTTAAACTTCCGCCCTCGCGTCCTGATTGGCTACCATAAAATCTGGTGCATCCAACTCATTCATCTGGCGAAATTCAATGTGATCAAAGTCATAGAAGGGCAATAGTCATCAATAATATAATAATAAGAAGAAAACACAAGGTGATAGTACATAAAAGCATAAAAAAAGGGCAATAAATGTTTAAAAGTAGTAATTAAAAACAAAAAAAAAAACAAAAAAACATAGAAACTATTAACATTTTTAGTGAAAGACTTAAGTTTAGAAATGTAAAAATAAGTGAAACTCTGGAAAAGTTTGGTCTTAAGTCTAGTTGGGGCTACAGTTGGGGCAACTTTGATCTTTGATCTGAAAGTTGGTTCCAGAGCTGAACTGCATACAGTAGCAACTAAACGCTGCTTCACCATGTTCTTGTAGGTATGATTTGACCCAGTTGACTATACCTGAAAGTCCAACCCAGTGCTCTAATATGTGTGTCTGTAAAGTGGATTATTTGCATGGCCCAATGCCCGAGGCACCCCTATTGAAAACCTGTTGGTAGTGTAACAGGGTGATACATAGGAAGGGCCAAGGGGCCAATCACAGTAGCCTGACTGCGCCACCCTGAGGCCTAATGCATCAGGGAATCTTTAAGAGATCATACCTCTAAACCTAGACAGCTCTTACAGGTTCAAAATTACACAGGGGAGACATGAATTCCAGGAAAACAAAGGATTTATTAATACAAAGGTTGGGAAGTGGAGATCTGAGGGTGGCAACTATGGAACTCCACACCAATATCATGCAAGCATCATAAAAGATTCTCCTGTTACACAGCATAGGTACACAGCAAAGCTACAAGCAATACACCAGAAACCCCACAAATGTGCTTAACAGCTGCTGCCCCTCTTATTTAGCCCTCCACTGGTGCCAGATTGATTAATTGCCTATGCCCCACCCCCTTCATTAGCACTGGCAGGTGTTATTGGAAATAGCAGGCAGAGAAGGTCTACTTGCTACAGTAGCATCGGCTAAAGTGCCAGATTTCGGAGTGCAGGGGACAAGCCGTGCAGGGGACAAAAGTTCACACTCGGTATCATGTTTCAACAAACTTTAGGTCAATATCACACCAAACTTCTCCTTTAATAAGAGCTGTTTCAGTGCTGTGATTTGCCCGAAAACCTGACTGAAAGTAATCAAAATACCCATTTGATGTTAGGAAGGTGGTTACTTGATTAGAGACTATTTTTTTCAATAATTTTGCCAATAAAAGGTAGATTCGATATGGGCCTGTAGTTGTTTAGCATGGTGGCATCTAAGTTATTCTTCTTGAGAAGGGGCTTTACAACAGCTGTTTTCAGGGACTTTGGAAATGTGCCAGACAGTAATTATGCATTTACAATGTGAAGCACATCAGCTGCTATGAGGTGAAGAACAGATTTAAAGAAACTGGTAGGTAGAGTGTCTGAGCCACATGTGGAGGAGTTCTGGACAGTTTTTACAAGAGTTTCATAGTCTATCAAACTCTGACATCAAGTTAAGTTCCCCTTCCCTTGAGGCTGGAAGTTCCAGATGTTGCTAATTGTGAGGGGGGGTTGTTAACTTCTCCACAGTTAAAAATAGTATGCGAGAGTTATTTGTTGATATTTAAGAAGAATGACTGTCTTTCTTTGCATATTTCAGAATTATACATGCGGAGCATGTCTTTATGGATTTCATATAGTGGATCTGAAGTTTGTATTTGAGCAATTTTCTTTCAGTCTTCCTACATTCTCTTTTTAGGATTTTAACCCCTGGATTTTGTTTCCATGGTGCTTTCTGCTTGTCCTTAAGTGTCTTGAATCTTAATGGAGCAATATCATCCATAATATTAGCCATTTGTGAGTTAAAATGATCTAACAGATCCTCTACTGATTCTGAGAGTTCACAGATGTCTGTGAAAGTGCTTGCTCCAAGGTCTTTATTTCAGTGGAGGCTACCGGGTGATTGTCAGTGGGCCCTACAGCAGGGGGTTCGGCGGGGGGGGGATGTCTTGTTCCGTCGGTCGGCTACTGAGCGCTTATTAGAGGGTCGGCTCAAGGTTGGCAGCAAAAATGCTGGGTGGTGCAGAGAGAGGCGATAGTTTTCACTTAAGATTTTAGCTCCAAACCAACTGAGTTCTGTGCTTCTTGGTCTGAAATATTCTCTGCGATTCCAGAGAAGGTTAAAATTGTCAATGAAGTTCATTCCAACTGAAAAGCATGTTGTTTAAGCCAGGTGTTTAAACTGAAAAGTCTTGTAAAAACAAAGCTTCCCTCAGCTGGGAGTGGACCACTGATGAAAATTTCTATTCCAAGCCATATAGGACAGAAAAAAGTTACTTGAAATCTTCTCGGACATACAGCTGCTCTTTGTATATGTCATTTGCTCTTACATGCACAATGATGCGTTTGATTGTTTTATATTTTGACACTATTTCTGTAAGTCTGTTCTTTGTCTCAGACACTGATGCATACAATGATGGTACAGTCTCTGCATTCCCTGTTTTTTGTTGCTACTCACTTCATGAGATGTCTCTCGTGATTCTTTGATGGAAGGGCATCAATCCTTGATTCTAATGTAGAAATCCTCTGTTCAAGCTCAGTACATTTTCCACAGGATTTCTTGGGTCTTCCCATTTTGTTTTAATCCAACTTCAAGGTGACTTGCTGTTCAGTTTCCCTTTCACTTTACTGGCTCCTGTAAAGCTGTAAAGTCTTTTTTCAAAACTAAAATATACTGGCTTCACTATCTTTACTGACCAAACTTGTAAATAAAATAAAGAGAGAAAAAAAGAGTGAAAATTGCTAGAAAAGATAGGTTAAGCAGGAGCGATGCGAAAAGCGTCCTACTCGCTTGAGTAGGAGGAGCGAAAGTTCCTTTGATGTAGGCTACGTAGCCATGTTATTGTTGTCACTCTCTTGCCTTAAAGGTTGTATCAGCGATGGCGGGGTTACGTCACTTCCGTTGATGTTCAAACAAAACAAAGAGATAGCTCGCTACTCCCTCCCCCTCCCTCCCGTGAAATTAAAACTCTCCTAAACGTGTATCTCGTCGGTTATTGGTTTAAACACTTTATTTTACCTTTGAGTGGGTTGCCAACCCTTGTTGGTAGCAACTGTTTTTGTGTACAGATCTCGGGGCCTAGGCTGCCTACAGAGACACATTTTTTTGACGGCCTGCCTATGGGGCAGACAGCATAGCGGATCGTTAGGAAAGATTTTTCACCTTTAAGGCTTCAATAAGGGTGAAGAGACCTCCTCACCACTCCTTAGGAAAAATGTATGAAAAGGGATGGGGCAACAGCCATAAATCTATCTGTATGTTATGTGCATTAACAGCTTTAATGAGGAACTTTACTGAAAGGACAATAACACAAATATGCTACAAAAGAGAAAACTAAACCATGTTTGTCATTTATTGTAGTTGTTTTAAGTACAACCAACTTCTATAATTCAGGAGTTAATCACCTTCTATGAGGGTGGTAGACCATGCAAAAGAAAAGAGATGCTCTACTGGTGCTAATGATGGCAGAGTGGTGTTGAATCTCACAAAGAGTAGCTTGATTAGAGGATACAAGTCCAGTAAAGCAGTAAAGTCCAGAAGTTGCTGAACTTCCTCTGAAAGCAAGCTAAGGTAGCTTGCAAAATGTGTGAGCAGTGACGCAGGTTTGAAGCTTGCAGGTCTTGTAATTTAGCGTGGATAGCAAAGAGATTTGGTAAAAGCTCACTATAGAAACATGAATTTTCACCTTCACCTTTCACCAGCTCATGGATGACCTTCCCATGGCACTGTCAACTCCACCAGGATGATTTTCTTTCCCTCTGGAGGCCACATACTTTGGCTGGTTATTTCTTCCTCCTTTCCTGCTCCAGGATGTCTGCGAGCACTACCAACACCTTGCCATGGCGCCACCTGTATCTCCCCTGTGTAAATGTGACCTTGCACCCTGAAAAGAATGTGCGCCATTTTTTCTTTCCCACCACACAACCTGCACAGTGGGTCCTCCCTCATCCCCCACCTGTGCAAATTGACTGGGGTTGGTAAGGTGTCATACAATGCTCAGAGTAGAAAGGAAATATTCCAAGGCATCTAATTGGGCTCCCCTGGATGTTCGGGATCACTTCCCCTTGAAGTAGCTTGAACCTTCCGGTTGTTTTGCCCTTTTGGATCACCAGGCTCCTTGATTTGTTGGGCTTGAAGACTTTGCCCAAGTGGCCATGTGATCCAATTCTGCCAGGACCCATCTTGCCTGCAAGTGAGTTGGTGTTATCAAGGTCATCCATGAATTTCCTGATTGCTGGCTGTTGACAGCCTGCAGTGGTCTTTGGCCCACTTGACTTTGTGACTTGACTCGCTGCAGAGATGATCAGGTTCATTCCCATGATGAACAAGATGGGAGAAATTGAGCATCCTGTCACTATCCCCTTCTCTGGCTGCCACAATGTTGTAAACTTGGCAGACTGAAATTGTAGCTTGATGTCTCTCAGGTAACTGGTGATCATGCCCTGGATGTTATGTGGGATATGGTAGTAGAGTCCAAAGCAACTTAGATCAAGTTATGGGGAATAGCATATGCATATGCTAATGTAGCTGGCTAGACCAGTGGAGGCAGAATTGGAAATGTGTCATCTATTGGTTATTATTGTAATGATGCTATTCATAAACTATGTGTACCGCATAGCAGTACAAAATATGACCGCCGCTCAGTCCTGTACATCCGTTCCGCGAAAATAAATCACACTTATCAACAGTGTTGGGAAAGTTACTTTTAAAAAGTAGTGTTTGTTTGTTACCCGTTACTTCTCAAAATGGAAAGTAACTTTTTACGTTACTTTTATGTTGCTCGACTTTGGGCAGAACCCAATATCTGTTCTTAAATGTGGAGGCCTACATAAAGTTCTACTATAGAGGACATAACAGGTATTTCTTTTGTGCTCTTTATTATAAAAAATGCCACAGAGCACTTGACAAGAAAACATTGGGCTTATAGGCTTCAACACCACCACTAAAGCCCTATAAAACAATATCAAATAACATAGCATCGATACATCTTGGGCATAAAGGTGAACAGAAAATATATGAGGGATTATTTTATAGCCTTATACTCTTTCATTAAACAGGCATTCCTCCGAAATTTGGTGCAAAGCTAGTGCAAATCGTATCAATAGGCTGACAGTTGAGTTAACGGCAGTGGACAAAATCAGGGCACAGTGTAGGCTACAACTAACACTCACATTCCTCCCCTTAGTTTCAATGAGTTCAAAGTAATGTGAATACCTCCATAACTCAGAAGTTAGTGTTGGCTGCGTCTCGCTTGCTATGATTGCTCTTCATTGCCACCAGCCTCTGTCACGTACCGTGTGGAGCTATGATTGCACTTCATGCTACCAGCCTCTGTCACGTAGGCTGCCGTGGAGCTCGTGCCTATTGCGCAAGCGCGCAGCTGAGAAAGCAGCGTCGCTGTCAAATCTGTCCCTGGGAAAAGTAAATAAGGAACTACGTTACGTTACCAAATTTTCAGTAGTAGCACGTTACACTACTTTTTACTCAAAAAAGTAGTTACGTTACTGTAACTCGTTACTTTACGCACAGTTACGCACAACACACAACACTGCTTATCAATTTGTCTCCATCTCCTACTCCATCCCCCACTCTTGAAACTTTTGTGTATGCTTGTTTGGCATGCCTGTGTGTGCGCACGCATGTGCCTGTGTGTGTTTGTGTGTGTGTGTATGTGTGCATGTGTGTTTCTACATTACAATCAAGGATTGATGCCCTTCCATCAAAGATGGATTAACCACGAGAGACATCTCATGAAGTTAGTACAGCAACACAAACCGGGAATGCAGAGAATGTACCCAAACAGGCTGATATCACTGCTAATGGAGAGGATGAATGCATTGACTTAAAGGTGCTCTAAGTGATGCTGTGTAACGTCAACTTCTGTTGACTTTCAAACAAAACAGAGAGCTAGCTCGCTACTTCCCCCCCTCTCTCCGTGCTGCTCCCGTGCAATTGAAACTCTCCTAAACGCGCATCTCTACTGTGATTTGCTGGAACAGTGTGTTATGTTTTTATGGGCTAGGTTTACCCAGGTTGTTTTTGTTGCCGTTTTTGCAGCCTGGGCTGTCCACAGAGATAGCGTTTTTTTTCTGTGTATTCAGGACACAGACAGCTAGCGGTTGGTTAGGTGATGTTTGCAGTAAGTGACATAAAATGTTTTAGCCTAAAAAACGCGTGGCATCGTTTAGAGCACCTTTAACAAAGCCTAATGTGAGTACAGAACATTGGCAAGATGCTAGAAAATGAAATACAAAAAGACATGTTTTGCAATATTAAGGGTAGCCTACCACACCACTGGTGTTAACTTATCTATACATGCCATGTGCGTCAGAGAGAGCTATTTCAGGACCTGTGGGGTGTACTACGAATCTCGATTAGTGGGTTAGCGAGGTATGTTGCGCTCAAAGCCAGGCTATGCTGTGACACGAAAGTGGATCTGTTTTAGTGTCGCTATATCACCATGGTATCTTATGCTGTCAACCAAACCTGGTCGGGAGGAGGTTATGTGCTAAGTTATAGCTCAAATCGTGTAATCTACCGTACACTGACCAATCAATTGTCTTAAAAACGTTATCTCACGTGTAGGATTCTGTCATATATCTGACAGGTGGAACTCCTCTACTAACATTTTGGATCTCGAATGCGCTTTAATAGTGCTGTGCGTGCAAATATCCCACTATGGACGTGCATACCATACAACAACTGATGACAATTGATTTATTTGATGTTAAAGGTTAGACACAAAAATGACCGCGAGTGTAGATTAAGCTATCGCTCATGAATCGCGAAGTAATTGTTTTTTTAAATAGAGGCGGTCTTGTGCGTCTCCACGTTACACGATTGGCCAAAGTCATCCCAACACCGAGAACGCGGCAGATCTGAGCTGAAAGCCTAGTTTGACAAATATATCACATAACTGCAATCGTAGTATCACTTAACGTATACCCCTGAGTAAAGGCTTTGTCAAGCCTCGATATGTCTACATAGCCTAGATATGTCTAACGTGCTTTATAGTATACCCCACTGTAGAGATGTTATTGATGATTTAGTGAAATGTCCATGCTTTTTTATTTTGCAACTTCCCCATTTTGAATTAATACATTTCTCATATTTGTGTTATTGCTACTATTTGTGTTATTCACATTTCAGTATAATAAAAAAGACTTAAGATTATTGTGTTTTTATTTATTTTTGTATTTTCAAATTACTAATTACTTGTATTTTAACAAAATAATTTTTTCACATCAGTATTTTGTATTTTATTTTGTTACATTACTGAGCCAGCATTTGTAGTTTGTAACAAAATAGTTTTTGATGTATTTGTGCCCTCCTCTGCACATAATGAAAAACCTACTGCTTGTTTATAAAATACTAGACTAAATGGAACAGAGGGGTATTTCACAAAGGCAGAATTAAGACATCCAAGATAAGTGATAAAGCGAGGTTTGACATAGCGTTGTCTGGTCATCCTAGCTCAACTCGTTTCACTAATGCCAATCCAGGATGAGTAGGAGCGACTATGTCAAGCCAGGTGTATGTAATTCAGGATGTGTGCACGTTCTCATTTCTGCTCCAAAGTGCCCACAGTTGGAATAAAAAAGACGCGGAAAATAGCGTCATTCACACAAAGTGAACAACCGCTTTTGATATAGACTAACAATGAAGTAAAGTTATCCTTTTTAGAATGGGGAATCATGGCTATTTCTGTAAAACAGCAGAAGTAGGCGTGGTAGACCAACTGAATGCAAATTTACCCACGTGTGAGTGCTTCCTTGTCTCGGCACGCAACATCATTAAGAAAGCGCTTGCCACTGCAAAGAATGCACATAGTATGATTTACCTTAATATTATAGTTGAAAATACCTTCGAAAACTTGCCCCTCCACTTCCAATCAACTACAGTAGGCTATTCATCAAACGTCTATCAAAATAAGCAAACAATAAGTACCTAGGCCTATGTTAATAATTATATCATAATTAAATTAATAACTATATGGTAGTAGGCAGACAATCTGTTTTGTTTTGCGAGCAAATACATTTAGCAAATAGTTTATAAATGGAATAAAGCTCCTTAAAAATGAGCACGGAGGTCTGATGTGAATGACAGCTAGCTGAACCAATAAGACAACATAATTACCATCAGAATTAACTTAGCTTGGCTGTTAGCCTGGTCGGGACCAGGCTAGGTGGAGAGAATAAATCCCCATGGTAACTTATGTGCCATCTCTTTTGTGAAACCAAGTCAAGGCTAAATTCATCCAGGATAACCTAAAAATCCCAGCTTAATCTTTTTTTTTTTTTTTAAACGTACCTTACTAAGTGATGTGCCATCAATAGTTGTTTACTTAACAAATAACAACAACATAGTCTGTGTTATAAACAACAACATCTGTAGGTAAAGTTTTTTAAGGTAGGCTACTTAATGGAGAATTTGCTACACTTCTTCTGATTTAGTAGCCTTTGACTTAATTCTCTCTGTCTGTTTCTTCATGTGTCAAATTAGATTGATTTCTGCTAGATCTTACTGTTTCATTTATCAATCTGTAAGATGGAAATCCACAAGATCGTAGCCAAATGGGCCGCCAGTGGGGTATATTACGTATCTCGATTAGTGGGTTAACGAGGTATGTTGCGCTCAAAGCCAGGGTATGCTGTGACACAAAAGTGGATCTGTTTTAGCGTCACTATATCACTGGTATCTTATGCTCGCAACTAAACCTGGTCGGGAGGAGGTTATGTGCTAAGTTATAGCTCAAATCGTGTAGTCTACCGCCCACTGACCAATCAATTGTCTTGGTGTGCAAATATCCCACTATGGACGTGCATACCATACTACAACTGATGACAATCGATTTATTTGTTGTTATAGGTTAGACACTAAAAATGGCCGCAGTGTAGATTACGCTATTGCTTGCAAATGCGGAAGTAATTGTTTTTAAATATAGGCAGTCTTTTGCGTCTCCACGTTTAACGATTGGCCAACATCATCCCAACACTGAGAACGCGCACAGATCTGAGCTGAAAGCCTAGTTTGACAAATATATCACATAACCGTTATCGTAGTATCACTTAACTTATACCCCTGAGTCAAGGCTTCGTGAAGCCTCGATATGTCTAGATAGCCTAGATATGTTTAACGTGCTTCGTAGTATACCCCACTGATCAACACAAAGGGCCCTCTCCTACACCTGAGGCCTGTTGCACAAAAGCAGAATTAAGACATCCGGGAAAAGTTACTGAACTGCGCTCAGTGAATCCAAAACAAGAGCGTACAGGCTTAATTGGTTGCACAAAGACCAAGCCAGGATGAGCAGACACGGATTCATTAAGCCAGGTGAAACCTATCCTGGATAAGTGCGCGCTCACGGCTCCATCAAATAGACCCCGCCACCGATCACAGATTCACTGATTCACCATGGCAACTAGAGCGGCTTCATTGCTTCTTCTATGGCAGACATCCCAAGTCTCCCGGAAGTTCAGGGAGTCTCCCGTATATTGATAACGGCTCCCTGATGCCCGCAAATTAGATCAAATCTCCCGGAATCTAGAGCGAGTAAACAAGAGCGCGCACACGAGACCGAAACTTCAAATCGTGTGTGCATCTGAGTGTAGCGTGCACACGACGGGGATAGAGAGAGAGAGAGAGAGAGAGAGAGAGAGACAGAGAGAGGTAGTGCGTGGGTGCCTGTTCAAGACAGAGAGCATCCTGATTGGCCTGTTTCAGTTCAGTTTAGTAGGAACAGGAGCGTCATGGAGTTCAAAATAACGATAGTCTTGCATTTTGCACTGTTTGTAACAGTGACTTTAGCATTGCCCATGGCGGGTTGAATGATTGCAAAATACATGTTTAGGTGAGTTTAACAAGTGTCATTTCATGTTCATATTATTCAGGACTAGCCTACTAGATGGCTATTTGCCAAGGCTACATAAAGACCAAACTACCAAAATCTACATATTTTATTATCACAATTTCTAACTATAGGCCTTCCTTATTTGGTGTGCTGAGTAGGGACAATTAATTGACAAACATAGGCTATTCATCACTATTTCAGTAACCAAGAAGGCTAAAGTAATTTTTTATATTTATTTATTTTATTTATTTTTTTATTTTAAGCGGGGGGTACCTCCCTGAAATGGCTTGTTGCAGGTTGGGATGTCTGCTACGGTGTAAAGTAGGTAGCGATAGCCAAAATTACCAAAATTATATTTGCGCACATTATATGTATAAAACCCCAATAACACACCCAATTATAATCAACATTCTGTATAATCCAAATTAAAACATATTTTTGTTCCACATTTTAATTCATGTAGCTATTTATTACCTCTGACCTCTGAACTTATAAATTTGTAATTAATCACTTTATTCTTTGTGTGTGTGTATGCGGGTAGGAGTTCAGGTAGGGGCCGTGGCTTGTCTTAGACACAGGCAAGGGGGCCTTCAAGGAAAAAAGGTTGGGAAACACTGTGTGGATAGGATTCCTTCAAATACGCCGCTGACTATCAAAATACAGATGCACTGTTTGAAGTTGCGCTGCTTGCTGTTAAAGGGAATGACAGATGTCATTCTCATTGGTTTAAATGATGTGATGCCCAAAACACACCCATGACTGATTAAGAAACATAGGAACGCCTTGTTGCGCCATCCGCCCAACGTTTGATAACAAAAACACTCCCAATGTGAACTGGACATCCAACTAAATTTAAATAAGGTTTACGCCAGTGACCATGCATTTTAGAATACGATAATAGGGCCCCTGGTGTTCCAGATCACTAAAATACGGCCCAAAAGGTCCTGTGTGCTCTCTACACAGGGGTTCTGGCCAAAGCTAATTCACATACAGCATTTGTCACTTAATTTCCCTCCAAATAAAACAAAAGAACCTCTGATTGTTATTTCCAAAATATCCGTAAATGTATAATATGAATGTAATATTCATGTTTGGTCTTGGATTGATCCTTGTGATGTGGGCAGCAGTCTGATCATGGTTTCATTACAACCTAAAGTAACAGTGTAGAAGACAAAGAACTACTGTATGTAGAATCTCACCTATCCTTTCACACCAATGACAGACAGGTCTGGTGAGAGGAGGTCTCTGTTGGGTTGGGGCATGTGCAGATGTGTTTCAAAATAAAGACTGACACTTTTTGAAATGAACTCTCTTTACTCTTTCTTTCTTTCTTTCTTGGGGATCACTCTGATTCTGTCTTCTTCTTTTGTCTTGTTCATCTAGAGAAGGCCATTCTCTTCTTCTTGGTCTTTCTCTCTCTGGGTTTGTTTGTATTTCTTTACATTTTATGCATTCTTGCTACATTTGGTTTATCTCACATCTAACCTGTGGTACTGTACTTGCCTGTCTGTTTTTTTACCTTGCATTTTCATTTATATTGGTTACATTTAAGTTTATGGCTTACCATTTAATAAATTGTTCAACCATTCATATATCTCTCCTCGTGTCATGCATGCTACTATCTGCTACTTGGTAATATTCCAGGTCAATTTAATTCATTTTATTGAGTCAGATTAATTGTAGTTTCTTATAATATTTACCATTGATGCACTGTTCTGTCCTATAATTCTCAAGACACGCTAAACCTTCACAGCCAACATTACTCTCTTCTTGCGTCTTGTGCTGCCTTACAAGTCGACAATATGATCTACTTTGTTGCATGCCAAGGGAGTTCTGGGTTGGACTGTGTCCAAGTTTGCTCAAGGCCTGTGCTGTCGAACTTGCGAGGGGTAACCACTTCAGCCTGTTTTGAACTTGAGCTTGGGGTCCCTGGACTCTGAAAGACATCTTCAGAGTCCAAAGGAGACACACCCCAGTGAGCTGTCAGCACACTAAATGAAAACCATGAAATGGCTCCATCTACTCGGACCTCAGGTCAGTCATGCACTGGACTAACTGCAATTCGCTTACCAGGAGAAAATGGGTGTAGTAAATGCAGCTGTATTTCCTGGTGAGGTTGGGGTTGTTAACATCTGCAGTAAACTCCTGCTGGTGTTTTACTAGTTTGTCGTCACCAATGCTCTCTTCTATATCTACTGGGGAGGCACCATAAAGAAGAGAGGGATGCCAGACATGCAGTTGGAGTTGATGATGAGAGCTGGCTCTGTGATTGGCTTAGAGCTGATCCTAGGAAGCAGACACCTAACAAACTGATGTCTATCATGGACAATGCAGCCACCTTTTGTAAACCACATTCATAAAACAGAGGAGTTTGTTCAGTAACAGACTGCTGCCACTGTACTGCCCAACGAACAGACTGCGGAGGTAATTTGTACATACAGGTTTTAAACACACCTCAGAGAGGGGAGAGTGGGGAGACTGACTTCTGTGCATAGGCTAACACTACATCTCTGTGCTTACCATGCTACTGGACTCTGTGGATATAGGCCCTATTAGCCTTTATGCATCATATAGTATATCTGTTTGTATAATTATTGCTTATCTGTTTTACTTGCATTTTACTTGTAATTTGTTTACTTGCAATTTGTTTTCTGATCAAATTGCACTGTTATCCTCAATACAACCTAACAAATACAGCGTCATAGAATATCACTGCAATGTCTTCACTGGCACATATTCCATCACTGTAAACAGCTCTTTTTATTGAGACTCTGTGATCAAATGTCACCAAACTGTTGCATTTCCTGTTATTGTTCATTCACTATTGTTTTGTAGGAATAAAAGCTAATGGACCCTGGCATTAATCAGAGTATCTATCTATCTATTTATGAATCAGTCAATGAATGAATGAATAAATCAATCTATATATCTATCTATCCTCAATGGCATACATTTTTAACATTTATTTTTTATTGCCACAATATTGTTAGGCTAGGGATCCTAACTAACTCTAGACTACAGGCTAGGCCTACTGCATTTATGCAATATATACTACTAGGTTGCTGCTGCTGCTGCTACTACTACTAGGCTACTACTACTAATAGCCTTCTATGTCTACCACTACTACTAGGCCTAATACTACTGCTAGTAACCCTCAAGTGAAAATTAAGTTCAAAACCAGGCTAAATAGGCCTGGTAGCCTAACATGGCCGTGTGACAATTTTTGATAATTTTCAGCATTTCCTGCACAACTTTAGTTCCAAACAACAAGGTCTACAAAAATTGTCTTTTTCTGTTGTCTCCGTTTCTGTCATGTCATAGATTTAATTTGACGCCTGCCCTGTCGCAAACATACTCCGTCAGTACGCAAACTTAAATGTCTTATGACACTTCTTGATCCTAGTCCCCATCCGTAGTTTTAGTCAGTACCATCAAATACCGGGGTCACAGTATCAAGTAGTATTTATATATACTATGAAGTTAACAGATTTTAGACAAACCATGCCATGTAATCAGATTAAAAAGTAAGTAATGAGCTCTAGAAAAACGATACATCATACATATATTATTGTATTGAATATGTATTATTTATGGAAGTCTGACATCACCTACAGCTGATACAATGGTAACATCCATGAAGTAAGGTAATGGAAGAGGTGTAAGTGAAAGAGATCAAGCTCCTGACAGTTGAGGACCTTAAGTTTTCTTCCAACATCGTGACATTGGTTGGAGGTAATCGCCCTATCAGTCTTCTTACCTCTCATTGTATACAGTACTTTGACAAATAAATTATGTTGTGTATCATGGGTTTGTGCAAATCACAGGGAAGAAAGCAATGAGCTGACGTGCTTGCTAACTCACTGCTCAGTCGCTCAACTCAAATCGGGAGGCTAACCTGTTCGCTAGCTAGCCTCGTATCAGTAGCAAGTCCCCGTTTCAATTACAATACAACAACCAGCAAAAAGCGAACATGTCGGTTCAAGACAAAACTTATTGTTTTGTTACAGTTCGTTACTGTGGGATATGTACGGAAATGCAATTGACAGTATGTTGGATCATGAGAGAAACAGCTATTCGAACGCACCTAGCTAATAGGGGCATTCCTGATAGCTGGCTAGGCCTTGTGCAAGAGCTAACATTAGTTAGCCAGCATCATTAGATAGCAGTTATGCGAGCTTGCCAGCTAACGTTAACATTAGCTAGTTGTGCGACTATGACTTTACGGTCGGGAACTTGTGAAGTAGTTCAGTTAAATGTTACATGATTATTGAGTGGTGATGGAATGTCTTTGTAGCCTAACGTTGCTAATAACTAAGTCGTCCCTAACGTTAGTAGGATCTATGTTGTGTCCAACCAAAGTAACTCGCTACCGTTACCGATTGTTGACATCTCTTGAAGCCTTTCTAGAGGTTCACTCTCTTAACAGTAACGTGAAATTTATCTAGGATTTTTTGTCTGTAACATTACGAACTGAACCCTTCAAGTGTCATATTTACGTTAGCTGTTTAGCCAGGTAACACTAGGTCTAGTTGTTGTCTGAGTCTACAAAGTTAACTTGCTCGTTCGGAGGGCAAATGTTTTGATAGGAATTGGCCTTAATGTCACCCTAAATTTGTAGACGTCAGCCACGGATATAAGAGCCGTTTTTGATAAAATAAACTGATATCTGTACAAATTGTGGAGGACATCCTCTTGTCTGTGTCTGTCTACCTGTCTGTCTACCTGCCTGTTGTTCTATGTGTCTATGAAACTGACTTGGTTGCAGTCTGTTTATTTTTGTTTTTGTTTAACATTCTTCAGGTTGTACAAGAAACCACAGAATGTCCTTAAAACCGCGGGTGGTGGATTTTGATGAGACATGGAACAAGCTCTTGACGACAATCAAAGCAGTAGTAATGCTTGACTATGTGGAAAGAGCAACATGGAATGATCGATTTTCGTATCCTTATCTAAAATAGACAACCAATTATTCTTTCTTCCAAAAATAAAGGGAGTAATTATGGATTTTGATTTGATTCAAAGTCTTATGTGATTGTAGTCATAGTTATGTTTATGATAGAAGCTGGTTGTGGCAGTAAAAGGTTTATAGCCAATTCACATGTCTACACTTTAACCACTTCTGTGTTTCCCGTCATATTTGGATTCTTAACAAATTGAACAGTGACATTTATGCATTGTGTGTTGCTTACCCAGAACCTCTGGGTGAGAGATTGTACACAGAGACAAAAATATTCCTAGAGAATCATGTTCGTCAGTTGTACAAGGTAAACTACAGCTTTTTGTACACAGTATTGAAGTCATTTGAATAATTGACTCCATCTGATTTAGCTTGCCAACTGTATGCATCTGATTACTATTTTTCTGTCACAGAAAGTACTTGAGTCAGAAGAAAAGCTTCTTGTGATGTATCACAGATATTGGGAAGAATACAGCAAGGGGGCAGATTACATGGATTGCTTGTACAGGTAATTATCAATTCTGTCAAGTGCATAAAACCATATGTGCATAAACTATGTTCATAAAAATATCACATACTGTGCAGTGCATAAGTGCATACAACTGTGACATTGTACAGTGTACTATGACATTGTACATATTGTATAGTGCCTAAAACTATGACTGGCCTAGCCTATGTGTATTACATATTGCATACTGTACGTAGATGTGCATGTTAAATGCGCTATACTAAATAAATCTGGCTTGACTTGTCTTGACTTGACTTGACTAGATAATGTCTTGGCTAAGGGCTAGATGAATTGCAAGCCACATTCGGTCAGTATGTTGCCATTCACAGTTATAGCTCGGCTAGATGATTGGACTGGACTACTGCGTTTTCATGCTGGATGGGAATCGTAGGGGAGGGGAATTATTGACCGAAGTATGCATGTTTTCCACTACGCTAGATGGCGTAGATCATCAAGATGCTCCCCTCCCTGTTCATAAAAACTGAAGCAGTCCATATTGATTAGCTTGCTCACTAGTGAACTTTGCATCATCAGTGTAACTAGTTAAATAGTTAAATTGACATTACTTTTTGAAAATGTTTGTATGGACATACTGGGGGATGTTTATTCATATATGTATGAAATAAGGTGCAACTTATGAGTATATAGTGTTGTGGCATAAGGCTTATGTAGTTAGCTTGCCAACCGAGCTAAAAATGGCTGAAGTTTCCAGAGCCCATTTACGGAAAGCTGGTTCAGTCCTTATTAATTGCATTGTACCTGCAATCCTTTGCAGTTCCGCTAGGGGCGATCGCGAGCAAGTGCAAAAACAATGGGGGTCTATGGAGCTAGACGGCTAAATTTGTCTCTTTCACTTGATTGTTGTTGAGAAATCTCAGATTTGATTGTAGTTTTTGCAAGTTCAACATGGATTATAGGTCGAAAGTTGAATGAACGAGTACTTATGTCCTTTCGATTTCTTACAGGTTGGGTCGTTGTTGCCCATAACATGCTAGTATTCTGCTAATGAATGATGTCATTGGCATGTTTAAAGTTTTTTTAGAACAAATAATTGACTTTAAAAAATACAATACTGAGCAGTGTGTATTTTCTTTGCCCCCTTCCGAATGCAACATTCAAATTTCTAGACAAACGTTGCTCTTTAAGATCGTTTAATGTTGACTTCTGCTCTGAAATACTTATTTGTTAAGGTCAATGTTTACTAATGTTTGGTGAAGTGTATGATCTTTCATTTTGCTTAAAATTAAGACTGGAGCTCAAAAACAAACCTTGCCAGGCTTTCTGAAACATCTCACTGAATTTCACACCATAAACTTAACATGTATGCTTATAGTCAATTAAAACACTTGATTTGATGTGTGGTTGTAATTGGATGACATTACGTTCTTAAATCCAGGGTTAAAACGGTGTCTTACAACGCCTGTAACAGACAAAATCTCCATAGTTGTCAATGCACCTTCGAAGTTGTTTGCACCTCCACCAGGATGATGGCAGGGTGTGTGACCGTGTGCGACGTAAGCTTGTGTGAACTAATATGTGCTTGAGTAACTCCAAGTTATTTTCGAATTTTCTAGGTGTGTTAGTTGAACCGAAAGAGCTTCGATTTCCTCTGATTTCAGCCAGATTAACATGTTAACACATGCATTTAAAAACCTTGGTTTGGGTTGGACTAACACAATAATTTGTTTTTTTTTGAGTGTCATGTAAACATACTCATTGCAATAATAATAGTGCTACAGGAAAAATAGAAGAATTCCAACTAATGTATTTAGGTCGATTCTTAGTAGGTGTCAAGTAGCCATCAACTTGTAGTCTACAATTTTAGCATTCTCATAAGGCATGTTCAGAATAACAAAACTTGTGACTGCATCAACAGCTGCTCACAATTAAATAGAAATTTGGACTTTGAAGGCAGCATGAAGGATACATCTATGCTGCCTTCAACATTTGGCAGAACCAAGGTGTCTCAGAAGTGTCTTTTTTTCCCATTTCCATTTTTCCCATTTCCATTTTTCCCATGGGGATGAGTCTGAAGGGAGGTCTTAAAATACAGCTATGGGTATGCCTCCTGTTGGCCCCAAGTTGACTCCCAACAATGACAGTTTGCCAGTCTGAAACCCCTAACATCATGACATTAGTTTTTGGAAGCTTTTAGGCTGTTTAAAAGACAGTATGTTTGACCCATTGGAATTATGAATTCTGAATTAAAAGCAAAGTAAGTCTGTCTCTAATCAACTTTGCTTTTGTGGGATGAACATTCAACTCTTTTGTAAGTCAGGAAAATAGAGCTGAGCTGAGTGTCACTGTCACTACACATGCAGATCTAGCAGGAAAAATACAGCTGGGAAAACAAAGTGGACTTTGTCACAGAGCCAGTTTAGGCCAAAAGTAGCCCTGTGGCAGCTGTCAGTCTCAGGCATGGGGATTTATTCAGCTGTCACAGTTAGAATTCAAGTGTTATCAAAACAGGCAACAAGTTTTTTTTAGTTTTTTTTTCTTAAATCAGATTCCTATACAATTGGGAGAGAAGACCAAGAGTGCAATTTTGCTTTTACTAAAAGTATGCCTTTTGCTGATACCCACTAGGTTTGCAGCGGTAAATTATATTAGTATTGAGGTATACCAGTGGTATGTGGTGAGGCCAGAACCTGGGAGGGCACTAGGCTGGGAGGGCACTAGGCTGGGAGGGCACTAGGCAGGAAGGGCACTAGGCTGGGAGGGCACTAGGCTGGGAGGGCACTAGGCTGGGAGGGCACTAGGCAGGAAGGGCACTAGGCAGGAAGGGCACTAGGCAGGGAGGGCACTAGGTAGTGTGCATTCACAAATCCAAACTTTTTGTATTTCCCTGTTTTTAGTAGTAGCCTATTTCCATCAGAAATAGGAGGAGGGAATATGAAAAGTTCTGTCACTCTAAAAGTAGAACAATAGATGCTCCACGTGACTCAAGTATGAGGTACGCTGGTGTGTTGGTTAAATGATCACCAGCAGTTCATATTCCTATTTTTTGGAATATGAACCAATATGAACCATTTTGGGATGACCAAGTGTCTCTTTTTAAATCTAACTCAATGTCTTTGATATCACTTATAGGCTTCAGAGTAGATTTAGATTTAGATTAGATTAAACTTTATTGTTATTTAGCAGAGCACAGGTACAGAGCCAATGAAATTCAGTCACCCACTCAGTCTTTTAATTGTTCCGTGTTACTTTTGTGCCTGCTGTTTGCACAGCGTGTGTAACTTTGCAAAAAAAAACATATTCTTATTGTCACTGAGGTATTCAGAAGAGACTTTTTAAGTTTGTTATGAAAGTAATTGTAAACAATAGCAAATTAATGGCCGTGAAGTGGCTGTCAAATGAAGAAACATATCTAACATGATCTCCCAACCTCGGGAACACCATCCCAAACCATCCCCAACCATTATTAGAATTCACTATCAAAACATTTTTTTTTCCAGGCTAGATGTGTGTTTGAAATTAGGTAACCTCTGACTTGATAATGACAAACCGTGATATTTTCATAGACACTTATCATGCCTTGAAAATCGTATGCCACTCCTATTAACCATAAAACACATTTATGTTTCAGGTATCTCAACACGCAGTTTATTAAGAAAAACAAGCTGACTGAAGCTGACCTGCAGTATGGATACGGAGGTGTAGATATGAATGAACCACTAATGGAGATTGGAGAGGTTAGTCAGTTATTCATATTTACTGCATTAGTGCATTTATATCTGCTCAGAGTATGTACAAACTTTAAATAGGAATATTAAGTTGAAATGCAAGGTTAACTGATCATGGAATGTAATAAACAGTAGGATCATGGTTGTGTGCATTCTCTGTATGTAAATGATGCCATATAGTAGAGCTAATGTATATTATGCTGAAGTTAAAACCTGAATACCTGTGTTTTGTAGCTGACATACGATGTTTAAAAAATCACTCCTCTCCTGCAGCTTGCTCTTGACATGTGGAGGAAACTAATGATTGAACCTCTGCAAGCTGTTCTTATCAGGATGCTACTGAATGAGATAAAAAAGTAAGTGTCCATATAGATATCAGTGAATCCCCCCTCCTCCTTACCCCTCTAAAAAATTGGAATCTTGCTGCTCCCATTTCCAATTTACCAATCAAATCTATTTACCAATCAAATCTATTTTATCATCCAAAGTATTTTCTTACATTTTTTGAAGAAAGGTCCTAAGATAACTCTTTGTCAGATTCACAAACTAGTTCTTAAATCTCTAAAATTATTTGCAGCTTTAAGTTGAAAGTGTGTGCCAGTTCTTAATTAGCATAAGTAAATGCCCTGTTTTCCCCCTTAAAAGGACATGAGGCCGTGTGCACAAATTGAGAGACAAGTTCAGTAAACTAAATGAAATTCTAATGAAGGTGAAGCACTGGACCCTGAATGTAAAAAAATTAAAGCAGCTCAAGTAAATACAAATTGTGATGGAGGCTTAATTTGTCTTTTTATTGTTTTTTACTGAGGCATCACACTTCTGTTTGTACTGTGTATAATACATATAATACATAGGGCTGGGCGATATGGCTAAAAACTGTATCATGATAATAGTGTTTCATATCAGTCGATATTGATAAATTATTGATTTTTTTTGCCTATTTGAAAAGGACCAGGAGAAAAAATATGTTACATTTAAACACTTTTATTTAAAACTTAACATTCCTCTGATTTTAATCACCTCAGTTATTAATCAGGGCAAACAGGGAAAAGAAATTCCCCTGAAACCATGAATAACACTCTTACAAATGTACGTGAGTCTGAATGAAAGTTCAAATCACAATGAACATTAAACAATTATCTCTTCACACTGTTTCCCGCAGGAAATTTGTTAGTTAAGGAGGTGGTAACATTTACTTATGTTATAAGTAAATATATTAATATAACATCACCCTATATTATTATATAAACTACTGACATAAGTTTTTTATATGATTATTTATTCATGACCTAATTTGGCAGCCGTGCCCAGCTGGTTAGCACTTCGGACCTGTAACCAGAGGGTTCGAACCCCGACCAGTAGGCACGGCTGAAGTGCCCTTGAGCAAGGCACCTAACCCCTCACTGCTCCCCGAGCGCCGCTGTTGATGCAGGCAGCTCACTGCGCTGGGATTAGTGTGTGCTTCACCTCACTGTGTGTACATTGTGTGCTGTGTGTGTTTCACTAATTTACGGATTGGGATAAATGCAGAGACCAAATTTCCCTCACGGGAATAAAAGAGTATATATACTCATACTTATACTTAATTTGCATGTAAAAAAAATGACCTTGCCAAATTTGCGGCAACTGTTCGCCAGAAACCTGAAATTTCTGTAAGGGGATGTGACGGAAATAAAGATACTGCTGCAGGAAGTGACCAGCAAACGAGTTGTTACATTTTAGCTGTGTCAATAATGGGTATATAATACATGCATATGACAAACATTTTTGATGATGACAGTAACCATTTTGATTTTATTAATCTTAATTACCGCGGTGCGAAAAACGTGTATGGAATTCTCTCCAGCATCATCCGAGTCCCTTCAAGTAGATACACAGGCGCAGCTTGCAACGTCGGCTTGATAGTTTGAAATCATGTGCCACTGC
This sequence comes from Alosa alosa, assembly GCF_017589495.1. Lineage (NCBI taxonomy): Eukaryota > Metazoa > Chordata > Actinopteri > Clupeiformes > Clupeidae > Alosa > Alosa alosa. The sequence continues at coordinate 14,845,562 of NC_063204.1, forward strand.
TGGCACGAACTCTTTGTAAATTATGTTTAATTTAAAGTGTTTAAATTGTCTGGCTCTCACTTATGTTAGGCTAGTACTGTAGGGCAGGCACACATAAGATACAGCTACAATCAAAGGAGTTGCAGCTTTATTTAGTAACCACCAATTCACTAACTTTACCTCCCATCCCCAACCCATCTAACTACTATTAGTTTTGAGTATGTGTTTTCTCTCTCCCTCTGCACGCACCGAGTAACAAAAAGGGAGCCTATTGGAGCCACACCACTTCGCACACACTACGCTGTTCTGTTTTTCATTTTCAGAACATTTGAAAAGTACCGTGATAATATCGAGAACCATGATAATGTTGGTCACTATAATAGTCATGTTAAATTTTCATACGGTTGAATCTTTAATATATGGTGTGAATTGTTATTTGTCATGTTTAAAGACTGTAACATTTAGTAAACTAATGAAAATACTTTTTTAAAGATATGATCAATGTGAAAAATATAGTTGTAATTTAAATGTTATGATATACAGCTTCAGATACGATGAAAAGGCTATAACCAATTATTTTGCACAATTATCCCTCAACATTAGTGCTCCTGAATATGTGTTGATTCTGTTTTCCCCTAGGAAGATCCCAGATAAGAAAATATTCATGAATATATTTTATAAATATATAAATAAATAAACCTGTGTTTTAAGAACTCGCTTACACAATTGGTGAATAGGACCCATTGTTAGATTAAAATCTGACTTCGCTCTATTATGTACGTTTGCACTACAACTTTTTGAGGAACTACCTCAAAATACCTCCTACCTCCTTGAATTTCCCCTTGGGGATCAATAAAGTATCTATCTATCTATCTATCTATCTTTTTCTGTGCGTTAGCACCACATGGAACTGAGGCATATCGTAGTTCCTACAACTATTTTAGCTCCTACTTTGGGGTAGGGTCTTTGCCCTACACCGGGCTCACTTGAAAAAGATACCTCTGTCTCAATGTGACTACCCTGGTTGAACAAAGTATAAAATTAAATAATACACTTATACACAGGATATTACTGTAATACAGTAGGCTACGCTACTTGGACAACTAGCAGCTTATTTTATTAGCCAATGAAGCATTGTTTTGTCTCCGAGAGGGTCATGAATATTAGAATGAGACTGCTAGTTTATCTTGGATATTGTATGCAAGTTTACTAAAGGGAAGGAGTATATAGCAGACAACATTGTAGTAAGCAATGCAATAGCAACAACAGTGCATTTTTGATTGCACAGTGTCCATTTCAAGATTTCTAAGTGGGAAAATGCAAACAAGTTGTTCAAAGTTTGGTGCTCCCTTAATGCATGTGTTACGGAATGTCTGCATTCCTACTGGTGGTGGGAATGGAAACCCAAAGAACCTTGTAGTGCGAGCGTTAGCTTTTCCACTGTGTAGTTCCTGTGCTGCTATGTGGTCCGAAAACGCCTTAACGACATTGATGTTAAGCAACAATTAACAACATTGGCTCCTATTCCCACTCGACTTCCCATAAGAACATACAAAGTGGCTCTAAATTTAAGGGGGGGATTTGGTAGATGTGTTAACTGTGTTATTTGCTCTCTCAGTGATCGGTGTGGTGAGGATCCCAATCAGAAAGTAATCCATGGGGTTATCAACTCCTTTGTTCATGTTGAACAGTACAAGAAGAAGTTTCCTTTAAAGGTATGCTGTACTATGTGGAGTCTTTCGTGACTCCACGTGATTGATGGGTGGCTGTATGGATGAATAAATTAGTATATTACAGTCAGCCATTTATTTTCTTTCTTGATGTGTGTTTTATTGTTTTAATGACCTTGCTTTTAATTAATGATTTTTATTATCCTCAAGCTGGGTATTGTAATCAGGTCCTGTGTGTGTGTGTGTGTGTGTGTGTGTGTGTGTGTGTGTGTGTGTGTGTCTGCTCACATAACTTAAACTACTACAATATAAACTGAACCTTTTCCTTCAAAGGTTCAGACAAGGTAGAAGGTCACTAGGAGTAAAAAAAAAGCAAGTCTCATCACAATACATAGCGATTGTTTAAGACAACAATTTGATTATTTTCGTCATTTTTAGTGATATGACTGTTCGATTTGATGCTGGGGTCTGTTTTGATAGGAAACGATTGATTGATTACAGTTCACACAATCTGGTTCATTGTCATGGATTACAAATACAAAATATTATAGGCTACAATTTGAGCATTTTAGTAGTAGCCAAATACTGAACAAACATTGACTGTAAACAGTGGAACACGCAGAGTTTGTTCTACTTTTCCCCTTAAACCTTCTCTGTAATTAGCTAGATGCATTTTAGAGTTTAACACAATTTAAACTCATACGCCCATAAACCACGACACTGATAATACTGTAACAGTCGACTGATCAAGCTTACACTAAAATTAATTTATAATTATGTTGATGTCCTTTTAAAATAGCATATACTGATATGCGCGTAGATCTAACTTCGTTCCTGATAGGCTCATTAGGTGGCATAGCTCACACAGCAGTCAAGTCCATAGCTGTGTGTTAAAACTTCCATCTGAAGTAGTTCTACTGCGGCGGAGATAAGCTACTAAGTCATGCGAACTGAGATACAGTAGTTGCCCCAAATACGTTATACGTTGAGTGTATATTTTCTTAGCTGCTATAAGAGCTGTAGGCTATATCTATCTCTCATCTTCTCTCAAAGTTCTGTAACTCCTCTACTAGTAGATTGAAGCTGTGTCAAAGATTGTGTAAACACACCAAGGTGGACTGTAACAAGCCTGCATGCAGCCATCTACTGTTAAGGAGTACAAGAGAGGAATTTCATGTGGAGAAAATGTTGGTACAAAAATAAATGTGCATGTGCTGATGTTTAATGAGTTACGTTGATGGAACCACATCGTTTGCTATTAGGTTGATGTATTCGTTGATGTATTTAACTTTGGGTGATAGGCAAGGGTTTGCTTACTGCTCTTGTCTTTGAATTGATTCTGTATAACTTTCTTGTGGTACAGTTTTACCAGGAAATCTTTGAAGGGCCCTTCTTGACAAAAACGGGCGAGTATTACAAACAGGAAGCCTCCAACCTTCTGCAAGAGTCCAACTGCTCACAATATATGGAGAAGGTAAGATGGCTTTCAGGAAGTTGTTGCTTTTATATAGACCCCTTTACAGTATGTCCTTGATCTGTTGAGTAAACAGTTGAGCCTTATTTGTTCTTATTTGCCTTATGAAGATCTGTTGAGATCGAAAGTGGCCTTTTTTGAATAAATAAAGTATTTCTTGGAGCCCATATACAGTGTGCAGACCATCTCGTTCTCTCTCTCTGACACGTTTTGTCTGGCACCTGTTAAAACATATTTTGGAGGTGCGCACCTGTTTCCACAAATAAACAGTTGAGCCCGCCATAGGACTTTAAAGACCAATACAGATATGTCAAGTTTATTTATGTAGCGCATTTCATACTAAAGCAAAGATGTGAAGATTTGAAAATCTGATCTATCGTGCAATAATCATTTGTAACGGAAACATAATGTAAAGATGTTCTCCCAAGATTGTGCATAGTGATTGAAGAGTTCTGATCAAGATCATGAACACAATGTGTTTAAATATGTTAAACTATCTAGTAGCCATGTAAAAAGCGCTTGTTTTTGTCAATAAGTAGTAAATAATGTCAGGGATTTTGTTGTTTGGTAGTCAACCTCACACCTAGCCCTTCACAATGATTACTATCACTTAGGGCCCTATCATGACAGTCAAAAGCGCATAGTCACTCGTCAAAAGCTTATTCAAATTTAGTAGGATGTCCAGTCCACATTGGGAGGGTTTGAGGCGTAACATCATTTAAACCAATAAACCAATCAGAATGACATCTGTCATTTCCTTTAATGGCGCAAAGCGCGATGTCAAATAAATGCATCGGTATTTTAACATTCAACGGCGCATTTGAAGGAGGCTGCTTGTGAGACCGTATGGAATAGTCATTCCACTAAACCATACTTTACTAAAACCTAGCATAGCCTTCACGCATTTGCACTCCTCTATTATTTTAACTCATTGGCAAAGTGAAACTAATTTCACCATGGTGTCAGTCAACGACAAGGCAGTTATATGCAGTTACTTTCACTATTGACTGACAATGGGTTACCATCGAAAACATAGGCTGGAAAAAGCAACATCTACCCTAATATTGCTCAAATGACTGAATAAAAAAAACATTTATCCTGCAGAGGAGTTGCTTATATCTCGTGACCGTGCGTCTTCAGCTGTGCTCCATACATGTCTCTCACCTCTTCCCTAATCACTTTTAACCGTCATTACCAATTTGCAAATGATGGTGAATAAATACTCATCATGAGATGTACAGTATTTCGTAATATCTTTATTCTGATTATGTTTCCCATGCGTTGTGCACCCACCAATATGACTGTTGACAAAGCGCTCTTACAATAGCATATAAACAACTCGCCATAGACTTCTGACCAGGTGTACAATAGCGATTTTTGTACAATAGCGATTTTTATGCAATGCGCCAGGCCACTCCCTAGGTTGTTAATTACCACACCCCTTGGCGCATTGTTTAAAAAATAAACGTGCAAGATAAGGAATTAAACTTGGCACCGGGTGGAAAACGAGTTTTACGCCATGCGCCAGGGTGCAAAATACAGCCCTTATTCCGTTTATCCCTTTCACGTTCTATTCAAGCTACAAGAATATTTTTTTCAACCAATATTTCTTACTTTTTAAAGAAAATATTATTAAGTATGCACCGTTGGTATGCACCGAGCAGGATAGAGCCAGTCTCTGTATCCCAGCGGGAGGTGCGACACACCACTGAAAAATCCCATCTGGCTCAAATGTCTACTGTCGTGACAAGACTAAATTCCATGTTCTTAGATAAGCCTGTTTGGCACAAGAATAAATATTTCTTCTTCTTTTCACTTTTATTCTATTCCTTTATTCACACAAGCCATCACAGCAAATAATGGTGTAATCATGCATCATCATGCATGTTAATCAAGTACATTTGAACTGAAATAACCCCCCCCCCCCCCAGGTCCTAGGGCGGTTGAAAGATGAGGAAGTGCGATGTCGGAAGTACCTTCACCCCAGCTCCTATGGTAAAGTCATCCATGAATGTCAGCAGAGGATGGTGGCTGACCACCTTCAGTTCCTGCATGGAGAGTGCCAGAACATCATTCGACAGGAGAAGAGAGACGGTCAGGGAAACCTATCATGCTATGTTATCATGTCATGCCTATTTCCATGAAAGATAGTGGTTGACTGAAAGTGTATAGAGGCTAAAAAGGCTACAAATAATAATAATAATAATAATAATAATAATAGTTCAAAATTGATTGATTTAATAATTGATTTACATGGGTTAAAGATATCCTTACAGCCTCATTTTTCAGTGTGTATATTGTGATGCATATTGAATTACAGACATGGCAAATATGTACACCTTGCTGAGAGCTGTCTCAAATGGATTACCTCACATGATCCAGGAGCTTCAAGTCCATATTCATGATGAGGGGCTTCGAGCTACCAGTAACCCCTCTCAGGAAAATGTGAGTGTGTGTCTGTGTGTGTCTGTGTGTATGTGTGTGTTCATGTCTGTGTGTACATGATGTTCTTGATGTAACCTCTGATATTCTTTCAGATGCCAACTCAGTTTGTGGAGTCTGTGCTGGAAGTCCACAGTAAATTTGTCCAGCTGATTAACACGGTGCTGAATGGAGATCAACATTTCATGAGTGCATTAGATAAGGTAGCTAACATTGCATAACATAACATTAAGGTAGCTAACACTGCATAACATTCTGAAATTGCTTTCTGGGTTTATACCGATAATTGATCAATATTCAGTTCCAGTGTATATACCAATAGTTTGTCATTGGTATTCTTTAATATCACTGAATTGGGCTTATTTTGTAGTCATTGAGCTGTTGAGCTGCCAGATGTAATTTCAGCTCTTTGGAATGGAATCTTTCCAACAGGGGCCACCGCCCTCTGCACAGGCCTCACCGAAAGACAGATTGTATGAATAGCTCATCCACACACACACACACACACAGGCACACTGGCAGTGCACACAAGTTTATACAGACACACACACAGGCACACAGGCACACTGGCAGTGCACACAAGTTTATACAGACACACACACTGGCACACAGACGGGTGCGCATACACACACACACACACGCACAAGCGCAAACAAATGCTTAAACACACTGGCGATGCACACAAGTTTGTATAGACAAGACACACATATACTTGCATGAACACACTTGCGCACAAGTTTGTAGAGACATACACACACACACATAATGGGACACCCGCAGATATACACACCGATGAGCTCACACACACACACACTGTATCTAGACGTACAGCACATCAATACGTAATATGACCGCTACATAAGTGTTCTTGTGCAGTGTGGATGCAGGCCAAAGTATACTTTATCTTTTGTTCCAGACTTGCCTTAGTGAAGCACTGGACTCAGTCACTATATACAGTAGACACACAAACCTGCACACAATAGTAAAAATCTAAACATGCTACAGAGTAGTGTATGATATCATAATTGCAGATATATACTTGTGCAGGGCCATTATAAACATTTGGGTGTCAAAAGAATACCTGTTGTCAAGTTGTTGCAGACTTGTCTTAGTGAGGTAGTGTACACATATTTGTGACCTTGAAGTGAATATGAGGATGATGAACACATATATATTTTTGTATAAAATTTGAACATTGTGTTTACATGCATACCTCAACAACCAATTTAAATTTCAACAATCATTGATCAACCAAGGGGAGAGCATGTAAGACTTGTGGTTTACAGTGAGTTGCAGGAGAAGTGGGCTAAGAGTGATTTTTGTTTTCCTCATGTCGTACATGCAACACTGTTTGGTGGTTGGCATATTATGTACCACTATGCGGTACATCTAGTTTACATTAAAGGAGTTAGTAAAGCCAAGTAGCCTTTTTGATGGGGCAGTTTGATAAATATGGTAACATTTTAATTTCTCTGCTTTATTTGGACTAGCTTGCTCAGTAGCTTATGCACAAGTGTTTGCATTCCCCATGGGTTGACATTTTTAAATAAACAAGGTGAGGAAAGGGGTTGCATTTGGGATAATCTCCATAGGAATACAGAGGATTTGGTCTAGTGTGGGCTACAAATCCTGGTGTAATAATACTAATAACATATGCTGTCATACAAGCCTCTGTGAACTGCTATTGTAATGATTTCTCAGACATTGTCAAGTGGTCACCTGATTTCATTGGTATTTCAGCTTAAAGGTTTAAGCTTGGCAGGGTTGTCTGGCTTTTGACACCACAGCCCCTTGTAATTTGTGATCACCTCAAACAAATCCACTCACTGGCCCTTGTAGTAGCTTCTGATAAGTACTTGTCCAGCATGACTGAATCAAAATAAAGGAGAGATGTTGATGTAGCTACAAATCCTGTCATCTCTACCAGTCTTGGATATGGTCTCCTGTTAAGTTTCTAAGTTTCAGTGACCAACTCTGCATACTTCTTTTTTCAAAGTTTCCAGATGTTGTGCTGCTTTTTTGCTTTGCATGGGAATTTATGTAGACACAAACTTGTTCCTCTCTCTGTCCAGTAGGTGGTGTCAGTACACTACTGTATGTTGAAACATCTGTCTTGTCTGTTTCTTGATGCATATTTTAAGAAGAATGCAATAATTATTTTACATTTTAAATATTTCTTTAGGCCTTGACCTCTGTAGTGAACAACAGGGAACCAAAGTCCATCTGCAAGGCCCCTGAACTGGTGAGAAAATATGTGCTTTTCGTATGTAGGGCCTATATTGCATTTTTTTTTATGCAGCTCCGTACCTTTGTTCATTAGAGTTTACCAATACAAGGTCATAGAAATGCGTTCCTGATTAGGCTTACAGAAGTAATTTTCTTGAAGGATGAGAAAAGTGTAATTTCTAGAAAATAATAATAAACTTCTATTCACAACTGAAACTTATGAATCAATCATTTAACAGTATTTTTGATCCCCCATTTATGTAGCTCTCAAGTGTTTCGGCATCAGCAGACTTGTCTTTATTACAGTTTTGGTCAAAGGTCAAGCAGCACTGCTAAAGCTTGCTACAATGCTACCTGGTGACTTTTGGTGTTTTTTGTGACTGTTTATCTGCCCTTCACGTGACCATGTACCATTAAAATGAATCTGAAGGGGATCCCAAAACAAGTTGCCTGATGAAAGCATAGCTCAGAAAGTGGCAAATTATGACGTAGTGTAGCTTTAACAAACAAGGCTGTTGTTCCCTGAAGCCGTAAGGACACAGAGGTACTTTGATTACATTGTTCTTTTTGTATTTATTCTTTTCTTTTTAAAGCTTGCCAAGTACTGTGACAATCTGTTGAAGAAATCTGCGAAGGGAATGACTGAGAATGAGGTAGAGGACAAGCTGACCAGTTTCATCACAGTTTTCAAGTACATTGATGACAAGGATGTCTTTCAGAAGGTGTGTGACCCTACTCTGACTAACTGCCCACTGTGAACTGAACACAGACACACACATGCTGTGTGTTGTTGTCTTTCTGCTGAATTCCTTTATTTCTTTTTTCTGTTTCACTCCTTCACTCTTTTTGACCTTTAGTTTTATGCGAGAATGCTGGCAAAGAGGTTAATACATGGACTGTCTTTATCCATGGATTCAGAGGAGGCCATGATCAACAAGCTGAAGGTATCACAATGCTGGTGGTTTAAATGATCACAGCACCATTTTAAAATGGAAAGAAAAGTATGATATTTAATGCAATGCTAGCATGAACAAAAATTATGTCGTTCTGCATCTGAAGATAATACTTAATTTAGCATTTAGTATTACATACATTGAGTTGAGGCTATGCCTTTTTGTGTATTGGACAATAATGATGAACTCATTATGTGCCTAAAATTCCTCCCTTGTGTTCCCTTACACATTTTCTCTCTCTCCTCCTTTGTAGCAAGCATGTGGTTATGAATTCACAAGCAAGCTTCACAGAATGTATACAGACATGAGTGTGAGCGCCGACCTCAACAACAAATTCAACAATTTCATCAAAACCCAAGAGACAGTGGTTGACTTGGGCATTGGTTTTCAGATCTATGTGTTACAGGTAAAGCAGTCCCCTCCGATATGTAAAATTGTCTTGTTACGTGGTTTCTAAGCTAGAAATTTATTTTTTATATACAGCAAACATCTCTTCACAAACCGTTAGCTGCCTGTTCTCTGAAGACGCCATAATACGCGGTCCGTGTGGATAGCCCAGGCTCCAAAAACTGCAACAAAGGGCAACAAACAGCCTGATTCAGCTTGGACAATGAAACATAAAACAAGCATGAAACATAGTTTCAATTGCACAGGAGGGAGAAGAAGGGAGGGGCGAGCTTGCTCAACAGAAGTGACTTTACCCAACCTTTAAACATGGTTTATATTTCATGCCAAGTCAGCTAAAATATGAAAAATGTAGCTCTCTCAGTTTTTCTCCATTTTTAGCAAGCCATCAGTTATAATATTTTTGTATCATGTATACCCATACTCCAGGGGCCGTACGCACAAAGCATTACATTTAGTTTAGCCTACATGTTGACAGTTAATTTTTCCCTCACGATTGAGAGCTCCTGTAGCCGCTAGGGATGGCGAAATTTTAAAAACAAATCTTAACCGGCCACTGAGCCTCATTAACCGGTTAAAGTCGGTCACCGAAAATTCTATCCCCATTTTAGAATGGTTAGGCTCCCGTCACACAATGTTAGTTCGTGCCCTTTGTATTATACATTTTCCTCAATCATTGTCCACTACTTGTGGAGGAATAAGGGTTTTGTTTTGGGGAGAAAAATAATTGCTTTCCCTACGCACCCACGCATTGCGGCACACATTACGCTTAACGTCGACCTTCCATGCAACGCGGCACCGAGCTCGGGCTATAAAAAGCTCACGTTACAAAGTCACAAACAGAGAACGCTACATTTGGTGGTGTTACAGGAAAATATATTAACCAACGTCTTTGTAAAAGTACATTTAAGTACAGATGAATAATAAAACACAACAAGTAGGCATATGCTAAGTTAGTCTTTCGTGTCTTCGTTTGCCATTACATTGTTACAATTATCATCATGCCATAGTCAACACGCAGCCACTAACAAGCAGTAAAAGTATAATAATAAAAGTTTTTAGGCCTATATGTTCTAACTGTTTACATAATGGGTAACATGCTTCACATAAGCCTTATATATTGAGTGATCATATCGCCCCATACAATACAACACCAATAACACGTGTGTGCGCAGTGTAATAACAGACGCTGGCTGGCATTCGGGAGCTTTAAAAATAGTGTGTTTTTTTTTTTTTAACCGGCTGCAGAAAATTTTAACCGGTCAACGTTGATTCGGTCAACCACCGGTTAAACGGCTACTGGTTAACATCCCTAGTAGCCGCATGTGCATTTCAAAACATTGCGATGTGAAATGCCACAAACTGCTGCTTAGGGTTGTTTGTGAATAGGTCTTAGTGAGTTAGGAGTCCTCAACTGGCAAATCAGCAAAGGGTTAATTATCTGAAGACACCTTAAATGGAGTTAGATGAAGGCAGCAGTCACCTGAAATTGAGTCAGCTGTGAAAACCATCTGAAACACTGTTGTCGAACCCACATGCCATCAGAAAATGACAATAATTGTACATGTCACATGCACCTGTCATGTGGGCACTTGTGCTTTGAAACAACAGGCCTCAAACATGAAGATGTACAGAAGAACAGTACTTTTGTTGCTATTGCCACCCACTTCAGGAAACAGGCTACCAGCACAACTCCATTGTAGCCTATCTTCTACTTGAGAATAAATTAATAGATTTGTTGATAATTGTGGCAATTGTTTGTCTATGGAGTCCTAAAGTTACGAGTGACGGCCATTATTTGTTGGAGTTTCTCCTAAATTCGCCAGTTTGGAGCTACTTTTTAGCCTTAAGGATCTTTGTGAATACAGCCCCAGGAAAATACAGACAAGGCAGAGTGAGTGTCAGATGTGCCTGCTAATACAAGCGACTGTGGGTGTATATATTTTTTTCCTCAAGGCGGGTGCGTGGCCCCTCACACATGCTCCTTCCTCAACGTTTGCCATCCCCCAGGAGCTGGAGAAAAGTGTACAGATGGTAAGTTACCACAGAGACCAAAGCAGCATCCCATAATTACATGGCAAAGTTCTGAGCATGATGGACCCACCCGGTCTGTAAAACACAAAAAAATAAATGTTATAAAAGCACACTTAAAAACAGTGTGTAAAGTTGCAGATGTTTTGTAAAATAAACATTTATTGGTTTAGTTATAGTGCACCACATACTAAAATGAGTGTTGGATGCAGTGGTTGAATAATCTGCTGTGCTGTCTGCCTTGCACTCCACAGTTTGAATTATTTTACAATCAGCACTTCAGCGGGAGGAAGTTGACCTGGCTACATTTCCTCTGCACAGGTACACAACAATTATTGACTGTATTGCATTAAATGGCTTGGTTTTATATTTTGATCATTCAGACAAGTTGTGGACCCATTTATGTAAAAAAATCATATTAAAGTATGTATTATGGTGAATTAATAAATTGCAGAAGGTTGGGTGGGGGGCGGTAGAGAGGGTTGAAGGCCAAAGCACTGGACAAGGGTGAAGGCCAAGGTGATAGGGCTAGGGTTCAGAGGAGAACACGCAAATGCAATGGTTGCAACATGCCCAACGTTAAAGTTACTTCATTTGTCACCCATGGGGAAAAATGGTCTTGGATAGGAACCGTTGCATCATACACACATAAACAGACATCATTATTACAAAGCAAAATAAACCATACCGTAAATAATCAAACAGGCACATACTTTTGTCCAAACAGCGACAACTACTTGTTGTTTGTGCAACTTTTTCAGATGAATATATCGTTTCACAGTGCAGCTGGTTAAACCACAGATTAATTTAAAAAGATAAGGGCTTATCTCTCCAGCAGCACAGTATGGCTAACTAGATGTTTATCCCTCAAAAAGCCCTCTGATCAAACACACTGTCGGGAATACCGGTACCAGTCTGATGAAGTAGCACTATTGCCTTAGTGATTGTGCCTGAGGCTGATAATCATATACATCACACCTGGACTGCCTGCCTCTTATCACGCTAATCCATAAAATCACGGGAGTGATTACTGCTGAGAGCTTGAACGAACACTGCCCATAATCCCAGTCAGCACAGCAGGCTAACAACACTCTTGTCCCATGGATAAGCAGAGAGTGGGAGAATATGGAATTTATGGGAAAAATGTTCCCTTTGTTTGACCCATCCAGTTAAATGTGTTGATGCTGGTAGACTCACAGATGTATTGTTAAGTCGGCAATTACTTGTAAAACATACTGTGATGCAATTATATAGCGTGAAAGAGTTGGATTGGTTGACCAAGGGATTCAGATGGTTTGAACAGAATAACAAAGGTAGCCAGCAGCCCAACCAACAGAGACCCTGTCCCTGAATAACTGAAGCAGGTGTGGGCTTGGTTAGTACTTGATGGGAGAAGACCTGGGAAAACTATGTTGATGCTGGAAGTGGCATTGGTGGGTTAGCAGAAGGCAGTCTTTCTTCTGGTGATGGAACAAGCACAATGCCCCAGTGCAGTGACAGAGACTCTGTGCTGTAGGAGATGCCTAAACCGACGTCCTGACCTCACCAAGGCCATAAAAGATCCCATGTCACGCATTGCAGGTGTCCTGGCTAAATTCCCATCTTGGCTCATTCTATTTGGCTCCCCTTTCTAATCATCTCCCCAGTATGATGTACACATGGTGGTACACCCCTTCACTGTAAAGTGATTTGGGTACCAAGAGAAGCACCTTTGTAAATGTTATGTCATGCTGTTGTTGTTGATGAATTTACACAAAAGGGTTAGAGGCCAAGTGATTTAGATGGGTTGAAACGAGTACAATAGTAGGTATATATTACTTATAAACATGTTCTATTGCTTCTTTAATTGACATTGGTCTGTTGATTTCAAAAAGTAATTAATAATATTGTCATTGTGACTACATGCAAAATTAAATTGACCTAACTAACATGGTCTTCCCATGTTCTTCTCTTTTCAGGAGAAGTGAAAATGAATTATCTGTCAAAGCCATATGTTGCCATAGTGACTACCTATCAGATGGCTGTGCTGCTCGCGTTCAACAACAGTGAGACGGTGAGCTACAAGGAGCTGCAGGACAGTACGCAGATGAGTGAGAAGGAGCTACAGAAGACCATCAAGTCTCTGCTGGATGTCAAGATGCTCAACCATGACTCTCAGAAAGTAAGGATGATATCACTTTCACATACAAATCCCAATTGTGTGTCATAAAATGGGATAGATAACACATTTTCATTTCACACTCAGTCTTACATAATGGGTGTCTGATATTTCTACCTGCCTGTTTTTAACAGTATGCTATGGGGGCGCAAACTTTCGTGAGACATGTGTTTGGGAGCTGAGCAGCCAAACTGCACAGGCACCCTTAAATTTCCGTTGTTCCGTTGCCAATTTAACTGTTAGTGAAAAGTTTCCTTTGCCAGATAGCTAGCATAGCAACTAAATAACAATATCAGGAAACCGCAACAGCTGATTTTTTTTTAAACAACTAATTTCTCAAAATCAATTCAGCAATAAAAGGCAGCATTAGGTTCAAAGTGACCATAACCAATTAAGGAGGATATGTAAGGGATAACGGCCGCCGAGGTGTCCTGTTATACGGAATTAATGGACGAGGGCGGAAGACTGCGCGTCAGGGAGTTGCCTCCGCCCAAGTCCATTAATTCCGTATAATAGGACACCTCGAAGGCCGTTATCCCGCTTATCACCCGGTTGCCACTATAGGCAATAATCATGCCTTTATAGCACGCAAAGTAAACACGCAGTTCCGTTTAAAAAGAAACCGACTTGTTGTACAACTTTCTTTGGCGCTATAACAGCGATAGACAGTTAGCTTGTTTACAGTTGATTTCATTTTTTTTTTTACCAGATCTACTACATAGGTGTCCTGTTATTCAGAATTAATAGCCACCCCACCAGCCAATCAGAAAAGAGTATTTCTTCTCACCGGGTGATAATAAATGTTAATGTCACATATATCAATGCAGTGGGTAAAGTGTGGAGAAATATTTAAGGTTTGGGCATAGACCATAAAATTGAGACTTAACACCCTTCGTAAATTCACCCTGTTCGTTTCAACAGTAGATCAAAACATAAATATGGTTTTCACTGTTTTACAGAATGAGACATGGGCAACATGAAAACACATATCCTTGTCTTTCAATAAAAATAGGTAAATGGACTCAATCTATTTTGAGCAAATCTCTGAGATCTGCCCCTTAGTTAGGACTGGAGTCCCCTGGCTCACTCATTTTGAATGTGAACACACAATTTCCCTCAACCGTTTTTACGACAAAGTTAATTGCTAAAGTTATCTTAAGAGCCACTTTCTGTAAAATGGAGTTATGTTAAGATTCCAATTCCAATGGGCCATATGCAGGTTTTCCCAAAGACAATGAGTTACAGAACCGAACAAAAATTGCGTTCAATCTCGCTTACCGGAAATGTCTTTGCATCCTTACCCAAACGTGGAAGTGATGTGTGCATACAGCCCATTCCAATTACCTCAAAAGTAAATTGGGAAGGAAACTAAAGGTGGTCATGTATCATTGTGAACTGCCTGATTCTTGCAGAGTCACTCTTACAAAGCTGTCAGTGGGAGATCAGTGAACCACTAACCGAAAAGCTAAACCAAGATTATTCTGTTTAGCTTCAAATTAGTGTTCATATTTTTGCATACACACTAATGTAAACATGAATTGTTTAAACATTACTCTTTTTTTGCTGTGTTACACAGGAGGAAATTGAAACAGAATCAACATTTTCACTAAATTTGACTTTCACCAGTAAAAGAACAAAGTTCAAGATCACAACATCAATGCAGAAAGACACACCACAGGTATTGTACAGTCATTGAAATTGTATGTAAGGGATAATGTCTTGTCAACTGTCCAATATCAGAAAATAAGTCCGGACAGTGCGAACAGAAAGGGTCTTGCTTCATCCTGATGGGACGATATTGACCGGTGGACGCTACTTGCCAAAGGGACAAAAAAGAAACTCTATTTTGTTTCTGTTTCGTGGCTTTCACAGTTTGCCACACACATAGAACTTGAAAGTTTCAGTTGAAAGTTGATAAGGCCCTTTCAAAATCAGTGGAACTTGCTGGAGCATTCTGAAGAGCCATATAATAATGTAGTGTATTTAATAGCTTTTCTTTGACTTGAGTGATGAGTGTTGTGGGATATATACACATATATTTAAATATGTTTGTCTGTGTTTCATAGGAGATGGAGCAGACGCGGAGTGCAGTGGATGAAGACCGAAAAATGTATTTACAAGCTGCAATAGTGAGAATCATGAAAGCCAGAAAAGTCCTGAGACACAACGCTTTAATCCAAGAAGTGGGTACAGATATACACACAAATGCAGTATCACTGATACTATTTTAGTATTTATAAAATAAGTAAGTAAGTAAGGCGTTCAATGTAAGGTGTAAAAGCAATTTCTTTCACCAAAGACCTTGGAAACCTTTATAAGGTTTATATGGTGAGGAACCTATGGCACTTGGAGAAATTTGAGTTGAGACTTCATCACAATAAGTAGCCAAAATAGGCGAATGTTACACTATTGTTTCAATCCAACATAAAACACAAATGACTGTGATTAGCCGATTTCACAAGATGTTGACAACATTTCACTGTGTAATGTTGTCAACTTGAGTTGAAATTTCAAATATCCCTGTGTTAACAGTATAGACAGCACATGACTGAGACCATTTAGTTTCTAGCTTCTGTGCAAGCACTTAATAGCCTGGCCAAGCCCACCTAGAATCTCCTTTCAGTGAGATACTGACTAGTCTGGCAGACGACAATTCGCTAGTGCTTCCCTTGGCCACAAATTGTGACGGGCCAATCAGCAACGTGAGTGGCGAGCAGCCTATGGTAACCTAATTAAATGCTCAGCGGGCCGGATTAAAGTGCGTGGCGGGCCGTAGTTTTCACCGCTGGACTAGATCAATGATTTCAAAGTGAAGGCAAAGTCTCTGCGCCCGTTACAATGCTTTAGATGGAAATGTTTCCCAATCATTAGAGGCCAGACTCTTTTCACAAAGTGAATAAGTCTGGTTTTACCAGTCTTAATACATCTAAATACAAACACAACACTTTAAACTCACTGCAGTGTAAACATCAGTAAAGACATAATGATTTATTTTTATGCATACACATTAGGATGGACAATTAATCGAATTAATCATGATTATGACTTACAACGATTATGAAAACAACATAGTTTCATAACAATGCTCTCCCTTGAGTGTGGTGTGCATTATCTTTCTGCGTATATTTTTGGTTGGATTGTATTTAAAATTCAATTTAAAAGTGTAAAATGTTTTGAAAATGGATAAGTTCCAAAATCACTGAGTAATCGTGTTTAATAATCGTGACCTTAAAATTGAACAACATAATCGTGATAATGATTTCTGCCATAATCGAGCAGCCCTAATACACATAGACTTACACACTCAGTTGTGTGTTTAGGAGGCATGCTTTTCTCTTTTCTCAAGTGATCACATGATTTACTTCTGACCACATGTCAACAGGTATCTAACACTTTCTTTCAGTGCATCAGTCAGCCTCATCTAGCCCTCATCTCTGCCTATCCGTGTCTGTCTGCAGAGAGGCAATGGTTGCTACAACGAATCCTTTTCATGATTCACATTTTGTGTGCTTACTATTTCTCTCTGTAATGAAAAAAATACATGGTCAGAGTTGAGGGCCAAGAGAAGACATTGTAAGAGTAGGGCCACAAGAGGGGCATCACAGGGCTGAGAAAGGAAAGTAGTACTTTCGGCTAAAAGCCTATGCTCTATGAATATGTAGCTCTCTTATCTATGTAGGAGCACTACAAGTACCAAGTTCTTCTGCTCAAGGTCACCAAGATGTAATTTCAAGAGCTACTTGTTTGTCAGTGTCCACGTGTTTTCTTTCTTTGTAGGTGATTAACCAGTCCAAAGCCCGGTTCAACCCCAGTATCAGCATGATCAAGAAGTGCATTGAGGTCCTGATCGACAAGCAGTACATTGAGCGGAGCCAGAGCTCAGCCGACGAGTACAGCTATGTCGCATAACATGCACAAAAGAGAAAGCAACAAATGCAAAAGCGGAACGAAACAAAATCTAACAAAAATAGACCATTATTATCAGTTTCTTTTCTGTCGGCAGCGACTGCCATGGCTATGACCTGATTTTGGAGGAAGCGTCTGGACTGTTACTTCATTTCGGAAATGGCCATGGAGTTGCCAGGCAGCCACCAGATGCCCCCAACACCCCACTCCATCACTCTCCTGCCCCACCCCAGCCTCACCCTTCTTTATGCTGTTTACAACATCACCAGTGCCACGCCATGTGCGTCAATGAGAAATGCCTATAGCTACTGGAGCGCAAATGCTGATAAACCATTTCTCAGAAGCATAACTGAAAAAATAAGAACGCAAAAGACAGAATGAAAATTGAGATGCGTTCCAGATATAAGATGTATGAAGCAAGACATAAGAAATTACAAAACAAAAAAAAAATTTAAAGGAAGAAAAACAACCATGCTTTTTTTCTCACGTTTGCAGTTGTTGTGTGTTTTTTAATGTATCAAAGTAAGAAAAAAAAAAAACTATTGTAATAAAACCGGCATACTGATAACTGTATTTACTTCAAAATGTAAAGACATTAAAAAATGAGGTGACAGACATGATCCTGCTGCTTGTCAATAAATAAAGAAAACAGCCAATGTTACCTACTTGTCTCTTTAGAGAGCAACGTGTAATGGTCTGCCATTGTAACTTGTAACCTAGGACTATGAAAATGTGCGCCAAGAAATTCTGGGACTTTTGTCATTTGCCAGATGATGCTGGGAAGGTGATTTGGACAGGACTGTTGAAAAGTTAAAGGAGGGTTCAACAAGCTTTTCAAGTTCCATCTTATTCAAAATACTCTTGGAATAAGAGAGCTTTACCATATTGGAAAAAAAAAACTGGAGCATCTGGGTTGCTGCCCTTTTTTATCTTTAATTTTCTCACCACCAGCTAATAATTGCTGAAAATACAGGCTACAGTAATCTCATGTATGAAGTGGTGAAACAAATAATGCTCTCGGCAAATCCTGAAATTCCTTATGTTCTTTACTGAGGGGGGAGCACTATATCACATACAGTATGCAGATCCAGCGAGATTGAAAAAACAAAAAATAGAACTCCTATGTAAAGTCAATTGACAAATCTCAATTTTTATATGCTACCTTTCCCCTTCTCCAACAGTTACTAAAATAGTTGTGTAATGCAAGTGGAACCAATATGAGAAATGGCTGAAATGTAGCAGGTGTGTGCAAGTATTTCTGATTTCCATTGGAATGTATGCAATGTGTAGAACAGGTGGAAGACGGTATTAAGTAGTATATCTCAAATCGAATGAAGAGAAGCTAAAAGAATCCTACAACATTAAAACCATGATGTGAAGTTTTATATGTGTGGGTTAGTAACCACTAGGGGGTGCCTTGAATATCCTTGACATCCTAACCAGAACCATTCTGCTGGATGCATTACGTTGCAAGTTTCTTCACATCAGTTGGCAAGTAGCTGTTAATTTAACCGTAACGTGGTGGCTCCACTGTTACATGGCTGAACACTAGGCCTACCATGTCCTCAGTTTCTTTATTTTATTGGACATCAAAGTGGTGATTTGTTGAATTAGCGTTCAATAATAATACACAATTGTAGTTGTCTTAAAAATATGTGCTTGTATGAAACTTTGAATGAAATAGCCTATAATTAAGTAATATTTAAGTCGATACAATGTATTTTGTTGCGGTCCGTAGGTCTGGTTGCCTGCTAACTTTGGAGTGAATAGCCCAACCTAGACTCGACTACTCGCTTTCACCAGAGAGGGGAGTCCCAAGCCCAACCCCACGTTTAGGCGTAGGAACAGACCAGACGACTCCTCTACTCTCTCGTAGAAACACTGAACAGGTGGTCAGAAATGCGTACGTGAGTACCTTTGCCATGGAGAAAAGATGATTTTCCTACACCTTGTGTATCTTGGATACTATTTTTATATCGCCAAAGAGAACTGATGACAAATAGCTCTTCCCAAAGTAGCAACAGAACGAGCGCTTTCATTGGAATCAGAGGGAATATCAGGAACTATGAAAGTCACCGTGTGTTTTGGAAGGACCAGGGTGGTCGTTCCTTGTGGCAATGGGAATATCAAAGTGCACAGTCTCATCGAGCAAGCAGTAATGCGATATAAGAAAGCAATTGCCAAGGTAAGTTGTGTCGATGTGGTTTACTCGATGTTGAATCTCAGTACGAACTGCGTCGCGGTTTGCACAACATGGCGCTTTCTGGGAGAAGAAAAGAGGAGAGAAGGGAAATTCTTAGACCTTTTAAAGTATAGCCAGAAATCGGATAATTACGTTTTGTTTAATGTGATGAACGATGACGCCTCAATGCATTTCGATGTGGTCCAGATTATTTGGATTACCTTGCTAGCTAAACTTCATCGTAATGAACTGCTCTCAACAGTTAGTAGCAAGTACTACTTTACCAAGCTGCAATACAATTCTGGCTTCCTAGTCCTTGTTGCCCATCATATGTTGTTACTGCTTCAATATTGGGTCAGTTTTAGATTTTAGTTTTGTAATGCTACTGGCCGTGGTAACGTGTACCTACAGATGGTCTATTGTCAGCGTCTCATTGCCGCGCTGTTTTAGATGATAATCAGTTCAGTGGAAGGAAAAGGTAAGTAGGCCCACGTCAGATAGGAATTCATGTTTATTTTTGATTGTTTCTGACAAAGTAGGCCTAGCTGGCAAAGTAGACCCCTACCCATTAATTTAGTTCTTATTATCAATCAATTTTTGGAAGGAAATATGTTACAGTTGACCCCAATGACGTCTAATAATTAAGCTCAGAGGTCGACATAGTCAAATAATTACTCTAATCAATCTGAATCCGAGCTGTCACTGATAGATGCGTGGCTCAGAAAAAAAGTATAAACTTAATGAAAACAATTGTGGAGTAGGCATTGTCCATATTGAATAGTTTTACATGTTTGCTTTTTAATGTAATGATCACCAGCTAAAAGTTATTTAGACGTTTGGGTGAAGCTATTTCTTTAGGATAAAGTTGGGATTTAGAGCTGAGATCCATGTCTGCTTTCCAGTTTTCTCTTCACAGAATTTCAGTGTTCACCTATTTGTTAGCCTGGGTGAATCTACACTAACCTGTTAGCAAATTTGAATTTGTGTGTGTTTGTTGGGCTGCATTTGTTGTCCTGACTTCATTGGAAATCTTGAGGTTGAAGGTTTGTCTGTGTTTCTCAAGAAAGCCCCTGAATCTTCTTGTAAATTAGTAGGCCTATCAGTATCATGTCATGGTCTACAATTTTACAGGCCTGGAATAGTTTGGCGAACCAGAGCAGCCATAGTTTTTCTTTACACAAGGCTAAATACTAAAATTGCGTGTGCATGTGTGCGAGAGATATTACATTTTGAGGTTTTCCCATTTCACCACTTGCAGTTGGCTTGTTGTTGTCTGACAAACCTTCTTTATTCTTTAATGATCAGACTAATAGCCAGGTCAGAATGAAACCTTTGATATTTCCTTGGATATGAAAATATTAGTCCAAATAGTCAGTCTGATGAGTTATAGCAAGTAGCCTATAGTTTCTGAGAATGTTCAGAGACTTCCTGTGTGTTTGTCAGGGTAGTGGATATCTGTAGGCCGTTTTTAGTTTTTTGACATTTTGCTAAAACTAAAACCAGTGTCTTGTCAGGGAGTCCAGAAACATTAGAAACGCATGTTGTTCAAGTATACATTGTGAATTGTGCATTATTTTGCCTGAAACATATTTTTGAATTTTTAATGAGTTGATTGAGTCACACATGCCTTTGCCCCACTCTTACTCTGTGACTTCTGGCTGAATATGCATCATAGTATTTTTTTTTTTTTTTAGCTGAACCTCTGGAAAAAATGTAATTTATTATGATACAAGGGCATACACACACACACACACAACACACACAAACACAAAGACAGATTCTCCAGTGCAAACATTAAACACAGTCTCTTGTGGCCAAGCATGGTCGTTTTCCATGCCTCAGCAGAATGTCGGCGGCTGCTCCATTGATTAAGGCCGAGTGTAGTTTTGAGCTTACAGTATGCCAAGCCTTCTCTATTCCTCTACAGACTCCACCAGCACTGGAGAGGGCTTATGGCAAGCCCTGCTGAATCAGTGCTTTGTCTTGGAGAACATGGCAGAGAGGCTGAATTAGCCCTTTTTATGATAGTGAGCAGTGACACAGTGATGGAGAAAGCTAGCTCTTTATAAGTAGCCCCTTACAAGACACCTATGCCCCCCCACACACCTTTTCTGATTATTGAAGGTGATATCTGCTTCTGTGTGTAAGCCCAGCATGTTTACTCTTAGCATGCACAACACATAGCATTCCACAACACACAGTTTAGATTAGATGGGGCTGCTGTACATTACTGGCTTTTGTTTTTCAAATAATAATATATCTGGGCATGAAAAGTATTTCTGCATTATGTTTCTCTGATTGAAGTCAGTGTGACATTGGCCACGTTGTGTGGAATACAATCCTCTTCTGGACTCGGGCAGCACATTGTACTCAGGATCTGTATATGCACTCCTTCGTGGCACAACATGCGCTACCAATAGCCTGAATGTCTAACCAAATAATCAAAATAGAACAGCCTTAGTGAGCATTTCACTGGGTTTATCAAGCAGGCACCTTCATTCATCAATGTTTCGTTGAATTAGGCCCACAATACCTCCATAGTTAAGGTTCTACATGGTGTCTGGCGTCCCGGAGCCACCCCCCTACACACTCATGATGGGTTGAGACATGTTACCAACCGAGATATCAAGTATCAGTCCAGAAACATAGCGACAAGATTTCACATACCTTTGTGTCAATTCAGGTCATAACAAGACCTTAAGTAGCCTGTGAGTGCCGCAACCATAGCCGTTGGTTTGTCTCAGATAACAATTTTACAGTGACCGTCCTCGAAATCCAAAATCCAACAAAAGTGTTGTGGCTGACTTTGCTACAAAGCCTCTAACACCTATCACCACTGGTCTTGCCAAATTAACGGATACTCTGTCTCTGCTGAAAGTACTGAAGCTAAGCAGGTGTGGCCATGGTTAGTTCTTGGATGACAAACCTCCTTGGTAAGTTGCTGCTGGAAGTGGTGTTGGCTAGTAGGTGCCATTGTTCCCTCTGGCCAGGAATCAATCCCAGTGCCCCTGTGCAGTGACGGGAACACTGTACTGTAAGAGATGCCGTCCATCTGATGAGGCATTAAACTGAGGTCTTGACTCACTGTGGTCATTAAAGATCCTGTGGCACTTATTGCAAAGATCCTTTGTGTCCTGGTTAAATATCCAACCTGTCTCATTCGATCTGGCTCCCTAACATCCCACAGTCCAATTGGCTCATTTGTTCATTCCCTCACTCTCTACCTCAAGCTGGTGTGTGGTGAGCGTTCTGGTGGCATCACCCAGGTGGTTGCTACACATTGGTGGTGGTTAGTGAGGTTTCCCCTTCACTGTGAAGTGCTTTGGGTGCCTTCATTAAAGCATAACTTTAGCCAAAATACATTTTTGTGAAGGTACCCGAGTCAAACTCTTGCTTACAAGCATAATTACGTCCAAAGCGCCACTTTTAAGCTTATCCGTGTTGTCGTTTTCGGGTCAAATGGCCTTTTGAAGTAGCCTGACGAGCCAGACCCACATTAAAATGTAGGGTCTGGGCACTCACCGTTCGCAGTGCTCAGTCCGAGGGGCGGGATAATCAGTTGTCTTTCAAATTCCCTCTGCACGCAATAGGACAGCGGCAGCGCTATGAGTCCCATGCGTTTCCCACCAGCGGAGCTAGTTGGCTAGTTCAAACGTTTGCCAATTTAATAAAAGCTTAACTCAGGGAATTCAAGCCAAACCGTTGCAACTCTGCCATCAATCATTATGTTAAGCCCACCTAACGACTCTATACATGATTTCATTGGCCTGATTGAGTTTCGATTTCTGGAGCTCACAAGCCAACGGAGAGTTGCTAGACTAGCCTTGGCAGCAAATGTAATTTGCTGCCGCTAGGGGCGCGTCTAGATTTCTAGGCTACTTTTGAAGGGGAATCGTAGGGGCACTACTGTTTTGATACATGATCGCGTCAAAATCGCTATTTTTAAAACACTAAGAAGGCTCGACACAACACATCAGTGTCTCTACACATGAACTTGAGCATTGAGAACAGTGTTTGTGTACACAGAGTTTACTAAAAGAAAGGTTTTGCCAGCCATGTTGCCTTACTTCTAGTGAATTATGCTAAGCTAAGCTAACAGTTTCAGACTGGGTTATTGCTCTCTGGGGCAATAGACTGGGTTATTGCTAACTCTGGGGTAGGCAGCAAATAAGTTACTCTTCCAAAAAGCTGGCGAGTTCCTTTAAAAGTGCAGTCAGCCATAACATCTTTTGGTCACATTCAGCAAACATCTCCTCACGATCCGCTAGCTGCCCATCCTGTGAGTACCCTACACTGTAAAAGGCAGAGCAATATTGTTGTGCTCAAATGAAAAGTTTTTAAGTCCAGGTGTGTTAGAGCCAATAATGTGAAGACGAAGCTGTAAGTGGTTTGCACTCTGAAAAAAAAAGGAGCAACTAGTTTTAATAGAGCAAGAGCAGACATTTCAGCCATCCGGCTATTCTCAATGCTCGCTCGTTGATTCACTGCAAGCATTGAGAATAGCCGGAAACAAAGTACAAGTATGAACACAATTATATTAAGAGTTAAGCAAGTTGTGATTGCAGATGTACATCTGACCAAAAATGGTATGTGGGGTAGCTAGGAAACATAAAGTTATGTGGGACCAGATCAATTTATGATCATTCATTGTACAAGTGCCAAAGGATTTAAGTATTTTATTTGTCACATACATAGTGATACTGTAGTAAAACATGTTGTGAAATGGCATTTAGCTGTTCAGTGTCCTGACACAACATTGTGTACAACAATGTTGTACATTCACAGATAAGCACACATTGTTAATACCATTGTTATACCTATGTGTACTATTTATCAATAGTGCAACATTAGTCTAGTTGACAAAAAGGTGAACCCGGAAATGTTGAGTACACCAAAGTTTTATGTTGAAATATATAGTATGGGTCCCCAGCATGCAGAAACCGGATGCTAATTTGCAAATGCTGGGCAATTTGTGTAATTAAGCTAATTAGCATAAATAAGCATAATTGCCTATATTGATCATATTATAGGAGCTGCTTGGCCAAAATGGACAATGTTAGTATGTTTTTAGGGGTTACTGGAGATGCTGAGTCCATATCTGACACAACTTTCAAACTTTCAACAAAATTGAAAGTCACTATTTAAACATGGTTTGGTCACGTTCTTACTCTCATTAAGCTGAGTTTTTTGGGGGCGATTTAGACAGATTTTTGGAGGATAAAAATGTTCAGTGTTCAGGAATAATTTCAAGTTATTTCTGAATTCCACAATAATTTTGGAAATAGCTATTCACTGGCCCTCTGCTGTGACTCACAATTGAGTAACAAAGGGAAGAACTAGCCTCTACTACTCCTCCTGTCCTCATCCATACTCCGTCCTGTCGCCATCTTCTCAGACTCTTCATCCCTGTCTATCTGCTCTTTTAGCTGTGTATATATATATATATATATATATATATATATATATATATATATATATATATATATATATATATATTGCAACATGTAACATCACTGCCTTTGCAGAAACAATAATTAGTACAGGCCAGGCCTACAGCTGCACTTTCCAGATACATGTATACACAGTTTTAACCCAGCTTTGCAGTTACTGCTGATAACATCTAACAAATCAGCAGGAGCAACAGGACTTGAATCGAGGGTGGGCGAGTTCCTCTCCTTTCTTCATACCTGTCTTCTTACTCCATCCAAACGCGGTGATATCCACAGCCGGTGGATCAGGTCGGTCTGCTGCTTTCCAAAGCAGCACCTGTAGATGGGCACGTTTTCCATGGAGGAGTAAGTTGCGTTCTGTAGGAGACAGTGTCTTTAGTGCTGGAGGACCCGGGAATGGGAGGCCTCACCGCCTGGGATGGATTACTGCACAGGCCTACGGGGCCCAGGGTCTGGCTACGGGAGGAGTGCTAGCCTGAAGAGGATCTCGATGCAGTGGACATGGCGGAGAAGGGCTTCACGCGACTTTGGAAGATGAGGTGGTGACGCCGACCTGCTTCACCGTGAGAAGACTTTGAGCCCCTGGCCCCGCCAGGCAGCTTTAGGTTGGAGTTGGCGGTGGCCCTGTCTGCAGAGCAGAGCAGAGGTGGTGCCTTGAGGATGGACGGTTCGCGGAGCCGTTTGAGGCACGACGGTTGGGCAGCTCCGGCGGAAGGGCCCTCTGAAAAACGGAACTCTAAGCCTTTGGGTGCGTGTGGGAGGCACCATGCTGTGCGGGTGCCTGTTCTTGTTGGCCTGTTTGACGGCGCTCTTTAGAAAAATAAGGGGGAAAAAAGTTTGTTGTGTGAAACCCGATGGCACGAGCCAGAGAGAAGAGAGAAGAAGAGTGGAGCGGCCGGGAGCAGCGGAGGACAACTATGTGATGAGGCAGCAGAGGAGGGACGCCAACGTCGGTAGCTGTAGCCCGATTGCGCAGCGTGGTCCGGCTACGATGGAGCTGGAGTCTGCCTCGACTGGTGAGACGACGGAGCAGAGCGTTGGAGGTGCGGTGCCAGTTATGGTGTTCAGTGGTGGGGAGTCTGCCAGTGGAGGCTAGGCCCTGCCAGGTGTTGGAGAAACGTTGTGGTGATGCACACTGCGAAAGTGCGACCTGAGGGCGTTCTCTGAAGGGAGCTGGGGACGAGCGGCGACAGGCCAGGTGACTGCCAGCACTACCCGCATTGGGCTGCTGGTGGTTGTGGTTCCCCTGGGTGAGTAGGGCTCTTCTTGGTGTGTGCACCCCACCTGCTGTGTGGCAGTGCCAGAGACTTTGCTGGACTGAATGTGCCGCGGGGCGGCAATGGCTTGTTGGGGGAGCTGTGTAGCGTCAGCGCGTGCTGGACTGTGCTTGAGATTCCCACAATGTTTAGCACTGGGGATTCTGGGAGAACTTTGGGGTTGTTATTATGTGTGCTTGTGCCTGTATGGTGCGGCTGCGTCCAACCCTATGTGTGTAAGGTGCGAGTGTTCTTGACTTCTCTGGCGTGTGCTATGTTCTGTGCCGATGTCCCTGCTCCCGACCTTTAATAAAGCTTTTGATTAGACAACGCTGTCTCATCAATCATTACACTACTAAATCTGCTTAGCATCATTAGCATGCTGCACATATTTGTTAAAGCTCTTGCATTCAAGTTGAGTGATCATCTCAATACCAATGTTTCCCAAAAGGGCTTGTCCCTACGAGAAGAGTATTACCTTAAACACACATGAGGAAACAGTACAATCAGTAGACTATGATAAGCTAGCCAACTATGCTTCTTTGTGTACAATATTTCCAGGCTTCAACCAGACAGCTGAATATTGTAGAGTTGCAATAGAAATAGTAGGCCTAAGCTATAGGCTAATCTGCATAAAGTGTGCTGTCATAAATATCAGACATTCAGTATTCTCTCTTTTAATATCAGGATATAAAATAATACAGATATATTGTAATCCTCTGGTGTTCTAAGGTAGGCTATTGAAATGTCTAGCCCGACCCCTCCAAAAAAATCGAGGTTCGTATAAAACCGTGGGTCAAAAATTGTGATACGAATCTAATTGTTAGGTTGGTGTATCGTTACATCCCTACTGTATATCGCTACAGCCCTATCCTCCAAAAATCTGTATAAATTGGACCAAAAATGTTTAGCAAAATCAGGTTAATGAGAGTAAAAATGTGACCAAACCAAGTTAAAATAGTGATTTTGAATCTCAAAAATGTCAGATATGGACTCTGCATCTCCAGTAACCCCTAAAAACATACCATCATTGACGCAGCTCTTATAATATGATCAATATAGGTGTTTATGCTAATTAGCTCAATTACAGAAATTGCCCAACATACAGTGATTGCCAAAAGTGTTGGTACCCATGCTAAAGTTGACTGAAAAGAGGAATATAAAATCATCTTTTGGAAATTGATCTTAATACCTTAAGTGAAAAATGAGGAAATATCTAACCTTCAAGGACACCAATTTTCTTAGTGAATGAATAATGTATCAAAATAAATAAATGTTCTTCCTTAAAATACAGGGGTCATAAGTATTGCCACCCCTATGTTAAATTCCCATAGAGACAGGCAGATTTTTATTTTTAAAGGCCACTTATTTCATGGATCCAGAATACTGTGCATCCTGATGAAGTTACCTTGGCCTTTGGAATTAAAATATCCCCACATCATCACATACCCTTCACCATACCTAGAGATTGGCATGGTGTTATTTCAGTTAGCCTATTAGCTGGTTTGATGCTCATTGAGCTCAATGCAAATTAAACCAGCTAATAGGCTAACTGAAATAACACCATGCCAATCTCTAGGTATGACTGGCCTTTAAAAATAAAAATCTGCCTGTCTCTATGGGAATTATGACCGCCGCTAGCGAAGCGGTCATATACGGCTTGTCAAAATCTACTTCCTGAATTTTTGGTCAACGATACCCGGGACACCGAACCACCGGGGCACATGAAATTTGGTGGGTATGTAGACCCACTAGACTTTACGGGAAAAATTTCGTTTAGGTCCCCGGGGCCACTCCCCGTGCTGGGCCCCCCGAACCGCAAAAAAGCAGTTTTTCCTAAATAACTACCTGAACCGTGGCACTGAGGATGAAGAATATTTTATGGTATGTTGGTCTCAAGGGCCCACATCAACCTGGCCCATAATCACTCATTCGTGATTTGCACCCCCCCGGTAAAAAATGAAAATGCAATATTATTCTGCTTTAATCGCCCCTATCTTCAGTTAAGATGTTCAGAACTGCACCAAATTTTATGTGTATGATTGACCTAGCATTCTCTGGGGGTATGCCAAGTCTCGTAGAATTTCATCCATGGGGGGGTCTAAAAAAAATGAGGTTATGTGTACATTTAGCCAATTTGATTGATTGCATTTGTAGAAAACTATAAATACGGTTATACCAAGCAAATTGATAGCAGCACTGTAATTGTATCTTTCGACTGTCATTTGTTGCACGTGCTACAAAAATCATTCTGTGCAATGGAAGATTTACCAACGTTACACCGGTCTGATACAGTTTTGCCTATACATGCGTGAGGGGCAGCCGTGGCCCACTGGTTAGCACTCTGGACTTGTAACCGGAGGGTTGCCGGTTCGAGCCCCGACCAGTGGGCCGCGGCTGAAGTGCCCTTGAGCAAGGCACCTAACCCCTCACCCGCCATTGAAGCAGGCAGCTCACTGCGCCGGGATTAGTGTGTGCTTCACCTCACTGTGTGTTCACTGTGTGCTGTTTGTGTTTCACTAATTCACCGATTGGGTTAAATGCAGAGACCAAATTTCCCTCACGGGATCAAAAAAGTATATATACATATATACTTATATACTGAGACTGAGACGCCTGTTTATTTTGTTTTAAGTGCGTGCAGGGTGTGAGACGGGAATCAATGTGCTTTGATTCCAGCTTGGTAGTTGTAGTCTGTGAAATTAAAACGTGTGTGTGAAGTATCCAAACAATGACACCTTCATTTCATTATGGCTGCTTTAGCAACTTAAGCTACTGTGTAGTGAGTCCCATTTAGAAGTGGCTACTTCATTCGCGCTTTCCTTGACTCATGGAGCTGCGTGAATTTTATTACAACTTTTCGCCACGATATGGCAGTTTAAGTCCGTTTGATACTGTAAGGCGTGAGCCATTGGTTTCCAAAGGAGATTTTATTTGTGTCGCCAGCATAGCCTATACAATTTATGTTGTAAATAGGCCTACCTGTAGCTTAGGGAAGCTAACAGCTTTCTATTAGGATCTCGTTTGTTAGTTACAGTTTTGTCATAACTCCCTGATGCCAGATAGCCAGAGCGTGGATATCTCAATCAGAAAATTAAACAATATCGGGTGCCTATGGACTAGGCTGGGTGAACCCAGCCTGATCTGCCCGCTATTTATTTTTTGATTTCTTAAAAGATTGAGCTTGGTCTGGTGAAAGCCAGACTAGCCATGGACCTCAGTTACACAATGCAAGGTAACATGAATCAGCCTATATTTGCATGAACAATAACGGACAACAGCTCTTCAACTTTGGCCCGTTAAAATGTGTATGAACAGTCTGGCGACGCATTTCATCAAGGCCCATTTGGACATGTCAGTTATTTGCACCTCTGGTTAGATGTAAAACAGCATTTCGTTTCAGACTACTGTTACTTACTTTATTGTCAATGCACAAATTATCACATGAACTAAAGATGACAAATCTTATGTAGAAGAAGAAACATTCACAAAAAATCCATCCATCCATCCAAAAATGACCTTTGTTTTTGATAGCTGTTGAAAACGGCATGGAACTTACAGAGATGTTTTTGTTTATAATTAAACAAATAAATAAATAAATAAATAACATTATGCTGATACCTTTTGCTTTTCCCAAATACAATATAGCCTACAGGTGTAAGTGACCTTTCATCAATCCAGTTGCAATGGATGAACTGTGATGAACTGCCCTACTTTTGATTGTTTAGAGATTTTAAGGCCATCCTTAAAAATATTTTTGTTTGCAGTAACAGCCAAAAAAAAATAAAAATGGGTCGGTAGGTAGGTCAATATTTTTTTTCAAGATTCAAAGTAAAAAAAAAGTACAATTTTGGTCATGGTGATTACGTAGGAATGAATTTACACAAATGTGCATATCGTGACGTAACTGACTGGGTCTTCAACCCGTGCCTTCAGGCGCACCATTGCAAACCTCATTCTGATGCAGGTTATATAGACCAGCCTTTCTCAAACTTCTTTGACCTGAGGCCCGGTCATGGCAGACTTTTTGGGTCATAGGGCTCATCTACATGTACCCAGAAAGAAGGCTACAATAGCTCTTGGCCACGTTATATTGAAATTTGACTATACAATACTCAATGCTATACAGTGTATTATACAGTCTCTGCTCTGTTTCTAAGGAAGTTCCAAAAACAACGCCGTTCTATTAAGTTTCGTTAAATAAATAAATAGCCTTCCAACAGGTTGAAGCGGAGCTTTGATACCAACGTTATCGATTAGTTTCAGTTTCTCTCTCGCAGCAGACGCCAAGACTGAATGAATGCTCATACCACCACTTAATTGTAGGGCTCCATGTTTAATGACATCGATAGCAGAAACGTTTGTTTTCTTTTTTCGTCGATCCGCGGTTTCTTGATCAACTGCGCAGCAAATTATCAGATGAAGCACCGGGCCTAATTTCACTCCACGACTCAGCAGTCTCCATGTTGCGGACCCATATTTTGAGAAATGCTGAATAGACCACAACCAATTTCAATACTCCGACCACGGTCACCATTAGACTAGGGGAGGAGGGATGAGAAAAGATCTGGCCACAGTTCTTCCAGAACTTAAGTGCCAAGTAAAAGCGTTATCAGTTTGTGTGAATGAAACGGCGTAGGCCATAGTGTGACATGCGTAAAACCAATGGTGTAGAGATGACGCCACAGGTTTTTTTTTTTAAGTGAGCCACGTTTGCATGTAGGCAATTTATATTCACAATACTTGGGCCTACTAAAAGAAATATTATTTTATTGCATTTGTATTGGTTGTTTAGAGTAAAAAAAACAATCGGTCGGTATTAACATAAGTTTACAACCGCAAGTCGGTCGGACTAAAAGGGGGAAAAAATAAATATTTGGGTCGGTTCTAAACTGACAGGGTCGGTCGGGTTACGGCAAACGAAAATATTTTTAAGGATGGCCTAAAGGTTTTATAACAATGCTACATCTTCTTTGGCTATTCTACAATCTATTCACCTTTTCAGCACCAGTAGGCTACTTTCTGTGCAGCCGCACACACACACACACACACACACACACTCAGGCAAACAAGCATAGGCCTACACAAAAGTTTCAAGAGTGGGGGATGGAGTAAAATATGGAGACAAATTGAAGTGTGATTTCTTTTCGCGGAACGGATGTACAGGACTGTACAGGACAGGAAGTTTTCACACATTTGCTGCAGTGCAGTGTCAATTCTGTTGCCACTGGAATCCAAATCCTTGTAATAACAAAAGGGAGAGACACTGGGAGTGAAGTAGAATTGGAGATAAAATGGGTCCCTGTGGATTAGGGATGTATCGGTTGTAAAACCAAAACCACAGTACAAACATCTACAGTCTAATGATATTATATTGGCAGGACAATAGTGGGGCGGTATTGTACCTGTTTGACCCATTGAAGGTGGTGAATAGTGGTGTAATTTCTAAACAGTGATGAATTGTGCTGTGGCTTAGAGCAGGGGTTCTCAAACTTTTGCCGGGGACCCCTCATGGAGTGGAAAATTCTCCAAGGACTCCTCATAATCACAACACATACAACTTAAGTTAATCATGTAGCTGTATAGCCTTTTTTTCTGTTAGATGCTTATGTTATATGTACAACCCCAAAACAGAAAAAGTTGGGACGTTGTGTAAAATGTGAATAAAAACAGAATGTAAACTGCAAATCTCTTAAACTCATATTTGGTTGCAAAAAGGACACAGACAACATTATCAAATATTGAAAATGACAAATTTTACTATTTCATGGAAAATATATGTTAATTTTGAATTTGATACCAGCAGCATGTTTAAAAAAAAGTTGGGACGGGGGTAACAAAATGCTGGAAAAGTTGTGTAATGATAAATAAAACAAAAGGAAGAATGTTTCACAACTAATTAGGGTAACTGGCATTACGATTGGGTTTGAAAAACAGTATCCCAGAGAGGCAGGGTCTCTTAGAACTAAAGATGTAGGGGTATTCATCCCTATGTGTAAACCTTTGTGCACAAATGATGAAACAATGTCATTTTAATGCTTCTTCACATTAATTGTGACATATTTAGGGAGTTCATCATCTACAGGACATAATATTATTAAAACATTCAGAGAATCCAGAGAAATCTTTGCAAACTGCTGAAAAGCACATTGGATGGCCGTGGTCTTTTGGACCTCAGATGGCGCTGCATCAACACCAGATCTGTTTCCAGACCTGTCATTGTATGGCCACAGGAAAACCTCTGATAACCATTGTCTATGTGTCCAGTTTGATACTCAATTCAAAAACTGCAGCCAAAATTGTAACAGCAAAAATTGATACGGACATGATACTGAAAATACCACCCTCTTATCTGGGCCTGAGCTTGATTAAAATGGACTGAGGTGACGTGGAAAAGGGTCCTGTGGTTAGACCAATCAAAGTTTGACATTCTTTTTGGAAATCATGGACTCATTTGGGCTAAAGAGGAGAGGGCCTATCCAAGTATTCCACCTATCCAACTTGTTATAGCGCTCAGTTCGAAACCCAACATCTATGACTGTGTGGAGGAGCATTAGTGCCTACAGCATGGGCATCTTGCATTTGGCAAAGCAAAAATCAATTCTGAATAATGTATACAGGTTTTGAGCAACATATACTGCCATCCAGGTAATGTCTTCCAGGGACGGCCTTGAATATTTCAGGAAAACAATGCCAAAATGAATTCTGCAAATATTTAAATAGTGTTTCTCCATAGAGGAAGAGTCCAGGTGCTAAGGTGGCCTGTCTGCAGTCCAGATTTGTCAAATTAGGTGCATAATGGAATGAAAAACATGACTAAGGATACCCCATACTGTTGAGCAACTGAAATCCTATATCGGGGTGTAATGGGACATTTCATTCTCAAAACTCTAGCAACTTGTCTCCTTAGTTCCTAAACATTTACAGAATTGTGTTAAATGAAGAGGTGAAGCAGTACAGTGGTAAACATGCTCCCGTCCCAACTCTTTTTGAAACATGTTGCTGGCATCAAATTCAAAATTAACATATACTTTCCATGAAATAGTCCAAAGTTTCATTTTCAACATTTGATATGTTGTCTATGTCCTTTTTACTGCTAAATATGGATTTACAAGACTTGTATATTGTGACATTCTGTTTTTATTTACATTTTACACAACTTTTTCTGTTCAACTTTTTGGGGTTGTATTTTAAAAACAGAGTGCTAATACCACAATAGTCATGTTAGCAAACATTGACAGTATGTGGGATTATTTTTAAAGGATTGTTGTTTTTGTCAAATGTAGGCCTATTGTGTTGAACACATAGTGTTTGCTTTACATAACTTTCATTTTGTTGGCGGTTAATTAATAGTAAAGTGTTTTAACGTATTGATGTAACGTATCAGCAGATCAATTGGGCAAATACTGATACTGTAGCATTTTTCGCCATATAAGACAATTTCATATTTTGTAGAAAACTTTGTCAGGGACCCCCTGACAATGTGCTGCGGACCCCACTTTGAGAACCAATGGCTTAGAGCATACCTGAGTTGTTACCTGGCTGTCACCAATGAAGGCAGGGCACGGAGACCTGTTGATCCAAAGGGTGCTCGATTTGGGTGTGTTAACTGTGGTTGCTGTGGCAAGGGAAGCTAAAGGGGGAGGTGACTTATGCGGTCTCACAAAATTAGAAGTCTTGCTTATAGCACACTTCTCATTGAAAAAAATTGATACCATGAGACAAAAAGTTATTGAGATTTGCACTGTAGTCTGCAGAATAAAATGGCGGTGAAAACAGTTTTTTTGAAAGCCTGCACACCTAAGAATGAATGCATATAAGTACTGTTTGTTTTCAGTCTTACATTGTTGAATAGCTCAAATTGTGCGTTGACTGGAGTGTAGACCGGAGAGGCGTGTTACTGATTCTCCTGCAGTCGCTGCTGCTGAAGTTCCTGATCTACCAATCATAAGCCAGGAAGGAAGACACTGGCATTAGCCAATTTCTATGTCCTTATCTAAGAAATTTCCCCAGGCTAGGCCACACGTCATGCTCACTCTCTGGCCTTGATCTCTTAGGTGCACTCTATGATGTGGTTCTGTTTGTGTGTAAACAAGCAGCTTTTATGCATTTTATACCTGTCAATCAGGTCCTCAGTTGCTGGAGGGAATCTCCATTTATTGCCTTTTATGTGTCTGAATTCCAAAGCCCAGGTTGATCAGCGATGCGAAAGGTGTTTGCAATGAGGCAAAAGATCCCACAATGTAATGATGTCCTGTCAGGTCTAGGTAATTGTCAAGTGGATATTCTTTATATCCTTTCAGTTATATGCAGGAGAATATTTTAAATTCCTTGCTATTTGTTAGGTACTTAATTCCTACAGTACCCAAACCTCTCAGTGTCGCATGCAACCAGGGAGCACCACAACCACCATACTGATACTTAACAGATACTTAATAATAATAATAAATAATAATAATAATAATAATAAATAATAATAATAATAATAATAATAGCAGCAACAACAATAATACTGATAATAACAAGATTGATGATAATAATGATAAGTTTGATCAATTTGTCACAACTCAGGTCAAAACAAATGCCTTCAAATGAAATGTTTTGATTTTATCATTCCCCTTTGGCTTTTTCATTTCCTTGGGGTTTTCTTAGACACCTTCAAACTAAATTTAAATGACCATGGGGCTGTGAAGGCAGATATCTTTCCCCAGTTATTTTACAGATTTATGCCTTGTGTTTGTGTGTAGGGACCCTCTCCACACTACCACCGAGGTATAAGGCTATTTTGAGCCTTGTCAGTGGTTTGAAAATAGCAATTTATTTTGACGTGGCTCCTTGCCCACTAGTACAAGCTACAAGCCAACGGTTTAGCTCAAAACTCCTCAGATTAACATAATTTGGCTCCCAAGCGAAAGTTTGAACTCGTTATCATCCATAAATAGGCCCTAGCTTGTGTTTCTGCCATACCGATCCTTTAAGTATTCCTTTTTGTTTGGCTAATGGCAGAAAAAAATGTGCAGAATCGTGCAGAATTTTAGCCTTGTTTGTTGTCAGGGAGATCTGCAAGACTAAAGAGCCAAGGGGTTAGTTGCTTAAGAGCCAAATTTAGATCACAGATGTTAGATTTGTATTTCAGTTTGCACCTCTCTGGAATTTAATTTAACGGAATTCAACTGAGCATGAATCTCGGAGTTAACATATGGCAAAATATGGTATTTCAGAAATAAGTAATGAAATTGATCACTGGCCAGGTCTTCTTAGGTCAATCGGTGGATTAAATACAGTGTAGTCTTGGGTTTGATAGATCTCCTCAGCTGAAACTGTGAGGTGTATTACTATGAAGAGGATGTGTTAAAGCAGATGCATACTGTGTTGAGTGGTGTTTTAACACGTTCAGTCTCCCTAATGTGTGGGGATTCTCAGTGCAGTGTCAACTGCAGTGCAGTTCAGTTAACTGAAAGTGTAATATATGGAAAGGAAGACTTTGTAACAGGAGTCTGTTATTAAGGGTGCTGTGATCTGCCATCTTTCCTTGTAAAGTCACCCTACAAACAGATTGCGCTTTCCTTCTAAAGTCATCCTACAAATTGATGAGATCGCTCACCTGTGCTGATTGCTGGTTGAAGCTACAACAACTTTAAACTCCATTTTCTAGGGCTGAACGTCTTGGGAAAAATATCTAATTGTGATTTTTCTGGCACTGAACGTCTTGGCATAAGTTTTGAAAGTCAAGCTTCAGTTCAGAATTCTCTATATAGGCTAATAGATGATTATTATTGGCTTAACATGATTCGGAAATAGTAATTTGCTTACTCAAAACAAGCACTACTTCTGCTGGCCTTTTTTGCTGTACTGTACATTCATCATACTGATGCCTGTGGTCCTTTTTCATTGCAACTGTTTGTCATGCTGCTTCAACTGTTTAACCATAGGTTTTACATACTGTCTTTGTTTGTTTAAGTACATCACTTCTGGCAAACCATACATATTCACAAATAATCAGATTTGCCAGCTGCAAAATTTATTGCAGTCTGTGCCTGAAGGAATTCTTCTGCTGAAGTAGTACTTCTGATATTTTCATCTTGTGTCTATGCACTTTATGTGAATTAAACATTGTCACCTATTTTACAGCATAGAGGTTGCAACAGCACTGTAGTGGCATCAAATACAATCCAATGTCAGTCATGTTCATTGAGACAACTGTGGTGTTGTTCAAATTGAGTTCTCACTTAATCTAATGCAGTGACAGAGTCAGTATCCCGGGCGGGTAACACTCACCCGCCCACAGTGTGTGAAATTGTTGTTAAACAAATACTGATCATCACCTTAACGAAATCCAACCCTAACCTTAGCTGTAACCATGAGTTGTGTCAGATTGTCTAAGGACCTATAGACTGTGAGTGAACTATCCAAGTAAAGTGTGAGTATTCCTGTCACCATGTTCAACCTAAAGATACACAAGCCATCACAAGAGGATGGGAGTGGAAGGCTGTGTGATGCATCTGTAGAGTGAGTCTAGAATGTAGGCTACTAATAAGCATTTGGTGGTCATGTGTGTTCTCACTGTAAACAGATTTTTTTATTTAGTCTTCTTTGCAATCATTAGTATGCATGGAATCTGTGGTGGAATGGACGCCAATATGTTGCTTTGTGGAGCAACTATGCCCAAATCAGAGCTGTTCAGAGTCACGTCTCAGACCAGTATAAGTATACAGTATACTCTTTTGATCCCGTGAGGGAAATTTGGTCTCTGCATTTATCCCAATCCGTGAATTAGTGAAACACACTCAGCACACAGTGAACACACAGTGAGGTGAAGCACACACTAATCCCGACGCAGTGAGCTGCCTGCTACAGCGGCGCTCGGGGAGCAGTGAGGGGTTAGTAGTCACTTCAGCAGTGACTACTGGTCGGGGTTCGAACTTGTAAAGCGCTAACCAGTAGGCCACGGCTGCCTTTGACCAGAACTCCTGAACGGTTTTGTTCAGAGCTGAATGCTGTGTTTGACAAAGGACAGATGTAGGTTGCTAGTGACAAAATATTAGCTTTCAGTATGGTACGATGTCTTTGTAAGTGGCATTTAATTAAATCATTCTTTCTTCCCGGTTCTTCCTAACAAAAACACTGTTGCTAAAAGGTAGAAAGAAAAAGAAATAAATCTGTGTCAGAATCAAGATCGGATCACGTCATCAGTATTTGATTTGCTCATATTAGTATGTTTTGATGCCAGTATTGGACCAGAATGGATTTTGATTTGATTTGTGGGATTATGCTGAATGTGCACACCCTGAGATCAGCTTCTGTCCTACCTGAGTGTTAAAGTTTCCTGGCTAGATTTATCACACCACTGTCCACTATTTTAGAATTGACCTTAATAACCTTTCACTGACCAGTCAATTCACCTGCATTCTATTTCATCCAGAGTTGAAACACAAGCTGGCCATTAACGCACACATTGATTTCTTCCCTCCCTTTCTTGTCCCAGTCTGCCTGTTTCTCTTCATCTGTGGGTAAGGTACCATATGCTTCACTGGATGTCAAGTTTAAATGGACAGAGCTATACATTGCTGATTTCTCTGAGTGCTCTGTTGTGGAAATGGCTAACATGAAGGTATAAGTAGCCTTGTTGGGCAGTCAGCCTTTCTGGTTTTAAAGTGATCATGCTCTTTCACTTGGCATGTATTGGCATTATGATTTGTATTAAGCTCTGTTTCCATGTTTTTTTCTATGACACAGAATTCAGTCAGCAGCCAGGCAGGGGTGACTACTTAGAAATTACACAGAGAAACTGTTTCTCGTCAGTAATAATTCCTTGTGAAGATCATGAAAAAAGTAATATGCCACACTTGTAAGTGTGTTGTTTAGTAGGCTAACTGTTTTCTGTTTTGTGATGAAGTGAAAACGGACAACTCCTTGTGACTGAGTTATTATAAGCTTCTTGTCATAGCTGTTTTGTTGGTTTATTAGACAGTAGTGAGGAATACTTGACATTCTGTGTGTGTGTGTGTGTGTGTGCGCGCGCATCTCTCTGGGCATTAGTATTGATGACCGCTCAGTGGAACATTTCTAAGCTGATCTTTTGGAACAAGAAGAAGGGATTTAGAACTCAACATGTTAGGGATTTGTGCTGCTGGATGAACACTGATATTCAATCGCACTGCTTGCACTGTCTCCATAATATGAACCATACCATCTTCAACTGTTCTCTCATGTGGTCTCTCTCCCACTGCCCAGTGATTTATCTGTTTATGCATTCAGTTTTTTAGTTTGAAATATTCATTTGTTATGTACTTGAATGTATTATTTTTTACATTTGTTTTTTGTAACATGTAACAATGCTATGCTATGTATAGGCTATTTATCCCAATGGCGCAATCAGCTTGAGTACTCATTTCGGATCATATTCAATTCGAATTATGTGCACACACGTTCTAATACTGTACATGTTTGCCCGAGGTACAATTCATTTTTAAGCCTACTCTTAA
This sequence comes from Alosa alosa, assembly GCF_017589495.1. NCBI lineage: Eukaryota > Metazoa > Chordata > Actinopteri > Clupeiformes > Clupeidae > Alosa > Alosa alosa. The sequence goes on from NC_063204.1 coordinate 14,884,179, forward strand.
CTTTAGCAAATCTTCTGTTTGCAAGCCCTTTTGTTAATTTGCACTTCAAATTCAAAGCCTTGTTTGGAACTGGGCTCAAATGTGGTTACTACTGCATCAGAAGTTCCCACAAAAAATATATAGAGGAATATGTTGTCAATATCCTAATCATGATTTGATGGACTTTACTTTTAGCAGGTTTCACAAGAGGCAAGTTGTGACATAACGACAAGTCTGTGCAAATGTGTCTATTCCTCCCGAATAAATGGCAGATCCTGAGGAATTTATAGCTGACTGTAAGGCTTGAGACTCCCCATTAGTAAATAGGTAATGCAAGTAGATATGATTTAATTTTCCACTGCTCCTTAGGTGGTTATTTGGTTTAAGAATAGGTGAGAGTGTGATAGAATTAGAAAGAATAGTTGGTGCATGATTGGTCAGGTTTTAATTCGATATGGTGTCATGCTTAAAGGAACATGCCAACTTTTTGTATTAAGCTTATTTGCCATCTACTTCCGAGTTAGATAAGAGGAGCTAAGCCAATGGTGTCTGGCTAGGTTACTGCATGCTGGATGTACCTGGAGCATATGACATGATAAAACCTCAATGCACTTAGTCATGCTCATCAGCTTGCATCACATAATCATACATATTTGATATTCACACATACTTAGTAACACTTCTATTTTCTGTTTGTTTCCTTTGTTTATTTATATCTACATCAATATACAAACTGAGCATTTCACTACATGTACTTTGAAAAAAAGGTATGTGACAAATACGAGTGTGGTGTTGTGTTGCAGTGATGGTGTAAGGGTGAGTGAGTAGAATGTTGTGGCTGGCAAATGTTCTCACGACCAATACTGTTGCTTTATCAACATGAAAGGACTGTCAGTTCCCTCATTTGTGTGAGAACTAGCCCAGACCTGCTAGCATGGGGAGCATGCATGAAAACACACCCTCTGGAGAGAGAGAGAGAGAGAGAGAGAGAGAGACTGGAAGGTTCAGTTTTTCAGTTCAGCCTACGTCCATAACCGGTTTTCTCTCACATTGGCTACCTCTGTTAAGGCCACTGAGGTCTGTAATTTATCTTTGAGAGCACATGTTGGGTTGGTATAGGTTAGGTTGTCCTTGTTCTTAGCTTCCTTTTGGGATTAGGCAGTATTGAATGTAGAACATACAAGAACATGTTTCAAGGCTTTAGACCATTCTTCATTTGACCCCATGGACATTCAATACAGTACATTCCTTGTTTCTTAAGATAAAATATTAAATGTCACAATCTTTTGCATTTTGCAGATTCAACCAGTAGTACTTGTGCAGATGTGTGTGTAGGCTAGAGGTGGTGACTAATGTCCTGAATGCATGATCCCAGTTTTTGAGTCAAGTTAGTGGGCTGTTTGCTGGAGTATGCTCTTGTTTTCCTTGTAGTTGGATATCAGGAGCCATCTTCAGTGCTCACATCAAATTTCAAAGTCAGAGATTAGGTTACAGCTGAAGTGTGGATGAAGACCCTGGAAGTGTGCCCTGGAAGGAGAAACTCCCTCTCGATAACATACCGTATTGGTGTCAGCCTCAGCCTGTAGCCTCACGTCGTCATACTCAATTCTAGTCAGAATTTTGAGTCAGATACTGCTCCATTGGGACGTGATTATGGGGCGTGTTTCAACTGATACAGGGGTGAAATGCCTCTGCACTCAATTGGATAGACCTAAACAATGGGAGCTATGGAATAGCTTATCGTGACGTGAGCTGTAGGAAGAACACCCAAACCATCCTTCCTCTTCACAAATGCTTTAACATTGTTTACTGGTCGTTTTTTAAAGTTATTGCACTGTAAATATCTTGTACAACACACGATGAAATCTAAGCTTAAGCATGCTCAAATTACGTGAAAGACGAAGCACAGTAATGTGCTTTACTTTGTTTATCCACAGTGAAATCAAACGGTTTGACAGATATGCGACACACAGACACACACACACACACATACATACATACACATACATACACATGTTCCTTGTAATTTATAGATAGATGTGGTTGCTGAGGTGAAGCTTTTCTTACCAACACTTGGATTTTCCACTAAATAGCAGCACTTCCTTGACTCACCTGAACTTACCAAGTGTTTGTTAGCTGTAGGTTTTTGATTAATAGAAGTCTTCGATTGGTTTGAATTGTGTTGGTTCCTTTGATTTTGTTGTTTGCAGATCAAGCAATCTATGTCATCTTTCCTTCTATAGCTGTTTTATGATACTTTGTGAAGTGATCTGTGTACCAGAACATGGTTTGCCTCTTTCAAAAATGAGCATTTGCAAGAAGACCACATAGTTCTGTGAAACATGTGCTTCCCTTGGGAAATCAACACAAATTTGCACATTAACTCAGGCCAGAACATGTCTTGATGCAGTGTTGCTGAACTGGATCTGAGCAAGGGCTTTCAGATATAACCTCCGGAGTATATGCAGGGATTTGTCAAATGGAGGTCCTACCCTTCGGGTGATTCAGATATGATGCTAACCTGCAGACCTTATACTGACCTTATATGGACCCAGTGTTTCCCATACATTGACTTATTTGTGGCGGCCCACCACAATATCAAAATTGACCACCACACAATGATTTTCCAGGTTGTACTACATTGTACTTAAATCTGGTTAGCATCATAACCTCACTGCGCTAATTTGTTAAAAACTGTTGCATTCAAGTTAAAACTGTCAGGTGTCACTCGCGGGATGTTTTTTTTAATTCTAGTTGCTAATCACACCATTTAGCCTAACGTGACTTGAGAGGGACAGGATTCAGGAACTAAGGCCCATCTTCTGTCTGACTCACGTCAGGTTAATCCATGCATTAAACCACATTGTCACTTGAACGCTTGAATATACTGGTAGTCACGTTGACAATGGAGAAACGCTTAGCTTACTTTGTTTATGACAGAAATTAAGTTTTGTGCCAACATTGTAAAAACACAACCCACAACACTGCCTTTATTTGGTGCAAATCTCCTTTACTTAGGAGATATATTATACTATAGTCCGCGATTCACAATAGGCCTACTAGGCCATGACTGCGAGTGCATACAAAATGTTTTGAAATTTACCTTCGTTACTACCAGCAGTCGTTGCTTTTTTTTTTTTTACTGCGTCGATTCTACGATTGAGTCGATTCTAATGTAACAGCGGTGTCTTTATGGAGACATCCTCTCAGTTTCATTTTTGCTGTTGTTCTTGAGTGAGCTTAGGCCTATAGACTACGATATGGGAAACTTTATCTTCAGCTTCAGAAATTAATGGGGGGGTTTCCTTGGCCTGTGCTACACCTTTCCAAATTTTGTTTTGCAATGTTGACAAACATTAATCTTGGGGTTTCTATAAAAAAATATATTTATGGAATAAAACTAGACTGTGCATTGCTGTTTATTCACTGCAATTTTCAGCAAATTTTTTTTAGCCTACTATGCTTCCAGACAATTTCTGAAACAAAGAAAGTTTAATGCTTTAAATAGGCTACATCAATACAATATATATAATATGTGAACTGAAACTGGGCCAGGCCATAATAACCTCTGACTTTAAGCTTTAGTTTAGCTACTTGAAGTACATCACAGGGATTATTTAAAAAGGTTGATTCTGATACCATGGCGATATTTTTCAACAAACAAAATGGTTTCTATTTTTCATGGTTTATTTTTCAAAAGCATCCTCTCCCCATGTGTCTTTCACATTTACATAAGGAGCTTGGAACAAAGTTGGGTTTTCTTAGTTTTCATTTTCTCTGGGCATATTCATTCTCAACAAATATCGGGCTCAGCAGTGAGGTCATGAGAAGGCTATCAGTGAACAGAAAACAGACCGTGTTGGCTAACAATTTATTAAATACTCCTGTTATTGTCGTCAACAACGTCGTTGTAGGCTCCCTTTTCAGCGCCTTCTAGGATGATTTGGTCTTTTGAATTCCTTTGGCCTTGCAATGCGGTTGTATATCAACGTGTCTCTTGCCGTTCCCTTCATGTGTTCTATCACAACTCTCTCTGCCCTCATGGACATGCAGTAGCTCCATGATGTCTGCGTCTTTCTAGGTTGGAGATTTTCTGGACAGCACTATGCCACTCCCATCATGACACTGGCATTTAAGTCAGATTAAGTTCCCCCGCCACATGGACGCATGAAAGAAACGTCATCGACACGCCCTCTCACTAGGTGTGAATTTTAACCGCATGTTCTACGCTTCGTTCAGACACAGCACATTTACATAATGTCCGGAGGAAATACTAATACATATCGTTTTCAAAAATATATCGGTCGTAGTCGTAATACCGATATATCGCCCAGCCCTAGGAGCAGTAGCACAACCGGCTAAGTTCGGACTTCCATATGACCGTTTATGTTGTTCAGATATATGGCCCAACCGTTTAATATCCACAGGACCTCCGGTCTTACACGTATGTCTGAAAGCCCTAAGCTTTTAGCTACCAGACCCTTTCAGTGTGAAAACCTTAAAGTCTTCAGCTTTTATTGTTGTAAAGAAACAGTATACAGGAATCAATGTCAGTTTTTTTAATTATTTGATCATAGTTCATCAAGCTAGGTCCAGGCAGGTAAACACACTGCTCATTCCACTAATTGCCCAGGCTTTGTGCTGTAGAGCTCAGTGTGTTTCAGAAGTGAAAATCCTATTCATTTTCTCCTGTGATGATTTTGGTTTTAGCCATCCAAGATAGACTTACCACAACCTGTGTAGCCTATATTCTCCTGTGGACGCCACATGTTCATATAATATCAATTATATCTTCCAATGCCACAGAGAAGTACTTCACAAGTTATTAAGTGTAAAACAACATTTAAAGGTTTCACAGAAGATGGTGGCCCAGCCAGTTAGGAGAAATGTTTGGGCAACAGATAAATGTGTTTTTCTCACCTTGAAAGTTGAATTTGTGCAGGATGATATTCTGTTGCCTTAAATTCAAAAGGGAGTGTGATAAACTATAGTTTTGTGGGGAAACCTATACATTTACTCTAATTAAAATATGTAAATATTCCTGTTTATTTCTTTGCTCAAAATAAAAATGTTTTATGGCCACAATTCATGATTGACCTTCGTCCAGGCTTAAAACTCAATGTAAGGATTTTCTGAAATGTCAGTGGAGATAATGAATGGGAAATTCTCTTGTAGAACCAAAGCTGTTATAAAGTGGGTGATCACTGTAGGTCTCTTTAGCCTTGTGATCCAGGATAGACCACCCTACAGAAGAATAGCAGTCACATTCAGATGTTCACCACGGGTTGGCATTTGGGGGCCTGGTCAAATGTTAACATTGACATTGATACTAGCACTGGGCCTAAAAATCCAAATCGGTCACCCTATAGTGACAAATGGAAACACACAAAAACTGACTTTGTGACAACGTTAATTAGTTAGCAGGGCTGAAGTGCTGACGACCTAATCACTGTGATGCTCTCAGCAGCACTGCATCTCTCAGCAGTCCAACACACACACACACACAACCCACAACCAGTCTTAAGTGCTAGGCTGGATCAAAGCACACAGAAGGTTTGAAATGGCAGCCTCCCTTATGGCAGCACAGCTTTGCCTGAAGTGGTTTGGAGGGGAAGCGGGGACTCTGCTCCTCTCTAGGGGTGGGCATCTATTCATTTGGCTGCATGGGCAGACAGCCTGGTGCACTGGCACTGAGCCTGGCTTGTGCTTGCGGGGGGCGGGGAAGACCAGTGTGCTCATGGGATAATTGTTTATGTTGGCTTAGCATGTAATGTTTTTCATTCCTTTTTCTTGCAAAGCATTTTATCCATGCTATTTGTCCTTTGTGTCTCTTGCATGCATACAGTAATGGGCACTGTGTATTGCAATGCATGCTTGTGCATTACATGCAGTGCATATGCAAATGTAATCCCTTCATCATTAGAATTTTATTCTCATAGCTCATTGGAAACTAGCTGTCGGTTCCAGTGATTTTTACAACATCTAAGGGGCGTTGTTAGGCAGAGGTGGATGTAGTGTAGAGTATCGGTTAGTGGTGGTGGCTGAGTGGTGAGGTCTGAAGTGACAACTTTAAATAGATTTGTCTTCAGTCTTTCAGCCTAAACTAGAAGTATGTCTTCATGTGCAAATTATGTGCAAATTAAGTGAATTTGAAGCTTTCAGTCATTAAAGCTAGATGAATAGCTGTTAATACAATAATTAATAGTCTTATGGCATACTCACACTAATCCATTCATACCCTATGCTTTTACACATACACAGACATGCTGACACATAGGAAATGTTATCTCATATGTCAGTAGTGATGATGTGTTTATGATATCTGTGCTAACTGCTTTGATTGCTGTTAAGTCGCTGCAGGAGCACAATGATGAGCACACTGAGGCACAGGTGGAACTGGTTTGAGTGAATAATACGGTGATATGTCAGTGCCTGGTGTGACTAGTGAGCACCTCAATAAGTATGAGTCAATATCCTCTGTTGCTATCCCCTCATGTTACAGCATGTCTCATCATATACAGTAGGATTGGCTATGTTTTCGACAGGATTAGGTAACATTAGGCCAGTTGTTTCTGCCATATGAGTAAACAAGAAGTCAAGATTTATTAGAAGATTGAGTTATTGTTTCAGATGGAAGAAAGACCCAGTCAACTCTCAATGAGTACACCTTTAGGGAAGGTGTTGTTTTTCTTTCTCTTGTGGGATATCTTGTGGTTTTTTCCCACCCTGTTTTCACAGTTTCATTTCTCCACAGCCCAGTAGTCGTCAAGACTTGTGTAGGCTAACACCTATGCCAGGCTTATTTTGCTGCTTCCACTGGAACTAGCACTTAGTGTGTGTGTGTGTGTGGCCTCATGGGATTCACACACATAATCATCAATAATAGACATGGCAGGTGAAGGTGTTCTTCGACTAAGTGCTCCCGGCGAGTTGATTCAGTATAGATTAGCTGTTCAATTTAAAACAAGCATTCTTTCATTATCATGTGTGTTCATCTGGTTGGTGTTATGTCAAAACCTAGTGAAAACAAGCCATTTAAAGCTGATTACCAGTTGTGAAGCAGTGACAATTGCATGTAATAATCATTGATTTTCAGTTAATTTAACCAGATTAATGATTTACTTTAAAGCCACTACAGGAACGCTGACTTTGATAGCTGTTTGGTTTTGGTTTTACAGAGTTGCCACATTCAACACATAATGCTACGTTAACTACTGGATTTTCACTGACCAGCCAAATAGTGTTGCGTTTCTCACCGTTCCAGTATCTTGGCCCGCTGTGGCTTTGCATTGGAAAGGCCACAGCATTACTCCTCGCTCACTAATACCAGTAAACTCAGCCCCATCTTGAACTTGTTGAGATTTCTAATCTTATTGTGTCAGACATGAAGGGCCTGCCCACCTCTTACTTTCAATCTATTTTTTCTCACTCTCCATGTAAGAAGATTATGGATGGCAAAGCATGTGCTGGGTGTATATCAAACTGTAAGGAGGGAACTGAAAGGGGGATGTCAGTCCATCTCCCCTCTAAGCCCCTTGCTCTACTCGGGCAGTTCCATCTCTCTGAGTAGACCTTAATAGATTTAGAGGTCAGTGACACATGAAAAAAACATCCAGCCATCTGATAACCTGTGCTCTTATCAAATTTCCCCTTCACCTATCTTTCACTCCTGCAGAGATGGTTGACACTTATTGGTTAAATGCAGTGTGAGTGGACGACAATACGCGTAATATAAAACCAGCAAGAATATTTTGTTTTAATCAGATGCTACGTAGTGAATACAGCAGAGGAATTATAGCTTACTGAGTTAAGCAAGTTGAGGTTGCTGTCACTGACTGAACACAGCAAAAATTTTAGTGGAAATATAGGCTCTTTAATTAATCAACAGTGGTGCTGGTACCTTCAGTTATCAAATGATTACAGCTACTTCTCTGGTTTAGCAATCGGTGGCGGTGGTAGCGTAGTGGCTAAGGAGCTTGGCTAGCATGCAGTAACCTGAGGGTTCATATCGGCTTCCACCATTGTGCCCTTGAGCAAGGCACTTGAGTTGCTCTGGGGACAATGGTCCTTGTAATATAATTGACATAATGGAAGTTGCTTTGGATAAAAGCGTCTGCTAAATTAATAAATGTAATGTTGGTGCTCTGATGTAGTAATTCTGGCTCAGGGTGTTTTCACATATAGTCCTTTTTAAAAGAACCTCAAAAGAGTCCACTAAAAGGGGACCATAACAAAAAGGACTCAGTTAATTTTGTATCGTGAGGTCATTTGAAAGAGGACTGAGATCTCTTTCTGGTGCACTTCAGCTCTGGTGGGGCCTTAGATTTCTTCCTGTTCACACTATACCTTCTCTGGGGGTCTCAGACCTTACTGTTTTGAATTATGGGCTATGTAGTTTCTCTGACTTGACTTGACTTGACATTATCAGCTTCAAATAATTTTAATAACTCATCATTGGTTAGGTGGTTTGTTTCATATATAGCTAATATATTTTTGGGTTTCAAAGTTAATATCTGGAGTTATTGCAAAGATCCTCTTGAACCATCTATGGTTATTGTCAGTCAACATGCCAGCCAATCACACTTTCTAATTCAGAGTGGTAGGCCCGCCCCACCTGGTTACTGTTGCTATGTCCAACAACCTTCAGCTCACGTCCAAAATGACAACTGAACAGCAGTCTGTAAACTGCGCTGCAGTCAATCTCGCATTTTTGCCAATATACTAGAAGAGTTGTACAGAGAGATAATAGATGCAGATCATGAGAAATGGTGAGCAATATCATGCTGAGTTCACTGATTTCTACATTGTCAATGACCATCATTAGTGTGAATGTTAAGAACGCATGTATCATGATTTGTCATGGGGTTAACAATAATAGTTTTGATAATTAACGATATGCCTTCTCTTATGGCAAGTCAAGGATAATGATGCATTTCCGGTTGGAAAAAATACACAGAGAGCGAGGAGAAGTTTCAAAGCGAGAGCGAGCAGAATCATAATTGTTACGCTTGTGATTACAGTTTTATTCACCATAAGATTATTTTTCAGCCCTCAGTTTCTGTAAAGGCACCTTATCATAGGAGGTTCCTCTGTTGTGAGGTTAAGGGTGTGCAAGACCTGTGAAACCCCTGTATCAGTTGCTGCCTCGTTTCCTGAAAATCTCAGGAAAGATGTGTGGGGGTGGTAAGTATTCCCTGCTGGCCCCAGGGAACAGTGGAGATGTTTCTATGTGGGACAAGAAGCAGACAATGAGAGAAAATGCTATTTTACTATGGCCATAATGAAAGTGGGAGAATAACTGTGGAGACTGCAGGACCTTGTTCGTTATCAGACTAGATAAAAGACACTAATACATTTAGATGCCAAACTTAGAAGCAGTTGGGGTTTGTGAACATGCTGGAACACAATGTAGTGTCAACAAATCCTATGATGTAAGCAGAGCTTAGTGTGTTTATGTGCATAACCTTTCCCTCACGCCAGATTTGGGACAGTCTGTGTTTCCTCTTCTAGGTTGTAAGAGTTAGCTTTTGTACCATATGCCATGTTCTCTCCCCGCAAAGCTTTAGCTTGCATGATGTCCTGTCTGACTATTTCCTTTGGCATATGTAAAGCCACCATCTGGCAAGTGTAGCTCCCACTTAAATCTCAAAAACATTTGTTTATTATTTTTATGCTGACTACTGTGCAAATGTGTTTGTGTATAATAATAATGTTGTTCCATGGGAATATGTGCTGCTGAGAGAGGGAAAAGTTATATTTTATTTACCGTGACGTTTCGGGCCAACTCAAGCCCTTCATCAGACGTGAGTCAACAACCAAAAGACACCCATATATGTACAATTAAGTGATCACATGATCACACAGTGGTGTTACACAGGCAAGTAATTAATCAATCACAGCAAGTGCCAACACATGTTCAGTAATGCAGTGCATACATACATCCATACACCTATCTACATTTTCCAGAAACACCTACCGTACATACACTATATACAAATATTACAGGAATCCAACAACTACAAAAACATGTAAACATGACATTAAACTCATGTTCACTTATAGTAACTGTCCATAGAATAAGCAAGTATACACATCACATATCACAAATCACCAGCTAGATGTCAAACAGTCTGTGCAAAATTGTGCAAACTGGCGTCTATCACCACATTGTGCAAATTAGCATCTCTCATCAGGACTCATCTTGGCAACAAATTGGGTACAACTCTCTACCGTAAGAAGACAGACAGAAACTCTATACTCCATGGACATTCGTACCATCCAGTCCCACTCAAAAAGAGTCTTCCCATATCACAGTTCAATCGGATTTGCCGCATCTGTAGCAAAGACACTGATTATGAGTTGCAGGCCAGAGATTTAGAGCAGAGGTTCCATCAAAGACAATACAAGCGAGAGTGGGTGACTCGAGCCAGTCAGCGTTTCAAGGGGACTACACAAGCAGAAGCCATACAGACAAAGAATAGAAACCAACCAGAACCTAGAATAAACTGTCACACAGTACTCGCCACTAGGACGTGCGTTCCAAGCAGTCATACATAAACACTGGCACATTGTTGAGTCTGATCCCACACTGATTGCCTTCACCTCACCCCCTAGGGTGGTCTTTAAAAACCACCCAACTTGAGGAACATGCTGGTCAGAGCACATCTCCCACCACAACAAGAACATTTCTTACGCAAAATACCCACTGGTGTGGCAACTGTAGTCAATGTAATTTCACTCACAAGGCTAAAACCTTCAACCATCCTCACACCGGGAAGATCTACCACATAAAAGGCACTATAACGTGTACATCCATTAATGTCGCATATATGCTCCGATGCCCATGCGGATTTGCTTATATAGGATAAACCACTAGACCTCCTGAAAACGAGGATTTCTGAACATAGATCCAGTATCCGTCTCCATGACATTAAAAGTCCAGTAGCACTTCATTTCACACAGGCCTCTCACAATGTCTCGTCCTGAAGATATACAGGAATTGAACTGATCAAACCACCCAGTTGGGGAGGGAATGTTAATGCACTACTTCTTAAGAGGGAAGCATATTGGATATATGCATTAGACACACTGTCACCACGCGGCCTCAATGAGGACTTTGATCTTAGGCCTTTCCTGTAGCCCCATGTTGCACAGTCCTGACAATAGACAATGTGATAATATATGCCATGCTGCACAATGTGATAACTGTTTTTGATATCTATTTTGCACATTTTTTGACATATGGGTATGTTGTTCTGTGGATATGTACTATTAGAACATGAGATGAGTCCTGATGAGAGATGCTAATTTTTGCACAATGTGATGATGGTGACCATGAATTTGATGACTAATTTTGCACAGACTGTTTGTTTGACATCTAGCTGGTGATTTGTGATGTGTGATTTGTGTATACTTGCTTATTCTATGGACAGTTACTATAAGAGAACATGAGTTTAATGCTGACATGCTAATTTGCACATTTTGACAGTGGACGCCAATCTGCACATTTTGCACATTTTGCACAATTTTGCACAGTCTGTTTTGACATCTGGCCGTTGTGTATCCTGTGGACAGAGAATGAGGTCATGTTTACATGTTTTTGTAGTTGTTGGATTCCTGTAATATTTGTATATAGTGTATGTAGGTGTTTCTAGAAAATGTAGATAGGTGTATGGATGTATGAATGCACTGCATTACTGAACATGTGTTGGCACTTGCTGTGACTGATTAATTACTTGCCTGTGTAACACCACTGTGTGATCATGTGATCACTTAATTGTACATAATATGGGTGTCTTTTGATTGTTGACTCACGTCTTGAGTTGGCCCGAAACGTCACAGTAAATAAAATATAATTTGGGAGAATATACTGGTGTTGCGGACTTTTTTCCCTTTCTCATCGTAAGTGTTTTGTCCAGCACCCAGGATCAGATTGGGATGTGCGTTCGTTTTTTCCTCTTTAATATGTGCTGCTGACCCAGAGGAAATGGACATTCAAAGTAGAGCTCTGTTTCTACTACTCATAGGCCTAATTGAACTCATTTTTAGCATCAATATGAAATGTTGGCCTTTTTCTCATATTTCTTCATTTAAACTCCCTTTGTTTCAGCCCCAAGTCTTAATTTAAGATGAACTTAACTCAAAGGTGATTTTAAAGTCATTCAGGGTGGCACTCCGGTTGTACTATTTAGAGATAATTTATTCAGTGCAGATTTGATGTCATAAACCAACAAGGTAATGAATTTGCATCATGCATAGTTTGGATGAATTGCTGGAATACTTGAGATGGCTCTGGTGCATGAGGCAGCCTTGCATTACCCAATGATGATCAACCTTGGGTTTACTGGGACGTGGGAACCTTTAGTATTGAGTTGAGTCAACTCTTTTTTTTTTTTTGTTGTTGGTTTGTAATGAGACACCACATGCTGCTATAACTGAGAACTTACTTTAACCCTAAAGTTCATCTCCTAATTTGTGTTGGTGCTCTGGTCCGTGGGGGACATACGTAGGCTAGGGCTTTAACTGTTTTGCCTAACCCAGAAATGAGCACTTCGTCTAGGGCTTCAGAGAAGAATACGTTTCCCATCTCCGGCCTCATAGTGGTTTTAAGTATTCAGGAAATGAGTGGAGTCCATGCTGTGAGACGCCAGTGAGAAACCAGAGGCCTCCTTTTTAATGACCTAAGCCAACAAGCTCAGGAGAGGAGTGTAAGGAATAGGAAGAGATGTAGGACAGAGGGGTTTTGGCACTCAGCCACAGAACACTACTAAACCAGCTAATGCTAACAGGCCAAGCTAAACAAGCTGGGATTCTGTGGTAAGAGGCTTGGTGAGGTCATGGCAGAACTAAAGAAATACCTGGTCTGTGATGAGCCATTAATAATGAGGCTTCACCCCCCCCTACCCCACCCCCCTCACACACACACACACACACACACACACACACACACACACACACACACACACACACACACACACACACACACGGGTCATAACATTGCATCTCTTTATAGTGCATCTCTTTATAGAGCTTACTTCTCTTCATGAGTCACCTATGTGACATTACATTAAATTTATTCATGTGCAACTTTTATCCAAATAAAGGCATCCTATGCAAGTTTTTCACCTTAATACGGCAGCTCCAAAGTCATTTTCATGGTAAACTAACGTTATAGGGTTCACGTGCCTTCCGCAGCCCAAACCTAGCTGTCTATGGGGAACCAGCCTTGCAACTTGCTCTCCCCTGACCTGGAGAATTACAAATTGCTTTACTGCAATTGAACAGGGCTGGACAGTAGGGGGTTATTGCATCTTTTAAATAGTCAGGTGCCAAACCATATAAAGTTTTATAGGTTATTAGGAGGATTTTAAAATCAGTCCTTAAACTCACTGGCAACCAGTGTAAACTGGCCAGAACTGGGGTGATGTGTTCCCTTAATTTAAACTTTGTCAAAAGTCTGGCTGTAAAAGTCTGTAAACGAGAGATGGATTGTTGGGCTCTTGCAACACTGTACATTTTCCTAAATAGCCCACTTTTCATGGGTCCAGCATTTGTATGCGTTTCTCAACTGGCTTGGCCTGATCATTTTGTCAGAGAAGCTGTGCTTGTTTGTGCTTGTACCTGCATGCATAGTTGTGTGTACTGTATGAGTGTGGCCATGGTCTTTGTGATGTTTGTACATCCTGAGTAAATTCAATGATATAGGCTACTGCCACTACACACTGGAATAGCTCAGGATGTTGTGCTCAAGTGTCACTGTAAGGCATGTCCATGCAAGCTCTTGCTCAACAGCTTCTTATAGGGACAGAGATACATGAGACATTAATTTATCAGCACATCTTTAATTAAACAGTCTTTGCATATACTGTAGGCTGTACAGTCATTCTCAAAAATAATTCTTGCATTTGTTGCTGACAAATATCAGAATGTAAGGATTTGTCTTTTTTCTGCAGCACTTCATCTGTAATAAATAGATCACTATGTTCAGTATACTTTACACCAATAAGGGTAAAGTAAATTACATTATTGTTTTGTGAGTGCATTTCTTCCGATCTCTTTGTGACACCAATGGCATTGTCTGTAGAAACCAAAGATTCTAGAACAGAGCTCTGTTCTAGAATCTTTGGTAGAAAGTGTGATCAGTGCTGTTCCACGGAATTCTACTGCCATTGTCCTAAATGACAGCAGTAACAGTGAAGCAGAGAATAGCAATTCATGGTGACCTGTGTTTCCCTGATTCATGCAAGCCTGCTTAAGAAGCCGATTCAGTACTAGCTTGTGAGGAGACCCATTGTTTGTTCTGTGCTGTGTGCTTACACACAACATGATTGTAAGGTACATGATCAGATAAGTACCTGTTTTTTAGAGTAAGGAAATGACTCATGAAGTCATGTTAGGCCAAAAGTCTCATTGGCCAATATCTCATTGACATTACACATGGTGTGAATCTTTGTGTGATTTGTATGTATTTGTCGGAAAACAAGCTCTTAATAATTTGGCAAGGCAGCAAATAGCCTGCCGACCTAGCTGATCTGTGCTCATATTTCATGAAGGGGCAGGTAAACAACAAGGCTGTGACTGCTTTGTAATCCATTGCAGCACTCACAGAACACAGGCAGCTAGCTTGTATATTTTTTGAAAGTGACATATTTTTGAGATAGTCACAATGGTGCTGTTGATTCAGTAAAAGGTATGGGGGTGTATGGGGGTTGGGAAGATTGCTGAATGTCTGAACCTTGTGTCCCTTGAAAAGACAACATGGCCTCCCAGGTTGAAAATATAACGTTGAGGACTAAATGTAAAGTCTTGTCAGTTTCTAACCATAAGAACAATATTTGATTGAGAGAGGGAGCTCAGTAGGTTTCTTTTCTTTTCCTTGCCTTCTTTCTCAGCCCTCATGCCTGATGGATGGAGCCCCAGTTGTTCACACAAACATCTGTCTCCCCTTATTTTCAACCCTACCAGAGGTCTTCTACTCCCTTTGCTATATTGGAGTCAGTGTGTTTCCTCCTGTCATCAAAGTGGATTTGTGCTTTCCACAAGCATGAATTCACAACTGAATGTGCAGTCCATAATCTGTGTGTGTAGGTGGCTTGTTGCAGATAAACAATCGTTTGATATTTGGGAGGAATTTCTCACCAGCCCGTTTGGAGAGTATGATTAATACACATGCTCTGTGTGTGTGAGTGTGAGTGTGGTTGCGTGTGCACTTCTCTGCATGAAGTAGATATAGCCAGATGTCACTTGTCTTGGGGGAAGGTCCTACCTGACTTATTCCATTTTTAATGTCACATGAATCCACTGCTCATCCCTTGTCTCATTGCCTTCCCACAGGCATATTTTTTCTCTTCTTGCAAACTGTACAGTTTTGACTGAAGCTACTAGTTTGTTCTATTAAATTTTTCATAAATAGAGACTCAAATTCTGTCTTTCTCTACAGAGCTCACACATTCTTTCCTCTGTGTCACATTCTCACACACACAGACACACACTCTCTCTCTCTCTCTCTCTCTCTCTCTCTCTCTTTCTCTTTCTCTCTCTCTCTCACTAACTCACACACTCACTCACTCACTCTGGAGTGACTGCATACAGTGGAATGTTAGCAATTTGGTCATGTCTTTTGGGTGCTTACTAATGCATGTTGTAGTTGGTGGGCCGTGGGCACTGAATGACCTCCAACTCTGTTCACCCCTGGTTGAAGCGGACTTTTTCTCTCTTTTGTCTCTAACTCTGTAGACATGACTATCTTGCTTAAACGCAAAAGCAGCATTTAATCTTAAACAGCATTCAGTTAATACCACTTTTACATGACAGCATCTTACATACTCAGTTGAAATTCTTGTTGTCTTTGAGTGTCTGTCGCTGCTTATAAAAATAAGAGTAAGATCTTAATTGATTGTGGGTGCACACACTGTTGCTTGGTGAAGTCTGCCTGAAGACATTAAGCCACAAAAAGCTCAAGAGTAATAATACATAATATATTTAATTTGTATACTGACCCTATTGAATTTGTTGAACTGACCCCTGGGGGACACCATGAGTGACTGTTGTTGTTTACAGTTGTTTATGTATCTGTAATGGTGTTTGTCAGAGAGATAAGAGATGCATTAGGTCGAGGAGGATGGAATGTTTGATGGTATCTCATGGCTTTGTCAGGGTACACGATTTTTTTGTTGGACATTTGATTTAGGATTGACCATGTTGCACTATGCAATCAAAAAACCATACATTCTTGCAGTGTCTTGGTCGGGAGATTGGCTGCATTACAAGATCATGTATCCTATCGTTTGTGTCGTGTGTCATCATAGTGTCAGTGTCAACACGGGTGTCGTAGGAGATTCCCCCAAAATTCTGACATGCTAGACTTTTCTTTGTGGTGTCTTGGAACATCACAGACAATTACACTACAATACAAGACAGGTTCCTCCTTCAGCTGGATATGTTGGGCAAAATCAGGCTGAAATCATGCAATCTCACTAGGCCATGAGGCTGCGCTGAGGACTAGGAGGAGGATGGTGTGGAAACTGGAGTCGGCAGAAAGGAGGATGTCGTTGGTGAAGAGCTATGCGGTAGAATGCCAGTTTTTATTTTCCCAGAGTGTGAGTTCCATCTCTCCCTCTCCCCATGACTCTTTGTACTGTGTAGATACTCTGTGTGTTCCGTTTCATTACACAGTGAAACATGTGACTTATTCTCCGTTTTGTGATGACGGTGTTTGGATTTGGTACTGCTGCAGCAGTCTGTGTGTGTCACAGTTGTTTGAGCTGTCAAACCCATCTGCCTGGCAGCTCTTTCCCAGGGTGCCTTTCTCCCTCAGCTATCCCTCAGCAGTTGATGAGATGTGTAAATATCCTGGAATGTGCTTCATGTTTAACCTGGAACTGGGGCCCAACAACTTGTCAAGCCATGCACATCTTCCCGGAGGCCAATATCACTTCACCAATGTTACTTAGCTATTTGTTTGGTATTTATTAGCCTAGCCCCAGACCATAGTCAAAATCTGCCCTCAAATGCAAATGAAAAACTGCTCACATCATATTAAAGATACAAGAGGATTAAAGCAGGGAACTTAATGTTTTGTCTGTTTATCTCATCTTACTATCAGAAAACATACAGTATCATCAAACTGTTTTGAATATAGTGAACAGGGGTAATAATTCTCCGAGCTATCAAGGCTTCTAATGCACCCATGTGGTTAGTTTAATGTCTACGGAGTAATAGTGGTCTTTCAGTTTTGTGTCCATTAGTTTGTGGTCAAGATGTTTAGCCAAATGACATGGGCTGGATTTAGCACCTAATTAAATTCACTTCTAATCTCCTTTCTTTCTCTTTATTTTTCTCTCTCTCTCTTTTAGGACCAAGCATACTGGATTCAGGTGCACAGGCTGGAACATGGAGATGGAGGTATTCTTGATCTGGATGATGTGCTGTGCGACGTGGCGGAAGATAAAGATCGGGTGAGTCCTCCTTGCATGCCGTCATCGTCCAAAACTGTGAAGGCATTCAGCAGGAGGTAGTTTTGTTATTGTTGTTAAATGTTAATTAGGTTAGGTGATTTCAGACAAGCTGTCATTTTATTTCTCTCTGTTTTGTCCCTCATGAGTGTGGTCAGTACTGGCCTGCTATGATTGATCTGATCTGTAGATGATTTGGTCGCTTCAGAACCAATTTGGCTGATTAGAATGGCAGTGGTGGTGTAACTGAATAGCTTCAGCTTTGCAGTGATACCCAAAAAAGTCATCAAATATTTAGTAAGCAAATGCTCCTGCTCATAGAAGCAAGCACATGCTTTCCCCTAGCTACGTTTGTGTCCTCTCTCTGTCCCCTCTTTCCTTTTCTCTCTCTTTCCTTCAGGCCATTCCAAAGGCCCCAGTCACAGGATAGGATACACTTATGGGATGTCTTGTTTTAGACTTCTCATTTTGTATTTGATAATATTAGAAATTTGTAATGAGACAGTGGTATTAAGATCCATGATTTGTTCCTTCTGTCTCTCAGGGAAAAGAGAATTTGGAGCCTTTGCCAGATTCACTTATCCGATGGTTACATGTTGTCATTGAGTCATTCAGCTAATTAGCATTCTGTTGTGAACGTTGATGGATACCCCAGCTAATCTATGCAACTGGTCAGTCGACAAGTGTTCTTCCGTTTTAAAGGAAACCATGATGGCCACAAGAAAAAAATTCTACTAATTTCTATCTCTTTTCGTGTCCAAACCCTCTCTTTCTCTGCCTGTTTTACCCTCTTGTTCTCTCAATCCATCCATATTTTTTTTTGCCTAATTCATAATTCATTGAAAGTTACGCTTCAAAGTTATGACTCTGGTGTGTGTCACTGGAGTGCAAGGCTTTGTCATCATTTACCATGCATGATCACACTTCCTTACCAAGCTGAGATGCATCACACAAGACCTGCAAAGACTAGAATGGTCTACAGTAACTATGCCGTCATACAAAACTCTTCCAGTAATATGTGCTGAGTCAGTACACAATCACAGACCATATTATTAGACTGTTTTTTTGTACTCTCAGAATGTCACCTGTCTGCCAATATTTGTGCGTTGTGTATGTATGCAAATATATATGGTTAAAATGTAAAACATAGAACCCACTGTTTCGGTTTGGATGCATAAACATGGTTAGATATCATTGACTGCTTTTTGGTTTGCAAAGTCTACAGTGTTGTTTATTGTTATTAGTGTTTCCTATCAGCCAGTTGGCTATAAATAGCCATGCACATTTGACTCTGGTCTAGGGCTTTCAGACCTGTGAAGGTTAGATAATGGGTTATCCAAGCATGAGAGCATACCATTCAAGTGTATATGTCTGTCCATACAGTGGACCCCAGAAATGTGTCCCCTCCCCTTGGAGGTGGTGGGGTTGTGGGTGGGATGTTGGCTGTGCATTGTGTGGGCGTCATGGCAACTGCTGTGGCTGGGCCTGTACTGTGAGATGAGAAGCTGGAGCATTATTTGCCTCTCCTTGCCCCCGCCCCCTTGTCTCCCTTCCCTTTCCTCTAGCCTGGCTAGTCATCCCCTCATCTTTTTCTAATTTAATCAACCCCCTCCTCTCCCGCTTATCTTCTACCTCCATTTCTGCTCCTGTGTAAGAGGAGTAGTTAGTCTTCATCCATAAACAAATATACTGTACTTGTGGGTCTAAGTACCCAAGAGTCTCTCTTGTAACCATGTGTTGCAACACCATAGGAACATAAACCCTCTGTTCCCTTAGATGGTCTAGGGATTGAATTTGGTGGTTATGTATTGTTAATGAAAAAGGAGATAGATGGCAGGTTTAATTATGGACTGGGCACTGGCAGACACATTAGCCAAGCCATCTGCACGAACTATGGTTCCCATTTTAATGACACTGTATGAGTTGGTAGGAGATGTATGGGTAAGCTATTTCAGATCAGACAATGGTTCTTTTTTCCCCTTCTTTTCTGTCTCTCATTCTCCTTTCCCCACCTTTTGCTTTTTCTCTCTTATTCACATGCTCACAGTGTCAAAGTTACACCCTACCACTATTGATACAAATGATTATTTGCATGGTTTGCCTCAATTACCTAATTGTGCTCATGGGGAGTAACTACCTTGTCAACGGCTGCTGTATACTAAATTAGCTGGTGTAGTTGATTGTACTTGACACACACTGGATTACTGTATATGTTCTTTCATCCACAAATAGGAATAATCTCAGCAGTCAGTTTTCCAGTTGTATTTTGTAATCTTGTTACTTTTACAATAGCCTAGTCTACAGGAGACAGATGGTGAGAGAGAGAAAGCACTATGTCAATTTTTCTCATTTTCTTTTTTTTCCTCATTGACCTGCATTCATTATGCCCCCTGTCTGTGGGATTGTGGTATTGCAGCAACATCTCTGCCCTCGCTGCATACTGTATGTATGACATGTAAGGATTCTGCTTGCTGTTGTGAATTGTGTGACTTATTATTTGCTACCCTGTAAAATCGTTGGTAGTAAAGTAAAATCTTTGAACACACTTATCGTAACAACACAGGGTGTGTAAGGTGGTTGGCCACCACAGGTTCTTTCTGCTGCCTCACTTTCCCTTCTCTGTTTGTTTTGATGTACTCTAATGGCCGAGAATCCTCTTCATCCCATCATATAGAGATTATCCTAATGTGGATCTATGGTAGAAATGGTGTCGCTAAGATTGTCAGACTGGATTAAACAGCAGGGTTAATCCACTTGTCCGTCTCTCGGTGTGTGATGGTTTAGATATGGCAGTCAGAAGCTGGCTTAGGCAGTCAGTATGAGTCTAGACAAACTCTAGGTGGGGATAAGGAAAGTCATAAAGAGATCAGAAGATTGTTAGGTAGATATCCCAGGTGTTTGTTTAAAATGTTCTAATATACGTCCTACGAAGACTCAATTCACCAAGTTGGATGTTTGCAGCTAAAGCTTGTTTCTTAAAACCTTTTGAAGTGTTAACTTAATTATTGTTGTAACACACAGGGCTGGTCTCATTTTGGCTTCAATTGCCTTTAGTATACCTGATGTACAGAGTATGCTGTTATTGAGTCTTTAAAGTTTTTTGGGCAGGAAGAGTGAAGGGTTAACATATCTGACCACCCATTGTGTATATTAGCTCAGTTACCATACCTTGAATATAGTCAAAAGCCAACTCTAACCCAAGTCCAAATTTGAAGGCTATTTGTAGTTCTCATTATCAATATACATTTAAATAGTTGGTGGATTTACAGAATAAAAGTGGATCACTGGTGTCAGACTTGCAAGGTGGTGGGAACCGAGACATCTTTGTCTTTTTCGAAAGTCAGTATGTGGGGTCTTCTTTACCACCCAGGATTTGGAGTTTGGATATGCCTGGGGCTGTCCAGTTAATGTTTTCCCTTGTGGTGTGCTGTCCCCCTTCTCATGGTCATCTGTTTGGTCTTTGAAGTGAGGTTTCAGTCTGACTCATGCTGTTTGTGTAGGACCCAGAACGTTTCTCATTCCTGCACACATTTTACAACTAATGTCCCTTATTGCATGTATATATAGTTGAAAGTATTGATAGTCATTGCAGGCCAGAGAGACGAAGACAATAATGATATTGTTTTTGGAGTTGTGAGATGTCCGTGATGAAGTTTGTTCAAGGAAGAATGTGTGAAGAAAGAATCTCAGGTCTTGCCTATTAAATTGTATTGATGACCAGATATCCATATGTTGCCCTGTTTGCTTGTGAAGTGGTTGTTGAAACAGTGTGTGTTGGCCTTGGTTCCCCATTACATGACAGTCACATGAGATGGTCAAGGACGAGAGCAGCCATCAGGTCTTTGGCATGCATGTCACATTGCATTGTCACACATGTGAGACAGGAGCGGCCTCAACTCTGTTCTATGAACCCGGCAGGACGCAGACTTAGTATGACTATGACAAAATGCAGATACTGTTTGAATACACTGTGTGTGTTATTTGTGTGCATTCTAGAATGCTAGAGGTCAGTTTTATGAGTTCTTTAAGTTCAACAGCTGCCTGAAACCCACCAAGTATTGCCCAGGAATGCACACGGCACACCCATAGCAGCACACTTCAAAAGCAGAAGGAAAATATGGCCAGGTTTAGTCAGACAGGCTATGAATGCCAATTAAATGAAATCACCAGCATGCAACACACATATCCCTGCCCTGAAAATGTCTGCTGTCTGGTAGGTAGGACAGTGACTTACACAAATAGTAGCTCCACAAACCACATTTAGTCTGCGTCTGTGCTGCCACACACATCATTCTCGTTTGCTGCTAGCATCTAACTTTAAACTCTTGCCTCTACTGTCAGGGAGACTGTGACCCTCAATTCACGGCCTGGCAGAAGGCACCTCCTCTGAGTCAGTGTTTGGCTTTGGTGTAGTTCAGCATGCTGAGCTCATTTGTTCCACAATGCAGTTTCTCCTCCTTCTCTCCCTCCACCCCACCTCCTCTCCTGTTTCTCTGGCTTGTTGGGGCATCCACCAAGCCTGCAAGAAGAGAGGGTGGGAACAAGGAAGAGGACGGCATGAGCAAAAGAGGAAGTGAGTGTGAACGCTGTGGGAATGTCGATGCGCATGTGTTTTTGTAGTGTCTTTATGCAACATGATGGTGTCTCACTTGATTAACATAAATAGACAATAGATAATAAGCTGAAGTTAATTGAGATGTTCCCAGGAAGACACTGGTCAAAGCACAAGCATCTCTTGGCTTGATTTATATAACCAAATATTGCATTATATTATTCTGACCCCCTTTCACTCACTGACTGGGACTTGTAGCAGTTCGTGCTTCCATTCTAAGTCTAATAGTTGAACACACGCATACTCACACAATCTGAAATTACACACAGATGTTTTTTCATGATTATGGGCCCAATTTTCTATGGTCAAAATTGCCTCTCTGCCCAGTACGCGCACACACACACACACACACACACACACACACACACACACACACACACACACACACACACACACAGTCTGTTTCTTTTAAAAGAATTTCCCCAAGATATTACCATACGTCCTCTGAAAGATCACAAGTGGGCCTCTACATTAAGATACGATTCATATAAGATTGGCATCTCATTTCAACATTCTTTATTCTCAGTTTATTAATTGCACCCAGGCAGCCATCATTCAATGACATTCGCTCATATCTTTACTCATAAGCACTTGCTGTTGTGCATAGAGGGGGTGAGGGCCAGATAGTGGTGTGAAGTCTGGCACTGTGTCAGAAATCTGTCGAGGTTGAAGCAGTATTTAATACGGCCTCATGCAGTACTTCTCTGGCCTGGAATGTCAACTGCTGGCTCGGGTTTACTCAAGTCTGCTGGCCAGACGGTGGAACTTTTAAACCTACCCACCCAACGACTCATCTCTCTTTCTCTCTTTCTGTCTCTGTCTCTCTGTCTTTTTCACACACACACACACACACTCACTCACATACATACATACATACATACATACATACATACACACACACACACACACACACACACACACACACACACACACACACATACATACAGCACAGAGTAGTGTTACTCTGATTTACAGACAGATATATATTTGACATTGATTCATTGTAGGTAAACTGAGTTCAACAAAAGTTAGTTTAGTATATGGTAGATGGTATGGTGAAAATGACGGTTTGTGCCATTTCATAGATGGATGCTGTATACACACACATACGCTGTACGGCTGATTATTTTATCTGAGACATTGGATTTCTTAGAAGTGGCTATTATAGGGTTGATGAGTTGGCAAGATGAATCTAATTTGGCTCAGGAACGAAACACGGACAACATGGGAACCCCTTTACTGCAAACAGGTTAATATGCTGTGAACAGTTTTATCAGATTTGAACTGGGGTTAGTGGAATAGCTTTACCGGTACATTACTTTCATGACGTCACTATTTACACAGTGGCCGGTCCTCCACTAGGCACTCCACCCATACCATTCAACAGTTGGGTTGTGCTCTTAAGCCAGCTGTTAAAGAACATTCCAGACAGATTTACTGTGGCCTGCAATGTGGTCAGACTTTGTGTAGATTCTTCTGGAAATGGTACTGTCATGACTGATGGAGCAAGTAAATGTGGTGTAACTACTGACATTCCTCACCACTCCAAGCAGAAGAACCCATTAACAACTATTGTTACCCTACCCTATTTTTAGGGTGTAGAATATATATGATATATATAAAATATTATGATAATTTACACATATTAAATAGAAACAGCCTTTTGCTAGGCTCTATATAATGTGGTTGGTATTGGTTGTTATATTGTTTACATATTAGTATTGACAGAGTAAATATTTGAGCCTACCGCTTACAGTATGTTGATTTAAAATGAGCATTCCACATAATTAGCTATGATGCAAAAGTGGATTACGTCACTTTGAAATCTAAATGGCCCAAATGAAAGAAAAGCAGCAAGGCATAGCAAATATAAAACAGAATCTTTATGGCCCTTTATTATCTTTATGATCATTGCATTCAGTTTTACCCTGTATAATTCATGTGATTCCATGGTAAGATGTATTCATTAAGACATTTGGCAACCCACTTCCTGAAATGCAGTGTTACGGTCAACGGAACTTTGATTCTCTTGACAGCCTGTTAAAGGCCATTGCAGTTTCACTGGAGTTGCACCTCCCCCTTGTGGTGTGTCAATGGAAGTGGAATGCCTTCTCCCTCCATATTATGTTTTTTTGTTGCGTGTGTAAATAAATGAATGACTGAAAGAATGAATTAATGAACGTAAAGCACAACATCTGTGTTGTCATTCTGGAGGTTGTATCAACATCTATGTCATCATTCTCAAGGTTGTATACATTATTATACAGTAGTTATGTGCAACTCAGATTTTACTTTTAGTTATGTGCAACTCAGATGATGCATGGTTAAATGAACAGGATAAAACACACACACACACACACACACACATTTTATATGACTTCCATTCCCTCTGCAGGATATCTGCTGCTCATGGAGAGTGCATTAGGATAGGTCATGTTTGAGCAGCTCCAGGCTAGGTGCTGCAGTAAGTGTCTATTTCTGTTGCCTCCCCCAAAGTGTTAGCAGGCACCTGTATGTTTGAGACTGGGGCTGGTGCCCTGAGGTTAACTTCTATGATGTGGGATCTCCAGGGTTGTCACTAGGGGTTACTGCAATGTTCTGTGACCTAATCAACACAGGAGGGTTCTGGTCACAGAGCTGTCAGTGTGCTGCTTCAGTAGCCTCAGGCTGTAGAGTGAAGGGAACAATCATCATCATCTTCATCACCATCATCATCATCACCACCGACCACCGACACTGCCACCAGTGACAGGACAGTACCTCAGTGCAAGAGAACATTTGCACGCACACACACACACACACACACACACACACACACACACACACACACACACACACACACACACACACACACACACACCTTCTCACAAAGCCATTTGAAGCTCTAATGTTGGTTGACTTGGGCAGTGACAGCAGTGAAAGGTCTGTCTGATAAGTGACAGGACTCGAGGTGGGAAAGACACACACACACACACACACACACACACACACACACACCCATGTTTGAATGCTTTGTGTGATAGGTGAATGTGTACTGTGGGACTGTAGTCAGTAGGTGGCACTGTAGCCATGGTAATCAAATTTAGTTAAGAAGCTCACTGGGACTTTTGCCATGCTGGCTGCATGGGTAAACCTTCTGCCCAATCAGGGCATGTCGATTCCATGGCAAACATAACGCAGATTGAACCTGTGGACTTGAGCCACCAGTTGGAATAATGTGGGTGTATTTCCATGGAAACCATGCCAGTGTGCCAAAATGGCACCTGGGTTCTCAGTAGAGCTCTTGCTGTGAGCTAAATTGTGCAGCTCTTAGAGTGGCATACCAGCAGCTGCATCCAACCTATTGTCAAAAGGACATAAATAAACCCCCAAAGACTTCAAAGACTGGACTGATTTTGTTTTCTGTTTGATTTGTGAGAGAGGAGGAAGTAATGGTTTGGCCTTGATAAGAAAAGCCTTTGCCCCCTCTTTTCTCACTAATCATTCAGATTATTGCAAATCTGCTTTTGCCAGGTCAGACTACCACAGGTTCACAGCACAATAGTATCAAAGCAAAATTGAAGTAACTGATTGATTCTCTCTGATTAGCCCACCTTTCAAAAGCTTTTCACTTACATTTAACTCCTAGCCGTAATTGCCTGTGTGGTTGGCCATGTCTAACTCTAGTGTCTCCAGGCATCTGTCCTGACTGTCAAGAGGCTGAGAGGGGTGAAGCCAGGAGGAGAGAAACTCACTTCATGTCATCCGTCATCTAATCAATATCACTCAGACTTCAATCAATCCCCCCTAGTGGGACTTCACAAATAGAGAGTCAGTGCAGGAATCTACCACTCTTCTTTTGTCTTGCTTCTCCCTCTTTCTTTCGCCTTCTGCCTCTTTCTCCTGTACCTCTCCACACATTCTCCTCTTCGTTCTTCTTCATTTGGGCAATGTGCAGAGGTACAATCTTAAACCGATGTCAGATTTTCACGGAATTTGTTTTTTTCTGTAGCTACCATTTTATATCTTATTGATTTTAATGCAGATGTAAATCCAATTACCTAGAACCATAGACTGTGTGTATATATAGATACAGTCTATGCCTAGAACAGACACCTCGATCTAATATGGAGGATAAGAAGAAGGGTGTCTGTTTGTTTATTCAGAAGGAGCGTCATTGATTGCTCAGGGTTCAGACTGATAAAGGACGGGAGGCACAGGGAAGGAACAAAGGAGAGTTATCATGTAGAGTAAAAAGGTATGGGAAGAGTACTATTTGTCTGGATCTAACAGAATTGGGAGTTTATTATCCTCCATCACCTGCCTGGAAACTCAGCTCTTTGCTGAAGTTTATGCTTGTAGTTTTTTGCCTTTATTCAGTAAAGAAAGACAGGAATTTATAGACCCTTTCAGCAATAAAAACAAAAACAATGCTTGAACGTTCTATTTGGGTCCCAATCTACTTCCTCTGCATTAAGATAACATATGGAATGTTAAAACGGAAGCCTTGTGGGGCCAACTATAATGCTGATAATGGAACTCTCTTGAAAGGGTCTATTGGGAGAGGGAGATTGTGAATGGGATTAGGGAATCACTGTAGTTCGAACCTGTGACACATAGCTCCATTCTTAAGAGCCTTTCACACCAAGAACGATAACTATAACGGCAAGAAAGTATTGTTCTTGCTAATATGAATGACAACATCCACACATAAACTATAACAATAAGGACACGAAGAACAATATTGTTGGGGATCACTTTCAGAGCGATTTTGAGAACGATAAAAACCTGACAGCCAATCAGATTCCATCACATTTTAGCCATCGCATTCATCAACACGAGGAGAGACTTTCCTCACTGTTGGTCAGGGTGGACGCTTTTATCCTTGTAGTTATACTTTATTTATATATATATATATATATAAATATATAAATATAAATATATAATCTTTATAGTCATTGTTCCTGGTGTGAACGGCCCTTTAAGGGTGGGGTGCCAGGTATACAGTGAAATCCCTGTCACTATGATCAGCTTGGTTTCTGTGCTGAGATCACAGGTGTTGGGTCTGGTTCCAGATGACAGGCCCTTTGGAGTAAGCAGTTTCCCCCTTCAGTCTCACCAAATCCACTGTCTGGTTTATTTTCTGAGAAAAAAGCCCATCACATCCCTGAAAACACTCTCAGAAGATGCTTGATCAGGAGGTGATGTTTTTTGTATCACTTGACAGCTGTCAGGTCTGGTTGCACTCTGCCGTTGAACCACTTTGCCAAACAGAACTATTAACTAGCATTGAAAGCACCAAGCAGTGTGTTTGTGTGTGTGTGGGTGGGTGTTTAGGGTGTGAGGCACATTTGGGTCAGGGTGCCATGATGCCTCTAAATGAAGATGACAGACTCAGACTCCCTGCTGGGCTCTCCCAGTTCCCCTGGAGTGCAGAGCACAGAGGACACAAAAACATACACACACAGAAGAGGACAGATTGTCTCAAATAAAACCCTCACACACAGATTTTCCCGATCTAGCTGAAAACTCTGTCATTCAGGCTCGAGTGCACATATGTACTCTTTGGTCATTCAAAGTCTGTGGGTGAACAAGCATAGCAGTTTGCCCTTGTTTGCATGCAGAGGTTTTCAGTCTTGAAGTCATCATTATTAAATTAATGTTACATGACTAGACTCTAAATGCCTTTTTACCCAGTGGTCGTCTATGGAGGTCAGACAGCTGCAAGAGTGGCTATTTCCACATTTTTGTGTGGTTTGCTCTTCTCTGTGTTTCTACACTGCTGTCTCTGAGATGGGACATGTACTCTGCGAAGATACTCTTGTTTTAGCACACATGTGCAAATCTACACTGCAAAGCAAATGGCTATTAATTCCTTGGAAAAGCTGTGTGGCTGTGACATCTCATCTATCGGATGT
This sequence comes from Alosa alosa, assembly GCF_017589495.1. NCBI lineage: Eukaryota > Metazoa > Chordata > Actinopteri > Clupeiformes > Clupeidae > Alosa > Alosa alosa. Next base: position 14,912,120 of record NC_063204.1, read on the forward strand.
CACAGCCGCATGGCTCTTCCAGGGATGTTTGAGTGATGTTTGAATCCACCAGCTCTTTATGAATGAAAGACTATGGATACCTCTCAAGGCTTACCTCTGGCAGGAGATGCCTCTTCCATTCTTCTTTGATGCCAAATGCTTGTATTGATCACAACACATATCAGCTCGTTTTTTTTAACACTGGTGAAAAACCGAGCTCATCACTGTCTTCAGTTCCCTCTCTTTGGTCAAGGGTTGCTAGTGTTTGTTGTGTATACTTCCATGATGTCGAGGTATCAAGCACTTCTATATTTCTACTCATCATGTATGGTTGCCACGGCATTTGATGATTCATTTCAAATGCCGGGAACAACTGCTGCAAGTTGTTTGTGCTGTTGCCTTTGTTTGAAATGCCACCCTTCAGACTCCGGGCCTGATTTGGTCTCTCTCTCTTTCATTGCGGCACATCCCTCTGATTCCTCTGCGTGTATCAAACAGAGTTGAAGTGAGGTGAACAGGCGTTGTGTAAGCATTGCGTGGCTGAGCCAGCCAGGAGCACTGAATGATTGGCCTCTCTAATTCCTCACAGTCTGTTGGCCATGCACAGCTGTGTGAGCAGCTAGGGGCTCAATATGGGGCAGGGGGGCCGAATTTAGAAGTGTTTGAAAAGCGGAGTGTGCAGACATTAATGACGATGAGTGCCTCCTCGCTCTTGCCCGGCTCCCTTTTTGTCTTCTCCCGCTTCCCCTAGCCTTGTTTAGCCTCATCTTTGATCCTCCGTGGCATGCAAACAAAACCTACAAACTGTGACTGTTGCCCTCCACCCTGCATCAAAGTTTGCCTGTGGTCAGGATGTCGGCTTTGAAAGGGTTGCTTATTTGCAAATGCAAGCACACACACATACACCCAGCCACAATTACTCTGAGCTTTTCATTCTCTTTCCGAAATTTCATGCTTTATGTTTATGTTTATTAAATGCATAGGTGTATTCCTCCACTGCCACATGTACACTGTGTGCAGAATTATTAGGCAAATGAGTATTTCGACCACATCATCCTTTTCATACATGTTGTCCTACTCCAAGCTGTATAGGCTTGAAAGCCAACTACCAATTAAATAAATCAGGTGGTGTGCATCTCTGTAATAAGAAGGAGTGTGGCCTAATGACATCAACACCATATATAAGGTGTGCTTAATTATTAGGCAACTTCCTTTCCTTTGGCAAAATGGGTCAGAAAAGAGATTTGACAGACTCTGAAAAGTCAAAAATTGTCAGATGTCTTTCAGAGGGGTGCAGCAGTTTGGAAATTGTCAAGCTTTTGAAGCGGGATCATCGCACAATCAAGCGGTTCATGGCAAATAGCCAACAGGGGCGCAAGAAGCGTGTTGAAAAAAGAAGACTCAAAATAACTCCCCATAAATTGAGAAGGATCAAGCGTGAAGCTGCCAGGAAGCCATTAGCCACCAGTTGTGCCATATTTCAGAGCTGCAACATGTCTGGAGTGCCTAGAGAAGCACAAGGTGCTCAATACTCAGGGATCTGGCCAAGGTAAGGAAAGCCGAAAAAAGGCCACCTTTGAACAAGACACACAAGACAAAACGTCAAGATTGGGCCAAGAAATATCTGAAGACTGATTTCTCCAAGGTGTTTTGGTCTGATGAAATGAGAGTGAGTCTTGATGGGCCAGATGGATGGGCACGAGGCTGGATCAGTAAAGGGCAGCGAGTTCCTTATCGACTCAGACGCCAGCAAGGTGGAGGTGGGTACTGGTATGGGCTGGTATCATCAAAGATGAGCTTGTGGGACTTTTTTCGGGTTGATGATGGAGTCAAGATCAACTCCCAGACCTACTGCCAGTTTCTGGAAGACACCTTCTTCAAGCAGTGGTACAAGAAGAAGTCGCCATCATTAAAGAAAAACATGATATTCATGCAGGACAATGCTCCGTCACACGCATCAAAATACACCACAGCGTGGCTGGCCAGAAAAGGTCTAAAAGGAGAAAAAATAATGACATGGCCCCCTTGTTCACCTGATCTGAACCCCATCGAGAACCTGTGGTCCTTCATGAAATGTGAGATCTACAGGGAGGGAAAACAGTACACCTCTCTGAACAGTGTCTGGGAGGCTGTGGTGGCTGCTGCACGCAATGTGGATCGCAAACAGATCAAGACACTGACAGAATCTATGGATGGAAGGCTTTTGAGCGTCATGGTGAAGAAAGGTGGCTATATTGGTCACTGATTTTTTTGTTGTTTTTGTTTTTGAATGTCGCAAATGTTTTTATTTCTGAATTTTGAGTTGTTATATTGGTTTACCTGGTGAAAATAAACAAGTGAGATGGGTATATATTTGTTTTTTATTACGTTGCCTAATAATTCTGCACAGTAATATTTACCTGCACACACAGACATCCTCATAAAATGGCCAAATCTAAAAAAAAAACACATCAACTTCCAAAAATATGAAACTTTGATATTAAGGAGTCTTTTGGGTTGATTGAGAACACAATTGTAGCCCAATAATAAAAATAATCCTCACAAATACAACTTGCCTAATAATTCTGCACACAGTGTATATTAGAGTCTTTGGATATTTGAAGCTTGGACAATTTAGTATGTGCTTGTTTTGGACAATAATCAATAGTCAAGTTTAAGAGTTTTTGTTCAGTTTAAGAGATGTGCAGAGCGTCATTGAAGAAGCTTAACAGTCAACAGACTGACATCACCATGCATGTGTGTCTGCTCCACAGAACTCTCTGTGATTAGATTAGCTTCACTGGAGTACCCTCAACTGTGTCACGCCATGGACACATACACACACAGTTTGTCTAAAATTATAGTGTCTGAAGTCATTTGGGACAGAACATTAAATGGGACGTGCAACATGCATATGACTGGCCATCCCTGGGTTTGTGTTAGGTGTGTGTGTGTGTGTGTGTGTGTGTGTTTGTGTGTGTGTATCTATGTGTCTATTAATGTTAAGTGTGTGCAAAGAGAGTAAGCATGAAAAATACACTCAAGGGCTGAAGCACTCCAGAATTGGCTTAGAGTCCCAGATAGATCAACCCCCTACTGCGTCCCTCAGTGCACACTCTCACACACACACACACACACACACACACACACACACACACACACACACACACATACAAATAAACACACACACAAGTGCACAAACTCAAACACACAATGACCCCTCACATGTTCTATCCCTGTTTGACTTCTTAAATAACTACTAGGCCTGTTAGTGACTGCGTTTACATGCACTTTAGTATCCTGGTTACGATTTTGTATCCTGGTTATGATTTTGTATCCTGGTTAGGATTTTGAAGTATCCCGGTTTTGTATTTGCACATGTAAACATTATATGCCGATTTCAGAACCCTGCATAAGCCCCTATCCCGGTTTTGAGTAATCCGGTTATGCTAGGTGGAGTACTCCGAAAGAAACTGGGATACTGTTCCATGTATACACCTTATCCCAGTTTATCATGCAAATGCGTCATTGCATTAGAAACCAGGATAATGTGTGCTAATAGAACTGTATTGTTGGTAACTGGAATGCTAGTATTCATCATGTACTGTATACAGGGATGTTAATAACCAGGTTTCTCTGTGTTCATGTAAACACCATATCCTGAGTATGATCAAAATCGGGATAAGTCTTATTACCGGGATACTAAAGTGCATGTAAACACAGTCAACTACAAGGCTTGTTATTGTTACTTAGTCATGCATCTCCATACATATTTGTCAACTAAAGATTAGTGAAGTAAGAGTTACAGGAAAGGCCACCTTGAACTATGCTTTCTTTTTCTCTGTTGAGTGATATATTAGTGACTAGGGCTGTCAAATCATATATTTTTTTAATCACGATTAATCACTGAATTTCTATAGTTAATCACAATTAATCACATATTTTATCACATGATTAAAATTCTATTATTTTGCATTTCTAAACTTTCCAGAAGTCCAGATTAACAATGTAAAGCAATTCTTACCAGTGTATCTTGATTGGGAATAAAATGAAAGCAAAGAAAGTTACTTTATGAATGAAAATGTACACATGTTATAATGGGCATAAGCCTAACAAACAAGAGACAGTGTAAGATAAAACATCTTTGGCGGCACGCGATTTAAAAAAAAAAAAAAACCCTGTTATGCTTGGTCCTTAATATCATCACGCTAGCGCTAACGTGTTAATGCTGACAGCTCTATTTGTGGCACATTCATTTTTTTATGACTATATTTTTATGAATAATAGATACATTTCGGTTTACATTATTGTGTTTACTACAAAACCTATCCTAACCTCTGTGCACCTACAGTACAGTACAGCTTCCCATTACCGGTCTTGATAGATCAGTTGTAAATGGTTACAGGCATCCCCAACAATCCTATAAAAAACCTTCAGCATATCAAGCTGCTTCGACACCTGTGTTCTCCACTGAAACTGAACACTGTGTGGTAGCTAGGTCACTTTCATTGTTTGAACCGCTGACAGTGATCAGAATGCACGCCTTGACTGAGGTGATCAAAACGGTGCTACATTCTGTCTATGCTCTGTGCTGGTGGGCCTAGCTGTGCCATGTCTCTGAGGAGCTGTCCTGGCTTTCTGAGCTCCGTGTGCTCCAGTGCCAAGTCTGTCTCAGGATTAGTGCTCATCAGAAGCACCCTCACCCCAGCCCCACCCATCTGATGGGCTGGAGCAATGCTGTCTGGCTGTCGACAGGCTGCTGCAGCTGCTGGCGCTACTGTGAGCCCCATCTCACTGCTCAGCTCAGACAGACCGGCAGACCCACAGACAAACAAACAAACAAACAAACAAGGAGGCAGAAGCAAAGGTAACCAGCCAGTCAGTCAGGGTAGAACAGCTTTCATATGCATGGAGCCCCAAAACAGCCATTTGCATATGCATGCTCTCTCATAAGTTTGAATGCAAGCTATTATCTTTATATTTCTAATTTTAGATGAGTGTTGTTGAGTTGAGTGTGGGGTATGGAGGCTAAGTGGTAAATGTGTGGATTGCAGATTAAGGTCTCGTCTACATTAAGCCAGGTAAATATGGGTATGCATAATTATTTCTCAGTTTAACCCTTCTGTCCACATGAAGATGCCATATTCCTACACCGAGAGCAATCTTTGAGTGAGTGATCTTTTGAGGTGCATACATTTGAGTTTGCATTGCAATGTGTGCAGGGGAACTTGAGAGCTCCAGATGATGTGCGGTTGCCATGCCACTGATGATAGTTTGTGTTCCAGTCACCACCAACTACAAACACTTCTGTGGCATGTTTTTGTGTTTTGGCGTGGATGCAAAACATGAAAATGATTGTGTGGCCGATGGACAGTTGGATAGTTCAGTATCCGTATTTATATTTATCCTGCTAAATGCAGACACAGCCCAAGATAAAGAGTGAAAGCTAGTTAATCATGAGAAAGAAAAGGATAGAAGTATGAGGACCCACCCTCTTCTGCTGTCTCTCTGCCTTCTATTGATCTTCACTCAGAGAGGACTTGCCCCACACACACACACACACACACACACACACACACACACACACACACACAGAGACACACACAGACACATTGATCTGGGCTGTCAGTGTGGAACTGTGTGTGTGAGTGCAGCAATTGAACCTTCAGTCATGTAACTGGTAAACCTGGGAGAGGTGCCTGTACAGCTCCTTGGCTTTTTTTTAGCTTCTCCCTTTTCCTCTGAAGTGTTGCTAAATAGAGTGTACAAAGTGGCCCTGCCCTGTTGTTTCAGGGTTAGTTTCCATGGGTTTAGCCCAAATGGTTATGGCCAAGAATGGCACAGAGGAATGTTGGCCTCAGATCCATTTAGCATACTAAATCATTGGGATCCATTTAGCATACTAAATCATTGGGATCCATTTAGCATACTAAATCACTGGGAGATTTGCTTTGCACATCCTCCTGTCATTGGCATACAATCTGTTCCATTTAGTATACTAAACCACTGAATTTGCTTTTATACAGTATGTTCCAGGTTTGCTTTTATACAGTATGTTCCAGGTGTCTCCATGTGTGAGCTGTGCTACCATATAAAGTATGTGTTTAAGTATAGTGTGCTTTATTAAATTATTTTTCTGTCATTTGAGGAACTAAAATGGGCACTTTATGGTAAGAAAGTGAAGGGCATTGCCATGGTAACACTTCTGTAAAGTCAAAAGAATCAACAAATGCAGGTGCAAAATTGTATTATTGATTTCTCTCTCCTCTCTCTATCTCTGTTGGTATGTGACAGAAAATAAAGAGAGGAAATAACACAAGACGTGAAGGCAAGCGAGATTCAGGCTGTTATGTGTAGGTGAGGGAGGTGTGAGGGAAAACAACACGTTTCCTGTGAGCTCGTCAGGATTACCTGTTTACTGGGGGAAATGCATTACTGTTTGAGCATGATGGCTGCTTTGATCAGGCTGAGTGCACACCTCTCCCACAAACAGCCACCCCTATGAACCTGCTCTGTTCAACTGCCAGGGAGAAGGACGCCAACATTTCATTTACACAATCACCTCTTTTTTAATGGGGAAGAGTGGCAAGATGTGGAAAGGCATGGAGAAAGACAACAGAACTAGAGCCAAGAGAAAGAGGGATGCTGAGTAATAAACTACTCAGACTAAACAAGTAATAAATAGCTAGTCTGCTTTGTATTGATTCTGTGAACCGTCAATAATCTGAGACGCTTCCCCCCACTTTTCCTTGGTAAATATCTGGAATATCAGCCTTACCATATATGCTCAGCCTTCTTTAGTCATTTTGGTGACTTCTTCCTCCAGTGACAGTGGCGTGGAGAGTTGGAGTGCCTCAGCCCCGTCTCACTGGTCTCTTGGGATTCCCTTCATTTCCTGCTGCCCTGCCGGGGGCATGTACAATTGCGTTCGCAACCCCCAGTGGTCCAATTTGGTGCAAGGTGAGGCACCTGAGACCTTGAATATTGTTGGTGGCCCTCCACCCTTTCTGTATGCTAACCCCCACTTAGTAAGGGTTTGCCTTACTTTCAGGTGGCTGCCAGTCACCTGAGACTAACCAGCATTGACAGACTTTTCATTGTATGAATTAAATATGATGCCACTTCGATAGTTTAGCTTATTTTTCCATACAATTCAAGTTAACTTGTTTTTTTCCTGCAATTTCTGTAGTGGCTCTTTTCGAGTTAAGGCCTCATGGAAGCACCACTGACAGCAGCAAAGTACCACTTGTGTCTTTAATTGTGAATACACCTTGTTCCATCAGTGTAATTACCTGTGTATCCACTCTTCGTTAAGTAGAGAATGTTGTCATCCTCACTGTCTCTGGAAAAAAATGCTATGGTGCTTCATCACGCTAACCCACTGTCATGTCATATCATTACTGTTTTATGTTCGCTGTCTTAATTACCCAACACTAGTGCATACACACAATGCAATTTAGGGAGTAAAAGCTCTCATATGTTGTTGTGATTTTTCAAATCCTATAGGGGCCATTATGCTTAATGGATCAGTTCACGCTTAACAGCACATACTGAGAATACTGTACATCACAATTAAACAACAACAATGATTTCCATCTCCCACACTTAGCCTTGGTGCTGTCATTAGGAAGCTCACCTAGTGTTGTGGGTGTTACCGCAAGGTCACTTCTTTTGGATATGCTTTTTGAGCCGGCAGGAAAGTGCATGCACACACCATTCAGTTTTTTTAATTGGTATTTGTTTCCTCTCATATGGTGTGCATCCCTGTGTTTATGTCTTGAGAGAGTGTATAGCTATATGATGGGTGTATCCGGCCCTATCCCTGAAGCCGTGTAAATGCTTTGTTATTGGAAATCCTCCATATTCAGTGGTGCCTGTCAGAGGTAGTGTCCTTTTTTTTTGTGCACGCTTCCACAGGAGCTGGTGTGTCTCAGGTCTTGTACAGGAGGCTTTTATAGCTCAGTTTACCTCTGCCCCACCTGGGACCATTGCACTTCATCCCTCTGACAGTACCTCTATGATGCAATACTCACCCAACTCTGCCATCATGGCCCCTTAGCAGCTATGGAAGATCATTGCATATCCCCTTGAATTTTCTTTTTCTCTCGCTGTTACGAACATGCAGGGTTTGCTTCTGTCATCAGAGGATTTAAGAGACTTTTTTTTTTCAGTTAGGCCTAGTTCTACGTAGAGACTGGAGGGATTCATGTATTTCCAATGCTGCATTATGTAGAATGTGATCAAACAAACCAGGCCAAACTTTATTTTTCATTTCTAGTTTGTTTAATTTAAAAAAAACAACAAAAAAAAAACCCAATGCTTTATAGTACGTTTCAAATGTGTGTAAATTAATTTCTTAATCCTTCTGTTTTGCATGCATACTGATTTCCCACCTCTTGCACACATTTTCATTTTCATGTTGTGGCTAATTTGAATATCAAAGCACACAGGGTTTGTATAACTCTTCATGGTTAACATAGCCTGTGAAAAAACATGTAGGTGTGTTTGTGATTGTGTGTATTTGGGTTTGGGGCCACAGTCATGCCTTTTGAAGACTTGGCGTTCAAGTGTGACAAGTGTTAAAGTGTTGAGCATGCGTGTACTTGTTTTGTGTATGTATAGGCTTGTGTTCTGTACAGGCAATGCCCATCTTTGGTATGCATGATAATAACACCTGTTGGAACGATACATTCAAAGTAGAAGAGTGGGGGGATGTGTCTGTAACCTAAATCTCAGGAGATGACAACAGTTAGTCACATCGACTTCCTGTTGAAGGAAAGGGCAGTACAGGGTGTGTTCCTACACCAAACATGTGACCAGTTTCTGAGGTCTGTTGAAGGTGATGAGTTTTGACACACTGACTTATGTTTGTGGGGTTTTTCTACCTGGAGGCAATGAGGGGAAATGTTCAGGAATGCACTCTATGTTACAGATATCACAATACAACATGATGCATACAGGATCCTCATCAGGGTCAACACTGGCATATCCATCATTCTGTGTAATGAATATTAGTAGTTTGAGCTCTTATGAATCAGTTATCATCGTAGATGTAATATTAAAGTTGACCACAAGAGGGCACTTCAGTGTTACTTTTGAAGGCTGAAAGAGCAAAAGTCTTTGCAATGTGATCAGACCGACACACACACACGCTAACACCCACACACTGGTCTATTCACACACATTCCCTAGAAGACAGAGATGTGTGTGTGTGTGTTTGTGTTTGTGTCTGTGTCTGTGTCTGTCTTTCTGTCAGTGTGTGTGTGTGTCTGTGTGTGTGCATTCTCACACTTATGCCTGAATTCGCATCTGTTTTGAATGTCAGAAGTGTGCGTTTGAAAGCCTGCCATAGGGCTGTTAGAAAGATCTGGCTCACACCACTATTCTTTCCAGTGTACTCATTAATGACCAGTGTGAGCAAAGGGTTGTTGTTTTTCATTAACCCTTCATACAATATGAATGCAAGAGAAATGGATAAAAATAGCCTTTGTTCTACACAGTCCAATGTCTCTTGCAGCTACAGGGCAAGCTATATATCTTGATGTCATACTTGCATACCTTTTTGCTGGGCCACGATTACATAGGCCTTTGTAATTAATTTCAAGTAAGAGGGTTCATTAGAGGGTAGCTACATGTATCAGGTTGTGTATTAAAATCCTGATGGACAGCCATCTGAGTAATCCCTGTTTCATTAGTCGTATGAATGTCTACTTTTGTTTGCGGACCAGATTGGGGGATGAGATTTGGGGAAAACAAAAAAACACTCTCCTGCTCCTCTTACAGGGCTGAGAGAAAACAAACAAGTGATGGATATTAATGCCCTCATCCGTTGCTCTTCTGATTATTAACTGCCCAGCAGACTTGGCATAAGTGAAGTTTTTCGAAATGAATGTAGTAGTGCTGCATTTCCTTACTGTGTTGGTATGTATGGATGCTTTATATTACTTCACCCTCCATATGGATTTACAGCTAACTCTGCTGCCTCTGCTGCTCTAATCTCTTCCCCTCCAACATCAAACATCAGGGGGTAGGAGTCTATTCTGCTGTCATTAATCTCTGTAGGCAAAGATACTTGTAGTGTGTGTGCATGTGTGTGTGTGTGTGTCTTTCTCCCTCTGTGTGTGTGTGTGTGTGTGCGCGTGTGTGTGCGTGTGTGCGTGCATGTGTGAGTGTGTTCGGATTTGTGTTTTTGTCTGAGAACATTAGAAACATTGAGGTTGGGGTAATGTGACAAGGGGATTGCGTTGGTGGAGTAATATTAGATTTCCAGATCAGTATTGAACGGATAGAAAGTTCTAGGCACTCATTGTTGTGTTGTCATATCTGACTAATTGATGGTGGGCTCTCTACAGACCTCTTTGGCAATATTGGCGTGGGGCCGTGTAGCTCTTATTGGGTCTCTGAAGCTCCGGAAACACATCACTTTTATCAGGTCTGCAGATGTTTTAGTAGTTAACAGATTTCAAAAAGCTTCTCTGTTTCCATCTCCTCTCCTCTTCTCTCCTATCCTCCTCTCCTCTCTTTTCCCCTGAGACTCCTGCCATCATTATCCTGCCTGAAGCTTCTTGAACAGAGGGCCCGTCTTTGACTAAAAAAAACCTCCAGATTTTTTTCTGAGGCTATGCAGGGCCTAATCTTTCTGTCATTCTTACAAATGAACATTCTCATGCAGGCTCAAGTGTAAGCGTCCAAGGTTCCTGGGATCCAAAACCTGAATGAAGGACACATGTTGGCTAACTTTTAGTTATCGAAAAATAAACCATGTGCCATCCTCTCTCACTCCATCTATCTACCATGAGCCATCCTCTCTCACTTTCTCACTCCATTCAGAGCAACAAAATCCTGCATTTTAACAACCACCCCCATTCCATTTAAGCTGAAAGTTGAGCTATGTTGCCTGTCAGAAGGGATTGCCCTACACTGACTGGAAGAAGTGTGTGAGCGTGAGTGAGGTACACTAATCACTAGGCTAATCACTGAGCTAAGCATTCGCTCGGCAGTCTTCAGCTCCAAAAGACGGAAACCAGATGCAGGAGAGTTGAACCCTGTGGAATGACAAGCACTTCTGAGGATGAGCCGCTCAAAGCAGAAAAAAGCAGCCCCCACAGACCTTCAGTGTCTGCAGTAGCATTTGCAGTGGGGTTCTGCACTGGCTTAAAGTGCCGTCAGCTTTGTGTGTCTCATCATTCCGAGTCATCAGAGTGAGAACAGCCTCCAATGGTTCTTAATCTGTGTCTTTAGTGCACTCGTCCCCCCTCTTTCTGGCCATCTATCTCTGATGGCTGTCATCAGTGCTTACAGATGACAACATGGTCTGCCTCATTGGATGTATGGCTGGTGATGATATCTTGTCAGTGGTCATGTAGTAGTTCTGATGAGTTCGTTCTCTTTGGTTATGGGGGTCAGAGACATGCTTCGTCTCTGCTCTCAAGCACTCAACTCGGCGACTGCAGACAGGGGGTCCATAACCTGTTGTGGGATGGAATTATCTCCCTGATGGTTGTGGGAGGCTCTGTGTGTTTTATGGAGGTCACATGCGTTTAGCTCAGTGTTGCATTACATACACTTACACACATGCCATTACAGTACCGTACCCAGTTTTTATTGCCATTTTCTCTTCTTCATAATGCTCCCTACATGGTGATATTTACAGACCGTGTCTGCCAGCTTTGCTTTACAGCCATGATTTTATCAGCACCCATATTTCTCTCCACCTCTCTTTCCCTTGCCCTTCCTCCCCTGTGTGTGTGTGTGTGTGTGTGTGTGTGTCAGGGTTGTGCACAATTCGAATGGCAATTCTGCTTCCTGTTTGCTACCTCAATTGAAATGCAAGTGAAATTCAAGAATTGAATTGGAATTTAAGAGCCAGTTTCAATTTAATTCTGGAATTTTGCACAAGCCTGGTGTGTGTGTGTGTGTGTGTGTGTGGCCTCAGGACTGAAATAAAACATCGTCATCCTCTCCTGACAGTGGACGCAGTTGTGTGAAGAGGGTAGTTGTTTTTTTCTCTCATTTTGCAAAGTTGTGGAGACCTCCTTAGTCAGTGTTAGATTACTAGTGCTATAAAATATGAATACAATAGAATTACCTGTGATTTGTTTTAAAGTAAGACTCTCAGGTTTGACAGTCATTGGTTGTGCATTTGTCTCCGTCTCATAAGGTTAAGCAGAAAGTTGTTTTATCGGGTATTCATGTTTTTTTTTGGATGTGTTTTATGTGAGTTACTGTTGACATTTTCTTTTTATGTCGCTCACCTCCATTTACAATTTGGCACAAACATCACATCTATCTTGTTGGTCTGTTCTTTCATCTCTTCTCCACTCTCTGTTGACCAGGACAAATAAAGAGCAAGAAAGAGAAGGATGGTAGCAGAGAAGAATCAATAAACAACAGAATTATAAACTTCTCTACTGTATAGACTCATTCATTCCCTTGCATACCTGACACACTCATTCTTCAGTGTTCTGAATTGTGTGTGTGTGTCTGTCTGTCTGTCTGTCTTTGTGTGTGTGTGTCTGTGTGTCTCTGTCTGTGTGTGTGTGTGTGTGTGTGTGTGTGTGTGTGCGCCCGTACATACGCACACACACACATTTTCTGTAGCATGAGTGTTGTGAGTGTAGTGCATGCTGATTGGGTTTAGATGAGGAGCTGGTCAGTGCATTAGGCCAGCCAGAATGGGCTATACTTTACACCTCATTTCTCTGCCCACTTACTGATAAGAAGCTCATTACGCATCAAATGGGCACAAATTGCCTCAGTCTCACAATGTTATCTGGATGAATAGAGATACTACTGCTTCCAGGCAGTAATGGTGCGTGTGCGTGTGCGTGCGCGTGCATATGTTTATCTTTACCCACATCGTTCTCACTGGATAAATATAATTTGTGTATGTATTAAGAGTATTGTTGCATTGACTTTATAGTACAACTTAGCTACATTTGCACACTGGCAAACTCAGATATGGATAAAGATGTATGTGTTGTTGCACTGATTTTTATAGCGCACACTTCGCTACACTGGCTCAGTGGATGACCTTTATGATACATTGGGAACACGTACATGTGTATATATAAAGGCAAAGGAGTGCAAGGAAAATAAGAGATTAGAAGAGTGGGAGCAGGAAGGAGAGAAAGAGAGAGGAGCAGCAGTCAGAGCACAGAGACTAGCAAACGGGTGACAGGAGAGAAGATGACGGACTGTTTTTAAACAATATGGTGACTAGCAAGGTGCACAACTGTTGTGTTGGAACAGATGATGTAACAAGGTTGTGGAGAGCTTTGGGATAAAGCCTTTATAAGCATTGTCTGATTGGTCATTGGCTGATTGGCTGACAGTCCCCCCCCCCAGTGTCCCAGGATATGAGGGTGTGAATTTCAACATAGTGCTTCTGATGTTACTATTCTTTGTGTGTGTGTGTGTGTGTGTGTGTGTGTGTGTGTAAATTTGCTTGCACGAGAACAGCTTGTGCATCTCCTGCTGTCGAGGCAGCGGAATGTGTTAACGGACTGCCTCCCCCCTGTGGCTGGAGCGTGGCGTAGCGGCTCGAAGCTGTGTGAGTGGCTTCTGCTGGCCATGTTTTTGCAGGCTGGAAATAGGTCACAGACAGGCTCAGAGGCTGAGACGCCACGGATCTCATGGTGCTGCCTGCTTCTCATCAAGATGCATGAGGGAAGGCATTTTCCAATTCCTCTGTTTCTATGTTTACCCTGCTGAACACACACAAAAATGCTTGTGCATAGCACAAATACCTTCAAATTCAAATGCAACACACACACACACACACACACACACAGACACTCAAAACGAATGGGAAAGCTTTTTTTTAATGCATCTCTTATCTTGGTTGGTTTCTGCACCCACATTATCTTAGAAATGAGTCACAATCAATCATGTTACTGTAATCTGTAATCATTGTTTATGTTGATGTTCCCCATTTTGGATGAATACTAATGGGTGTCTCCACACCTCTCAATACAAACGCGCATTGGTGTGTATGAACACACACACACACACACACACACACACACACACACACAGACACACACAGACACACACAGACAGACACACACACACACACACACACACACACACACACACACACAGCCACTTGATTAATGAAAACTGGTTGAGTAGGCGACTGGGGTCACACCCTACCCTCCTCCCTTGGCGATGCATCCCGTAATGAATGCCGTTGTAATAGCACAGCCTCTTTTTAATAAAGGCTTGTCGCATTGGCGACCAATCTGGACTTGCTTTCCACATTGGCCCTCCTATGGTTCTGAGGTGATGACCTCATCATTGTGAGACCTTCCGTGTGAAATGCCATGTCCTTTTATATGCTGGTCAGTGAGAGAGGAAACAGTTTGAGTATTGCAACGCACAAACTCCTCAGCAGTTTTATTTGCCGTACTCAAACTCCTATGATGGTTCATCTGTTTGTCATTACTGAGTAAAAGTCTCTCCTTCCCGACATCATTGTATCTAATACAACTTCAAATAATGCTCAAATAAAGTAGCCCAGGATAAAAGTGCCTGCTAATACCATAACCATAACCCTCACCACAAATGCAGAGAACAACAAACCCAGATGGAAACACATCAATTTTTCCCACTCTATAAAGTGAGTCTCCTTTTAAAAGCTTTTCCATGGAACAGGCTGTAGTGTCATGTCAAAGCACAAGAGTGAAGTCTGTGTGTAAAGGTTTTTTCTGGGTTGAGCATTCAAGCTGCTGCCTGCTTCCTCTGGCTTGACCCCTGTGGGCTTTCAAATCTGTGGTGGCTTGCTGCTCTCTGTTGCCAGAGGTGCCTGCCATGAACAGCAGCTGGACACTGGCATTTCTCTGAACAGGTGCCATCTCTTGGTGTGCTGCTCAGGTGAACGGTTAGGATGCAGAAGTTAGGGCTGCCCTCCATTTCTGCTCTGTCAGCTACTGAAGAGGAAGAAAGAGAGAATTTCTGAGTTTTGACTGTAGTCTTGACAACCTTGCCACATGCAACAACACAAAAAACGCAACTTCTTTCTCTCCTCCACTTGCTTTTTCCACGTTTGTTTCCCCTGTCTGTTTGCTTGTGTGGTTCTTCCTTCGGTTGCTGTTTGTGCACTTGTCTCACCACTAAAAAGGTCATGTTTTTTTTAACTTTCAGAGGGAAACATGCTTCAAAAAGGGTTTTGTTAGTTCTTTTATTCTGTCTTTACCCCACAGAAGTAAAAAACACAATCCACCAGTCTCAATGTTATTGCCTGAGTTACAAAGGTCATGCTTTATTAAAACTTAATTCCCAGAGCAATGGAGGAGGATGGATACTGATTCCTCTCCTCGCCTCTCCTGATTGACAGCTCCATTGCTCTTTGCCTGCAGATAGTCAGTCTCTTATCTCATGTGTCAGTGTGTCTTTTCAGAGCTCCCAGTTGCCTTGCATTTGACTAATTGAATTCATTATGCAGTCCTTTATGAAACCCTCCTTTGTGCCCCAAAGCTATTTACAGGTCTGTCTTCTAAACATAACAATAGCAGCCAAATGTCACCATTACAGTGTCCAACACTGCACAGTACAATGTGTCTATGTCAAATGTGCCTGTGCTGGTGTGTAATGAAGCCATAATAAGGAGGTTTGCTATGGGTTTGTACATGTCAATAGATTTGTATGTGCTTTAGGATGGCACACAATTTATGGGCTGGAATATGATGTGTCCATAAGCTGCACTAGAATGTTTTGTTACTGTTAATAGAAGCTTAGAATATTCCTCCTTGTCTTGTCACTGAAAACAGATTATGATGAAGTTATGAATCATCGTGCTCTAAAGCTTAAAGGAATTATCCGGAGTAAAATGCACTTTAGATCAATTTATGGATGATTGGGAGTACATACGTTGAGTTGACATCAAAATCATGTAATTTGGATGTGTTTAGAGAATGTTCGATCTTACCGTTTTTAGTCAAAGCTTGTTAGCCTGGAAGTGACCAGGGCAAGTCGTGTGTGTGTGTGTGCTTTGGGAAGAAGTGGTTTGGAGTTGGTAACATACATGAGGAAATACCCTCGGGTATCTGGTGTTCCTAGCAAAATGGTATCATACATCAGCCTAGTTATTTCAAGCAGTCCCCATGGCTCATTTAAGAACAGATCAAGGCCCTAACATCTGATTCAGTGAAGTTCTGGAAATTAATTTCTCTTCTAACCATTTGTCATTGTGAAATAACTGTGTTTCAGTGTAATGCATTGCTTATTTTGGAATTCATCTTTGAATTGTCAGAATCATTGCAGCACATTGCAATATTTTCAGATTCACTGTTTGAGAGTGTATCTTTGAAGGCCACATAACCTCATGACTGCATAGCAGGATAGCAATGCAGCCTTAATGGCCACAGTATGTCAGGTTGTCTTTTCCCTGCTAACTTGGTTGGCATGGTTATCGTGTCATTTTTGCTTTATTTAGCTTTGTTTATGGGTGCATGCTTAGGGTGCATCTGACAAAAGAGCAGTGCCTTTCATTTAGGCGGAATGTAATGGCCCTTACATAAGCGACTAAATTACTTGAGGGTGGTATTGTGTTTTTGTGCACATCCACATGCTGTATGTTTACACATATGTGATGTTTATTGTCTGCAAGCCGTTATTTGTTTGCTACAGTCTTGAGGCTTTGTTGTGCATTTGTTTGGCAAAGCTCAGCTCTGTCCCATTTTAAAAGGACCAGACGCTCTCATATCACTCAAGTGGAAAAGGAGAAGAGAAACCAGAGGGGCTTGCAGAGGAGCGGAAGACTGTTGGGTTAACTTGCCCCCTTTACTCAGAGAGATCTGTGTGTGGTGTGTTTGTGTTTGAGGAAAACAGGCCTGTAAAACTCATTTTCCTGAAACTAGTTTTAGCCTGGTCCTCCCTCGAAAAACAGTCTGCAGTCCATTTTCATCCCCTGCTCTTCACTGCGTGCTTGTTGTGCCATAAGGTGGGTGTTGTAGTTGGCTGGGAGGGTTATGATGCGCGGCTTCCAGAGCACCTCTGTGCTGAAGGTGTAGCCAGTGAGGCGTCTGGTCGAGCAGGTGGCGTCCACGTTTTAATGAGCTCTCCTGTAGCCCGCCCCCCCCCCCCCCTGGACACGATTAAGCTCCAGCTCAGCGCTCCAGTCACACTCGGAGACCTGCAGTCACTGGAGAGCGTTCCACTTTCCACTGGGAATAAAGGCCTCTCGAACACTCTTTAAATTCAGTCAGGCCTCATTTCTTGGGCCTGTAATGCCTTTCTCTCTCTCTCTCGCTCTCTCTCTCTCTCTCTCTCTCTCTCTCTCTCTCTCTCTCTCTCTCTCTCTCTCTCTCTCTCTCTCCTGCAAATTACATCTCAATCTCGAACTTTGAATTTAAAAAGTAGAATCCCCATATTTAATCAGCATGTCCAGTTTTTCAGCAGCCAGTTCAAATATACACATCAACCTACCGAAATCAAAGCCCCTCTTGCTACTTTGAAATCACCGGTGTGGAAGTACTCGTTCATTCACGTCAATTAAAACTAACTTACCCTACTCAACTTAGCAAGTGAAAAGATGATCTAGTTAGAGTCCAAAGTTACTTTAAGGCTTAAAATGCACATTGATAAGGATCCATGAACACTAACCTTGGGTCTCTTCGAAGTGTGCTGAAACGATCAAATTATAATTCTGTGTTGTTTCATTTCACTATGTTCACGTCTCTGTTTTAGCCTAATGTTGGTTCTGTTTACATTACAACTTCGCGGTTGGAACGGTTTCAAAATAAAAAGTGGTTTCAAAATAAAAGCCCCCCGAAACAGAAAAGGAAAAGGCCAAAAAGAGTAAATAACATATAAGGAATGGATTAATAGTAATGTTGAAAAAAAGATCGAAAATCAAATCGAATCGAATCGTGACTTTAAAATCGAAAATGGCATCGAATCGAGGATTTGGAGAATCGTGACACCCCTACCAAGGAGTCTGCTTGGCTACACTGCTATGTCTCCCTTGTGCCCTTTTAGCAGTGGTCTGAAAGTGGCTGAAAAATTATTTGCCTTGTCCCCCCAGTTAGCCTTTTCTGTTCTGTCATGTCAGGTGTTGCAATGGCTATTTTCCATGCTGTTGACAAGCTGTAAGTGTAACATTGTAAAACAAAACTTGCTCACACATACCTGGCAATGCCCTGTCAAGGTCCTTTCATTAGCATTTTCTCAAATTTGTGCAACCAGTAGTGGTGATGGGCACCATTTCATAT
This sequence comes from Alosa alosa, assembly GCF_017589495.1. Lineage (NCBI taxonomy): Eukaryota > Metazoa > Chordata > Actinopteri > Clupeiformes > Clupeidae > Alosa > Alosa alosa. The sequence continues at coordinate 14,930,290 of NC_063204.1, forward strand.
TCTAGTATTTCCATCAGTGTCACTGTGTGTGTGTGTGTGTGTGTGTGTGTGTGTGTGTGTGTGTGTGTGTGAGAGAGAGAGAGAGAGAGAGAGAGAGAGAGAGAGAGATTAATCTTCTCATCAGATGCGTGTGTAAGGTTACTGACGAATGACCAAGTGCCACCTCAGTCCCCATGTGAGTCAGTGGAGCCACCTGCACAGACCTCATCATCTCCCAACCTCCTAGCTGCTCTCATCCACCTCATCGCCATGTTTACCTGCCAGATCTCCTGCTCCATCTCTCTGACCCTCACGTCGCACCTCTCCTTATCTCCTTGCTCCTTTTGCAGCTCTGATAGGAGAAGAATGGTGGCTGCCAGGTGAAGCAGCAAACAGCCTCATTTCGACAGGCCTCACAGAATCAATCTCGCCGCTTAACAGCTCGAAGATGATTGGTGGAGGCCTGAGTGCGGCCTGCTATGAATAGCCATTATAGGCATCTTATTGTCTCAGTGTCGGGTATGGAGAGTGAATTGCAGGATGAATTGAGTTGCAGATGGTGTTTGTCAACAGGAACAGCCTCGCCAGTGTGGACCACCAGTGCTATAATCTTCTCTTAAATTATTCTGCGTACAGTCTCCACAAAAATGCAGGCATGAGTGGACAAATGTGAGAGAACTCACTCTCATTTCTTTTCCCATCTGCCTTTCTCCTTTTCTCTCTTAAAACACACCCTCATGCATCAGCGCCAACCTGGCCTGCTCAAGTCTGCGGTCATATCACAAGCCTGTTAGAGTTCATCCCTTGCAGGGACTACTCCTAATACCCAGACATTAGTAAATTAACACAGTCTGTTTGCTTTATTTTTCTATGTAGCTTCTATTCAGAATCAGAATAGTTTTCATGTGTGTGTGTGATCGTGTGATTGTTCACCTGTTCCTCGTTGCGATGGTCTAAATTGGTATTTATTGATGGTTAGTTCTCCAATGACAGCCCGATGGGGGGTGCTCTCTGGCTGTACTTTTATTATTTTTATTTTTAAGTATATTTTTTGGGTTTTTTGCCTTTATTCGGATAGGACAGTGAAGATAGACAGGAAGGAGTGAGAGAGAGAGATGGGGTGGGATTGGGACATGACCGCAGGCCGGACTCAAACCTGGGTCCCCGTGGGCACTTGGACCCATACATGGTATGGGCGCTGTAGCCTGTTGCGCCACAGCGCCTGGCTGCACTTTATTGAATTCACTACCCTCATAAAGGGCCACAGGCAGAGCCCCCTCTCATGCACCTTAGCCTCTTTCTCTAACTCATAAATATCCACCATGTCACGTTTCTCTCCACTTTTCTTTGGTCCCCATCCCTAGCATTATTTTACAGTTTGCTCATAAATTCTCATCAGGGTCAACCCTTATTACCCAGAGAGAGACCCGGAGAGCAGGGAAGAGGCTCAGAGCAGCCCACCGACCCATAGAGTATTGTGGCCTGTGACCTGTTATGATATCCAACGGCCTGTAGGTGCCTATTTACTAATGACTCGATAGCTTACGATTAAGAGAGCATGGGAAAGCCTGTTACCACTACAGAACATTCACGGACTTAAAACAGAGCGGTCAGAACGGACAACGCGGTTGATTAGCACAATCTTTATTTGCACATATAAACATGGACTGCGATCAACAAGGTGTAGCGGCAACTGCAAAACTCAAACACAAACAGCTTTAGAAAAGAGCCTTACACTCAAAGTGACCGACTAAACAATGAGGAAATACGGGAAATATCAGGTAACACAATTGCGCGCATTACCTAGTGAAACCCTTCTGTGTAAATGACAACATCCATTTCAGGATTACCTCCTCCAAGACATAGATGCATTATACCAAAAAATTATCTAGATACCACAGAATTTTGTGTCACACAAACTCACTTGGAAATGTGTTTTCCTTTCTGCTTTGACGTGAGGGAATGAGGGACAATTATTTCAAAATGAGCTCTGCTCCTTGGTGACATATTTTTACCAAACATTCTCACCATCCTCCTGCAGGGAGATGTTTCAGCTGAAATGACCCTGTCTCTCCCTAAAGAGCAGCCATTCCCCTGGATTAAAACAGTGTGCTGAACTGCTACAGTGTGATAAGAACTGGGAATTTGGGATTAGAAATAACATTTTATTTAATTAGTTACTTCAATCGTTTGCGGCCAGATTGCATTGGTAGTGGTAGTGCTGGGAAAACAGTTATTGCCTACTCTAAAGTGTAGATTTATTTTGGAATAAACCCAATCAGTTGTCTTTAAATACAGAAAAGTTGGCAAACAAGGCATGGAGCGCATTGATTGGATAGAAAGTCTCAACTGTTTTAAGCCGTTTTCATGCCTGCGCATATGTAATGGTCATGCTCTCTTCTCATCGTATGCATACACACAACCCAAGAGGCTGAACTTGTGTCTGGTTAAGCTTCTTATTGTCCTGCCTCATCTCCATGGTAACTATGGAAATGATCTGAAGTGTGATGCACTGGAGGGCCTTGAGGCTGGAGTCTTCTCTCCATCTTGAAGGGTTTAATGTCGACGGTGTCTTGCATTTTCTGGAACCCGTCTCATTGCCTTGATTTTGTGTCTTTTCCCTCCCCTCCCATATGCTAATGCAAGAGCCCCCAGACATGCACAGGCAGCATCGCTGGAATTAGCATAATTCCCAATTCTTCATGTTAATTTGTTTTTGTTTTTCCCAATGTGTTTACTAAGAATTAAAGCGGCATAAGAATATGGCAATTACTAAGAAAGTGAGATCTCCAGAAAATGGTTATATTGCTGCAGTTTATTTTAGCTCTGTCACTGGAACTTCAATTGTATTTTTCAGAAGATATTTCTGAACTGACTCTGCTGATAACACCGCACCCCCCCCCAAACACACACACACACACACACACACACACACACACACACACACACATGGCCTCATGTTCTGTTTGAGGTTAAAGGAGTAGAGGAGCACAAATGGTTGTCATGTCATTCACATTTCATTCTTTTACTTTCTACATACAAAATAGATAATTTGAATTAACATTTACTTAAAACATTGACTATGTCCAAATCGACAATATTTCTTTAAATTGAACCACACCTATTTAACATAACAGCAAGTTTTTCATTTTCTGTCTGATTTGTATTCTCAGCCCCATCACGATGCAGTTCAGCCCCCACCCCCCCCCCCACACACGCATGCACACGCACACATACACACACTCCGCTGTCTCACCACATGAGGATCGGGGGTTGCCTGGAAACATGTTCTCTCCATCCTGGAGGGAGGGGAAGAATGCTCGAGAGAGAGAGAGAGAGAGAGAGAGAGAGAGAGAGAGAGAGAGAAAAAATAGAGGGGGATTGGAAGAAACAAAGAAAGAAAAAAAAGATAGGGACTGCTAAAGCTGCAGAGGGAATTACAGGCTGAGTTTTCTGAAAAGAGGCAGGGGAAGGGGGGGTCATTAGACTCACTGTTAAATGAACCACTCAGCCCCAGGACCCCCACCCCCACTGCTCTTGCCTCTTTCCCGCTCACCCCATTAAAATGTTTCAAGGGGGTTTGGTCCACTTAAATTCACTGTAATTTGAATTATTAATGGTGATATAAGGCCTTTACCCCATCTTAGCACCACAGAGGAAGAGAAAGAGGGAGAGAGAGAGAGGAGGTGTGGATGGAGAGCGAGAGAGGGGAAGAGGAGGAGGGCGAGTCCACCATGAGGCAACTCCTGATGTGACCCTTTTCATTTGAAGTGCTGCCTGTCCCCTCTCTCTCTCGTTGCAGATGTTTGCTTGGTGCCCCCTTTGCCCTCTCCAACTCCATCATTTATTTTCTCATTAGATGCTGTGCCAGGTTCTGTATCCAGGCAACCTTTTGCATTGTTCCCACTTTCTCTCATCATCAGTCATGAGACTGCTCCAGCGGCAGCTTCTCTTGCAGCCTCCTGTTGCCCAGACTGAGTTGGGTTGTCTCCCCGGGCATCTCCTCCATCTCCACCCCTATTCTTTGATCCTTGTGGCCATACTCCCAATTTTTATCATTGAAAGACAGGCCGAATAGGGAGTGAAGGCAGGGTTTCGAAGTTCCTCGGCATTGTTGCTATGATAAGAAGGTGTCCAAAGCAATTGGCCTTTGACCTGGTTAGACATTCAGCGATTTCAGCCCAAAAAAGGCCCAAACATAAATGATCACATTCATCTAATAGCTGCCCGCCCCATAAGCAGGCCGTTAAAAAACGTCTCTGTAGGCAGTCTAGGCTCTGAGATCTGCACACAAAAACAATTTGCGAACAACAATTGTTGCCAAGCACTCAAAGGCAAAATAAAGTGTTCCAACCAATAACCGACAACATGCGTGTTCAGGAGAGTTTCAATTGCACGCGAGGGAGGTTGAGGGACTAGCGAGCTAGCTCTCTGTTTTGTTTGAACATCAACAGAAGTGACGTTACCCCACCATCGCTGATACAACCTTTAACATTTATTCTCTGTTGATTTTTGTCTGTCTTCTCCTCTCTGTCTATGTCTGCTGTGGACCTGCTCCTGCTCCTTCCCTTCCATCTGATTGGACTGCACCTCTGCCTTCCTCAACCTGTAGGTAAGTAACATCTTAACTGCAGAGCTTGCTGTGCTCCTGTATTTCTCATCAACCGTTCATTAAAGACCTGCAGTGTTTATTGTCCACTTCCAAACACGCCACCTGGGCACAAGCAAGCAGAAACAGCCTGTCCGATTCATTGCAGTGCAAGGCCCCTGGGCCAGCTAGGGAGCGGACAGCCTGTATGGCTGTTTGTTGTGTGAATCTCAGGGGCCTCTATGATTTCATTTCCCTGCTCAGTGTGTGTCTGTTTCCATCACTGTGGGCTAAGGGCAGGCCGTCCAGCGCAATAAAGGGACGCTTTTGAGGACAGGTGATGACAGAGTCGGAGCACAGTGCTGATGAATGGCCTGTCAGACCCTGCTTCATCTGAGGAACTTTCTGGGGAGCTGCTTGAAAGGACCGTAGCGTGATCCACTGCAGATAGGATTTTCAGAGAGAGGAGTGAAGGGGGGGAGTGTGATGATGAAGCAGAACAATGGGGATGTTACTCTCAGAGGTCTTGAAACAGGAGTCCTCCATCCCATCACCACCATCTGTTTGTGGGTTACTTTTCACCTCTGAAAAGTCTGCTATTTGTTCCCCTCTTTTGCCAAGAAGAGCAGGCTATATAAATGTCTTCACTTCTGGAATAGATATTAATCTTTGTGTGTGTGTGTGTGTGTGTGTGTCCACATATGGCATACCGGTAGTTGTGTAATAATATTATGAATATGCCAGGTGTGCACCACTCTCTTTTGTAGTGTCAAGGGACTTCAAGGTGAAAATGTCCCATCTCTGTGATGAAGAGGAGGCTCATCTCCACCATGCTAGATCTGACACCATAAAAGATTGGCTCTGGAGTTGATTGAAAAAACTCACAACCCCTCCCCTTTTACTTCAGGATGCTGGCTAAAGAATTAGTATGGATTTCTACTCAAGGGATCCCACACAAACAAAACACAAGCAATGAATGATGGCCTTCCATCTTGTGTTTTTGTTTTTGTGTCTGTGTTAATCTATTATCTCTTGGGTCGACACCGTATAATGGTCTTACAGTCAGAGAAAATTGATACATATGTGATGTCCGCCATCTCCTTATCCACAGCTTCTCCCTATACCACTCCTGGTCATGCTGAAGTTCCTGGCTGACCTAAAACCTCAGGTGCCTCATTACAGAAGTCATTGATGTGAGGTCTTTGTGCTGCCCTTCCTGCTGGCTTTGGTGTGTGGTCAGCTTTATTACAGACAAACCAACAGAGCAAGCATTGGGTTTGGCTCTGAGCCTGACAGGTCTGGACAGGGAATTGGTCTGCGTGTGATATTCCTTAGTCAGGGAGGCTTTTTTCTTTTGGTTCAGAGATGCAGGAACTGGTGGTATTAACAGGTCAGTGGAAGAAAGTGGTCTGGCCTGCCTCTCCTTCACTTACATGCACACCAGGATCTATGACAAACAATGGAGGTTGTGTGAGAGAATGAGCTCTGGTGCTGGCAGTGCAAAGGTGCAGAGAGAGAGCAGAAAAAAAAGGAAGCTCAGAACAAGCCCTTTGTGTTTCCTGAGTACTCCGCAGCTGACCTTACTGCAAAGGAGTGGAGATTAAATCAGACACCAGACGTAACGTTTTAACATTAAATAGTCTGCTATTCTTATCGGTTTGGTTTAGTGTCATTCTACTTCTACTACCAATGTACTGTTACTGCTTCAAACTTTCAGATGCCTCACATTCCCTCAGCAAGATTGCCGTGCTGTCCTACTGCAGCAACATCTCAAATTAATAGTCAGTATTGCAGTGATTAGGAACATCACCTACTTTTGTAGGTTACATTATTCTCGTATTAATGCTCTTTCGCATGCCAGTTGTAAGAAAATATATTTTTTTTATGATTCATGTTTAAACTGTCTTACAATTCTGCACCACTGCTCTTTAATTGTGCTGAAAAAATAGCATACTTTTGGCACCAAGGGGGGACATGTTGTCTCTGCAGGAATCAGGAAGCGAAGACCTGGCCTCTGTAAATGCTCAGGTAATGAGTGCTTCTCTAGTCTTGGAATCGTCAGCAGACGCTGTAATAGGCACATAAATTACCATTTATGGCTCATAATCCTTCATGTATTTACCACCATGCACCAATTAAAAAGGCCTGAACACCCCTCCTGGGATTCACACATCCCAGGTCCCCTGACACCCTCCCCCTATGCAATGCCAAGAGACCCCGATTAGCAGCCCACCTGACCTGCTGACCATGCGTAAGTCAGGGGTCGCCTCATAAACTGTCAGAGGGGATTAGCGGGAGGGGAGCACTTCCAGATGTGGCATTGTGTCACATAATAGCAGAAAGAGCTTCCGCTTACCACGGAAGCAAGGGCCCTGAATGGTCAGGTTAGCTGGACGAGGTTTGAGAGGGAACACCAGTCACCAGTCAGGCCCCTTAAATTATGGTGTCTGAATCTGCGTTGGTTGTGGTGGTTCTGTTAATTTAATGTGGCTATTATCTCTGGATAGTTTAGCATTGAGTTCAGAGATGCAGAGTGCTGCCATGACCAAATACATTCTTTATAGACAAGGAAAGATGTAAAGCTCCTTGTGGTATTGGTTAAGGATTTTCCACAGCAGCCAGTTTTCTCGCGGTCACATGCAAGTGCTAATACCCAACAACCTAGCCTAATCAATATAACACAACAGGGTCCAGCACACAACAACAAAGCACAACCGGCAGGTGACAGCCACAACACCGGCTGCATGTTCTACCCAGAAGCTCTAAAGGCACTTGTTCATGGTATGTCAATATGCGCTGTCAGTAGCCAACAACTAGATATAACATACAGGGGTCCATTTTTGCTTTTATTGAACAGGCAGTTATCACAAGGTTTGGTTGATTGCTGTGACATTTAAGTGATATTCAGAAGATTATAAAACTCCTTTTACACGTTGGCATTTCAGATGCAGGCAGGAGGAAGATGTTAATTAATATAGAAAGGAATATAATGACTGTCCACACACCTTATCGGTATTGTTGCTTAATTTAATCTGTAAGGAGAGCTAAAACTGTACTGTTAGGGAAATTTTAGTAGGTAAATAGATATTTATTTCATTCTTACAGCTATAAGAGAAAACAGATGTTGTAAGACAAAACTGGGACTCTTCTGTGCTCTGTTATCTCTGAATAGAGTTGTTTCAACACATATGTTTTTTACTCTGTTGAAGATGCTGTGTGTCAAAACTTATCTGTGTGGTCTGGGTCTTCCTTTGGGTTCAGTCATCAGAAGTGGCCCATCGTGCATTGATGATTCTATCATCCTTTTCCATGAGCTTTGAGGGGCTAGAGCGCAAGTTATATCCTTTTAGTAAAGTTTCAACACAGTTGTGTACCTCAGAACATGCTATTTACATGTAGTTTATTTAAACTAAATGACAGAGGTGGCCTTCTGCCAACACAATGAAACCAATGCCAACCAAATGCATGTCTTTTTGCCACTACTCACCAAGCATTGTATTTGTTTAAGAGTTATTTTCCCTACACATCATTACCAATGTCAAGTCCCCCCCTAGATCACTGCCTGGAACATATCACATGCGCAGCCAAAGCCTGTTGCTTTTGCCAGCTGTGTCGCAACTTGATCTTATGGCCCAGGAGTAGTGGGTCAGTGCATGGGTTTGTATTCCTTTACTTATACTTATTTTCCCAGTAAAGCTAATGCCAGGCATAGACTGCCAAAATTTTTTATTTATCGGGATTACGTGGGGAATTATTCAGCAAATTCTGTCTGTTTGCTGTCTGTTTTCCACTAACAGCCAGTGTAAAGGAAAAAAAAAACATTCAAGTTGCCAGACTGCACTGGGGTTTAAGCTACCACTTGGGTCATAAAAGAAAAATAAATATTGCTGGTAAGTGTTTTTTGTATGGAGAGTAGAAAAATGTGTGTAAACTCCCCATATAGTCCTTCAATGCAAGCATTGCTTTTGGACTGGGGCAGCTTTGTGGACACAGTTTTAATGAGGTGATTGTTTTGACTTGCATTGCATCCATTTGTCTGGGCATTGTTTGAAGATCTGTCAGTTGGTGTTAGCCTTGCCTTAAGAAGAATGCTCAAGGCTTGGTCAATGTCTCTGCTTGTAAACACCACTTAAACACAACTCGATCGTTGCTTAGCGTTGCTTTAATGGGTTCTGTGGCGTTTCTCTCCTGTTCCTTCTCCTAGAGGAGTGAACCTTCCCCCACATATCCAGTTGCCTATAGTCTTACAGACTCTACATATGAATAATGTATAGACCACTAGTAATGACCTCGCTCTCCATCCAGAAAGATCATTTGGTAGTTGATTACTTTCCACATAAATCAGTTAATTAGTCAATCAATAGTCCTCATTACTATGTTATGCATTTAAGCTTGTGTACTCTGTCTTTGAAGAAGAGTATGAGTAATTTAATCCCCACTGACAGATGGCACAGAGTTGAATAGGAACTTTTGAATAGGAGTGTGATATGTCACATGATGTAAAGTGTGTTTGCTGTCACTTACACGTAGCCTCACATCTTCATTCTTTTTAAGTGGACTGCCATTGCCATCCCTCTTCGGGTTTGCCTTGTTTTCATGTGAGGTTTCCGTTGACTCTTTGAGTGAGTGTAAATCCTCCCATGGCATGTTGGCCCCCTTGTGGTAACCTCACAACCATTAAAACTGTGAATCATGGTCTCGAAAATGTAGGAAGCCGGTGGAAAGGCAACAGAATGTTTTCAGATTTTTTTTCTGTGCAAATGTAGGTGACAGGATCAAAGCGCTTTTGTGAAGGGGTGCTGTGTCGGCGTATCCTTTACCATCCCTTTGTTACTTTTGATCGGCATTGGTGGCTGGCGGTGGTGTGCTTTGTTGCTGCGCTAATGAGCATTCTGAAGTGCGCCAAACACCTCCACACTGAAGGGGGCGACGATGGGAATGTTGAGAAAGGTGCTATGGTAAAACCGCTGGCGCCGGCGTCACGCAGCGACAATCTGGTAAAGGCGGGGCCCGGGCAGAGGATCAGAGTGGCACTCATGTGCCACCTCTCTTCCCATGGGAGCCTTAAACAGAGAGGAAAAAACACTGTTAATCACCAGTCACTCATTAATGTGTATCGTTCTATGCGCAAACAGCTGTTCCTTCAAGTTTTAAAACGAGTTTTGTAAAAGTAAGTAATGTTCTGCCTCTGACTCAAAAAAGTATTTTGTATGACATAAAATATATAATATATATATTTATAACTACAACCTCAAGCTACAATGCTAGCATTTAAGTGCTAGCATAGAAGGTGCAGTGCTTGAAACTGCTATTCGAAGCCTCTTCCTGCTGTTAGGGATAAACTTCCTGACCCATAATTGTTAACACACATCTGGAATTAGGCCTGAATGGCTGTTCAGGTGTTAATTGGTTTGAGGGGCTGCAAATAAGCCCTCCCAGATACGAGCATTACTTGGCCTGGCTTTTGTCACCCATAAATAGCATTGTGGTTGTCAGAGCTGATTTTGGTCTGCTCTGTCGTACACTGTCCATAGTGCTTCATCGGCTCTACTTTCAACAGCAGGGGACTTCCTGAGTCCCATCAATTTTCTCTGGTCACAACTAATTCATAGAAGTCTTTCGCTGTTACTCTGTTCTTCACTGCCTCAACATTCAGCCCAGTGCTGTTTTACGAATGCTTAATGGAATTATTGAAAGTCTAAGGCTTTCATGGCCCTCAGGGGAGTAGGTCGTCTGATGAATGAAAAAAAAAAAAAATGGAATTGGGCTGGGAGCTGGCCTTGTTTGTGTCAGCTCCTTTGACAAAGTGAGACCAGTTGGTCTTCATTTCCCATTAGTCAGACAAGGGAAACAAAGCTAATAGTAGAAACTCTACAAAGACTTTAGCAACAGGCGAGTGAGTTGGGGTAATTACTGGATGCAAAGTGTCTTGACTTTCCATTCCTTTACTGTGACTTGAGAGATTAAGCAGGTGTCTCTGGCCCTATATATATATATATATAGGGCCATATATATAATTGCTCATGTTTGTTCAGTTGTATAGTTGTGCCAGAATATGGCCTCATCATCTCACCATAATGATGTTTTCATTCCTTCATTCTTGAGGAATTTTTATTGGGTGTTTTTCCTGCATGTAATGAGTTTGTATAAATCGGTCATTAATTCCTTGTCACTAATTGCAAATCAGTGGAAGTACTGAGATACAGAAAATAGAGCAATAGTTCTTTAATTGGCCAGAGCGGTATGCTTTCTAAAGGTTTTGAGAAAGAGACTGAGTGGCATTACCATGTGTTACCAGGGTATGGCCACAGTTTTGGGGGGTGAGAGTGTCTGGATGTTCTCATTAGTGCCGAGATCTGGACTCTCTCATTTACAGATGGGAGTAGCAGAGTTGTTTGTGGCTTTGTGAAATCTGCTGACTTTCAGTGTTGCCTCTGGATCTCATGTCAGTCCTCACACTGCTCTCAAAGAATGAGGGCAGCACTGATGAAGCCCAACTTCAAAAGGTCAGCATTTTCCCCTCTTAAGAGCCTCTTTAGCTTCAGATCAGACCCCTCGAATCATCAGTACTTCACCTTACATGTAGGACTGGATTTGTCCAGTGAAATTGTTTAGTTTAGTTAGTCCTCTTTTTTGTATGAAACACAAAGTCAACGATAGGTACACAGTATACCTAGGGACACTTCCCACATTGTTAGTATACAACATTCCTTCTCTTAAAGTAAGCTTCTCTCAGTTGCCTTGCCATTTCAATCATGGTCATGTAAAAAAGGCATACATTTTGATCCTACTTTGGCTCTGAGTGATTTCCCCCTTTTTAAACAAGTGTCATGCAAGTCCAGGGCACAAACCACAGTGTTTTAGTTTGCCCAAATCCCCTGATTATGTTTGGTAAGCACTGAGGCTTACACGGCCCTCTGAGAAGAAGGGATTAGCCCATGCGGGAGCTTTGTGCTACACCTCTCTCTTTCTTTTTCGCTCCTTTTCTCAGTTTCGGTGGTGGCAGAGACTGCGATGGCAGCTTTCGCTTTGATGTGCCAAGGTTTTGCTTTTTTTTGCCCTACAGACACTGTTCAGTGTCCACCTGCTGCGGGAGCCAACACGTTGCTCCGCTGTGCTCGCTGACAGCAGGGGGTTGATATTTTGGAGGCTGCGTGGGCTGGGAGGTGCCTACACTATGCTCTTTACGTTGTTCTATCTCTGTTTCTCTCTCACTGTCTGTGGCAACCTGCTGTGTCTCTGGCGCAGTATGGCATGAAAGAGTTCAATGATGCTATGCTGGTCAAAGCCAGATATTTAGGCATCCTACGCTCATGGCAATGCTTGTGTTTTGTGTTGCAATGCACGTTCAGCTCTACAGTATATCTGCAAACACGTCTCTGCGTTGTCAAGCATCCTCCTCTTCTTCTTTACCATGGATAGGTTGAATTTAGAGACCCATGCAATGATTTAGTGAAAAGGCTAATTTGTTTGTCTAAGTTAAAGACTTTTTGAAGTGTTGAAATGTTGAAAGGCTGACTTTGTGAGAAATATTTCACAGCTTTTTTTTTTTTTTTCAGCCAGTTCTTTAGAACTGACAGTGAGAAGTTTTGAACTCTACTTGGTATTCTTATGCATTCTCATGCTTACTGCTCATACGCTCTTGTGAGGCATACTATATGTTTTTTGTATTATATTCTATTTTTCTTTTAGAGTTCAGGGTCAAATTGTGGTTGTAGAGTTTGGAGGAGAAGTTAATTGAGATGAGTGCTTCTTCAAGAGGCGTTTGGCAGCTTGGTATCTCACACAAGCAGTCAGCATTCGAGTCTTTGTCTGTGAGACTATACATACAGCATCTATTATATAAATATCTAAAAAACTGTAAAGCACTTCATTCTCTTAACATCTTAATGAAATGCATCCTTCACATGTTATGGCCAGATTCAGTTGTGCATATTAATGTTGCTGGAGAATGTAGCATTAACTAATTTATAGGGTGCTATTTTTTTCACATGGCATAAAATAACTGTCAATTCTTCTTGTTCTTGGCAGTTAGATGTTTTTACACAATAGCCAACATCCATTCACTACAAAACATGTCACACACACACACACACACACACATATATATGCTCACACAAGCACTTTGACTGTCAGTATGAGAGGACAGTAAAGTGGGCCCTGTGTGCCGTTGCGGGTGAACCTTGGCCCGGGGCAGTGCCCCTGCAGCGGGCAGACGGCAGTAAAGCTGTGGTGAGGTGGGCACCAGTCCAAGCTTGTCTGCACAAGTGCCAATTAGCGCTGATGAGGAGGCTGCGTACGACTCTAGACAGCTGCAGCATGCCAAAAGTGCTGGGACCTATTTCTTTACTCCTTTTTCCTCCTTTTAGACCACACACACGCACATACATGCACACGCGCACGCACACACACACACACACACACACACACACACACACACACACACACACACACACACACACACACAGAGGTTGTGTGTGTGTGTGTGTGTGTGTGGGGTTAGAAATCTCACACATTCAGAAATGTTTATCAATTCAGATCTTGCCCAGACTGAAAAAAAAAGAATTGTGACCTCACATGTCGGCATCAACAGAGCCAATAATATTAGTACCAAGTGAAGAATTCCATGGTTCTCTTGAATTCCTTTGTAGGAAGCCAGTCAATGAAGAAGGAAGTGCATTACACAGCCTTGTTATCTCATTCTCTCCTTATCAGATGGGTAGATGAGGTCGCTAGGGACAAACTGTGGGTATGTGTTTTCTGTCAACTCCCCCTGAAGCTGAACATTAATAATTCCATAGCCCCACTCAATTAGTTCCATACTCTCCTCACAAGGACAAGTCCTCAGCTAGCCTCCCAAAAGCCAAATATTATTCCTTCCTCAAAATGGGGACCTCTTCATGGGAATCGGGCAGCCTTTAGACCATGTGTCACCAGCGCCTTCTATAAACACATTCACATCAGACTCCCAAGGTCATGAGAGAGAGAGGGGGAGAGCATTACTGACCTAGGGGCACGTTTGGGTCTGCCTGAACTGAGAAAGTACCATCCATCACTGTTGTTTGATAAGGAGGGTCTTTAATTAGCCTTCTCCACCACATAGATTCAGGGCTCCTTCCTACTCACAAGCCTACACTGCTCCCCCTGTGAAGGAGAGGGAACATGGCGCCCAATGGCCCCCACTGTGCCCAAGCAAAAGATCCAGTAAGTCGATTTAGCAACAAATCAATAGCAGCCTAATGCTGAATAATTGGTGTTATTACAGTGCTGTCACACTCACTCCCAGGTTGAGAGTGCGCTTTCTGTGCTTGAAGAGGGATGTCCTCTTATGCCCTACTCGTAGCCTGACCAGAAACATTTTGATAATTAAAGATATGAAAGAGTTGTGTGTGTATCCAAGCATGTGTTTGTGTATATGTTAATTGTTTATACATGTCCTAGAAGAACTGAACTGTTAAGGGTTGGAGTTGAAATGTTGTGTTCGGGGAGAGCTGCACTAGAGGGCACAAGCTGCATGTGTAAAATAGCACAGTCAGGAGAGCAGTCTGCCTCAGTGAGTTGAAGCAGCTTCTCAAGTAGACTTCTCTGAACACTTTGAGGGACAGAGTGTGTGCGTTTTTTTTGTTCTCAGATTTTCTGGAGATTGAAAATGGCATGAATTGGCCACATTGAAACTCTAGTCAGAAGAGAAGCATATTGAACTAAAAGTTTTAGTTGAGTTATTTTGCACTTCTAAACTTGTGCCATTCTCAGTTACTAGCAGTCAGATGCAGGGGACAGGAGAGGAAGAGAATGCTGAAAGAGCTGGACCAACTTAAAGTCTACCGTGGTCTCCTAGAAATCTTGGAATAGATCACAAAACGTCTGTCTTACCTCTTCCTTTTCCCGTGATGTTTAACTGTACAGTAATACAGAATTTTGTTTTCTCATTTATCAGACCTTCATCCAACTTTTAAAAGCTGCATCATATCTGATTATTTTTGCCAGTGTCAGTTCAGTGTATTGAAGTGGTGTGTCCCCTTCCCCAGAACACCTCAGTGCATTTGGTTAGAGTTCCTGTCACCTCACACAACAAATCGAAACAAATTAATTCTCCCATGGCAGAAGAAACAAAAGACTTCACAAAAATCATCTCTGTGGCACTCTCTGCTATTTGCGTGTGTGTGTGCGAGCGAGCGTGCGCATGTGTGTTTGTGTGTATTTTGGTGGTGTGTGAGCTGTTCTGACTCAAGCTTCTATAAACGAACTTAGCACTAGTTCTATCCCCGTCTATGAAGTCACAGTGACATTCTCGCATTCTCATCCATTAATTACCCTATTCACTGCCATGATCTCTCTCCAAGCCTTTCTGTTAGAAGACTGTGTGAGAAGGGAGGGTGAGGGAGGCATGCCCACGAGGCATTGCTTCTGTAGTGTAAATGTGGAAAACACATTCATTTTTATCAGAACTCTTAGCTTGGTTTGGACAAAAAGACAGGAGCCTTGGCATGCCTCCTTCTCAGGCTTTTGATGAAGCGTCCAGTGGGGGCGAGTGGATTCGATTTGAGCAGGAGGTGATGTTAAAGGCAGAGACTCTGCTTTGTTGGAGCCCCAGCGGACCAGGGCTGGTCTGGCCTGCAGATGGCCGATAATGACAGGAGACTTCCCCCGAGGTTAGGCAAGCGCCAGACTGTCAGAACGGCACGCTGGTCTCTCTGGTATCCCCCCTGATATCTGTCTGTTTCTCTGTGTGTCACTCGTGATTCCGCTCACCCTCCTCTGTGGTTGTGTTTATCTTGCGTTCCTCCTGGTGTGTGTGCTGTTCTAAATGAGTGATGCTGTGTATAAACGTATGAGGGGGGGCGCAGCTGGCTTGAGCAGTCATTGGCTGTCATATTGAATACTGTGTCTACATCTAGCTAAATAGTGATTATTATGCACTCTAAGACATGCTGCTTAAAATGCAAACACCGTAAGGCCCACTTTGTCATTTTAAATGCTGCCTGAAGTCTCCGATGTGTGATGTTTGCTATAATAATTGAAGGCCACAGTGTCCAGCATACCAATCAGCCCCCATTGAGGCTCAAGGCCATAGTGTCTCAAGGTGAAAAATCAGACAGTCTCAGGAGCTAATTGGGGTGGAGGGGAGGGAACAGTAAGTCTGAACTTCTTTGCGCTTTGCTGTTGCAGACCATCTGCTCAAATTTCAAGTTGAGGACTTACTGGCACTGATTGAGTGGTATTTCCACCCATTTGTCTTATTTAGGACCAGAAACTGTTGAAGTGCTCAAAGTATCACACATAATACACACACCATGCATACAGTAATACATTAACAACGGTAGGCTACTAATTCTAGCTCTAGTTGAAGGACATTCAGCTGTTGGTCACATCACAGTTTTTTTTTCTTTGTCTCTCAAACAACAAAACAATGAGTAGAATTTGAGTTGTCTTGAATGCACCATTGCACCTATAGTGGAATTCTTTCATTGACTCGCATGCATATACAACCTGAGGGACAAGGTAGTATTGATGGCGAGTGAGTGCAGTCTGAAGCTAGTAGTTTAGCATGCTAACTTTAGTGGTTAAAACAGAATGTAAGTGTTTAGACATTACCGGTACATCAAAGTTATTTCTTTGCATTCTGTTGCTATTTCTAAGTCCTTTATGAATGTTTTACTAAAAATCTAATGTCACTTTAATGATCACACTGGTCTTGTCTGACTAGAGCTGTAAATATCTCTCTCTATATATAAATATATCTATATACAGCTCTGGTCTGACCTATTGACTGTTTGATGTTGGATACACATGGCAATTCGTAGCTGGTGGCCAAAATGTATGTTGGCTTGCATGCAAGGGCTTTGCTAATTTGTGATGCACATCAGTGTCAAGGACAGAGCGCACTGCCCCTGGACTATCATCTCCCCTGGTAGTCTTGCAAATGTCTGTCCCAGATCACCAGGGAAACCAGAATTGCTTGAAGTTTTCTTTTCCTTCCTCTTTCATTTTTTCCTTTCCCCCCCATACTTCTTTTTTCCCAGTAGTACCAAATCCCTGGATGAAGCTCTCAATTACCTTCCCTGGCTTTGTGCATACTGTGCCAATGAAGGATTGAAGGGCATGTCCTGCAGTTTAAAAAACACCTTAAGTACTATTTTTTTTAATATGGGTTTTTCTAATGTTAGCATTTGATGAGTGGAATGCTAATTTATTCAGAACAATGGTTAACCATGAAAAGGAACTTGTTTTGGATTTGAAAAGAGAAGGGCAGAAATGGTGTTAGAGGATCTGAGTGGTGGTGAGGAAGGCCGTCAGTAGATGCGTGTTCATTTCACTGATTCTATCCTGTATGTTGTTTTCCTCAGCCTTTAAATGTCCAAATGTGCAGTTGATCTTTAATGGTCTTGCAAGTCTACAAATGACCAGACTTAGCCAAGACCAGAAAGACAGGCAGCGTGAGAGGAGCAAGACGTAGTACCATAGGTAGCTGTGTGCCTGGCTCATAATACCTTTGAATTAATTTCCCTCTGGCTCCTGCAGCTCAGGAGAACTTCAAAGGCAACGGCTATAAGTTGGCCAAGTGTGTTTCAAAGGATGAGTCCTTAATCTTGTTAAAGTTTCTTGCTTGTACATTTTTGTATCTGTACCAGTTTTGTGCACTACCCCCTTCAAGTCAAGGCATTACCCCTGAAATAAGCTTTTGGGTCTAGAGGCAGAAGCACAGAACAGAAGATATCTGGAACAGGGTTTGGCCTTATTGTCTGAATATTTCAGGATGGCAATGAGGAGTGAAACAGCACTAAGCACTCAGGGAGAGCAGAACCACCCATTGCACAAATCAGAGATGGAAGATGATGAAATATTCACACACTGAAGTGTGAAAATGTAGGCTACTGAAGCAGGACTCTCCTGGATAGACATTTGAGGGCCATTGTGGTCAAAGCAGGAAGCGTTCCCCCCAAAAACCGGGATTATATTGCCCATGGTGATTGGCCAAGTTCATAAGGTGTGCATATTTATCATCTAAAGCTTGATATTGATGGATAGATCTGTAGCATCACCCATCTTTCTGGTGTCAAAACACTAATGGGCAAATTTATGAATATATGAGTGGATGGGTGCATGTCAGCAGGCATTTATTGTTTGAAGAAAGTGAGTATGGCTAGATGGATTAGCATATGATGGCTAAATGGATGGGGACAAAGGCAAATGGATAACTGAATGTGTGATGACTAGATTGGGAGGGGTAGTGATGCAGTGTTGGCTATGTAGATAGATAGTTGAAGAATGTGTGGGTGGGCTGATGGTGTGTGGGATGGACAGAGAAAGGAATCAGTGGATAGATGGATGGTCTGCTGGTTGGGTTGACAGGTAGTTGAAAGACCTGTCATCATCATTCACAGAGCTAGATATTGTGGTGCTCGAGAAAATGAGGCTATAAGCAAAGTAAATCTGCAAGATTTCAAAGCACTGAGGCTTATGAAATATCAATTGTGAAATATTAGGGCACCTGTGCCCTTGGGAGGAAATGGTGAGAAAGGCTGGGTTGAGAAAGGAAGCCTGAGTGAGTGAATGCATATAATTGTGTTTGGTTTGGTAAATGCTACACCCACAGGTAAATTCTGCCTGGCATTTTTTTTAAAGAGACAAACCAAATCAATGATAGCTTTCACCAAAAATGCAAAAATGGGTGGATTTATATGAATGCATACTGTAAGTATCCAAAGCTGAAGAAAATTATATTAATAAAAATTATATTAATAAAGAAGACACAGAACTCTCCAGAGTTTCAGGTCAGTTCCAGTTGTACTTTCCATACTGCTGTATACCCCGATGACAGACCAGGGGCGCTGTTTCACGCTCACCTTGGCTTTCTCTGCCCTACTCATGAAACTTTCATGATTTTTCCCCATGGATCTGTGGGCCCTTCAGAATGATGGGAGAAAATCTTACTTATATAAGAAAATTACGAGAGAGCCTCCAAATCCATCAACCATCTTACTAATATCAATAAAACATATTTTATAAAATATCAGTGAAAAATGTCATATTTTCATTTTTCATCTGTCACATCTGCCTTTCTGATGCATAGACACATTTGTGTTGGTATCCAACACAAATATTTTGCTGTTGAGTTTGGGGTTGAATTACTGAATACTAAGAACCACACTAAATTATTATGTAAACGCCATCCAGTCTAATGCCAGATGTGTTAGTCAAGTCAAGTCAAGTCAAGTCAGTTTTATTTGTATAGCACATTTAACATGCACAGAGTGCAACCCAAAGTGTTCCACACACAAGACATTGACACATAAGACAAAAGATGCCGGACGGAGCGGCGCAGTCACCAGCGTACCTGTGACACCAAGACCTAAACAAACAAATTATAATATTTACCCATTTCTATTGGGTCACACTGAACTCAACACATAAGTTACATGTATATAGACTGATAAAGGAATCCAGTTGCAAAATTATTAATTGGCTTACTGCACTTCTGCTGATCCTGGGGTCTCTTCTCAGTCTCATACTTTTGAATGTAGAGCTGAAATTGTACAGTTGAGTTCATTTTACAATTCAACGTTTCAGGTCTTTGAAAAAAATGATAATAATAAAACTAACTTTTGGTGGACTTTTTCTGAAGCTCTTCCAAAAGCTTTGTCAGCTCTTATGTAAGTGAACAAGATTTGAGAGAAAAAATTGACTGTCCAAGCAGCCACATCTAATACTCCAAATATGTATGTGTGTGTCAACCTGAATCTAACACCAGACTCTATGCTGAGGAAGGAGCAGGAGTGTTGAGAAGCACAAAGCAGAATAGTTTAAATGAATTTCTAAAAGGAAAACGTCTGAGCATAAATATTGTGGGTGTACTCAATAGTAACAGAGGGTTGGAGAAAAAAACGTTTTAGTCCTAAGCTGTCATTTTCCTTACATTTTATATTACTCACAAAAACAGTGATCTCTTTGCAGCTTGTAGTGATGTTTCACTGAATCATACTACTGACTCTTAAATATTACCATGCTCAGTTTTAAAGTATCCTGTATCACGTACAGTAGCTGTTTTAATATTTAAAAGTCAGCCTTGCAGTATCTAAATCCTTTTAAGAGCCAGCACCTGGTGGTTAGATTAAATAGGTGAAATGAGACCATTGCAGTTATGGAAATTGTCAAAGTGGGATTACATAACATTCGGATGAATGGTTTGACATTACTACCCCTATTGGACAAGGCGAAAGGCCATACAGGACAGACTGACCCATGTGAACTTGTGAAAATGTGTGCATGAACCTTGCAGTTGTGTCAGAATACACACCATTTATTCACCATGAACTCAATTTATCATCAAAGGACATTTGCCACTTAAATGTGGTGTTTTTTCTCTGAATGTTTAAAAGTATTTTGGTGGCATACCAAACTGAAGGTAAAACAGTCGGCAATCAGTATTTGGACAAATGCTTGTGTGGTTTGTCACAGATTCTATTTGCCAGGTTAATAAGTGTGAATGCCATTCCAGATATACATGGTGGATGAGGCTGTGTTTAGTCATATTTCGTCACCAAGCAGGCCAATGACTCTTTTCTCAGAGTCTTTGGAGTGAGCTTCCCATTCTCATCAGTAAGGGATGCATCTAGGTTCACTTGTGGCTTTTGCTATGTGGGGATGTGTTTTTTTGGGAGCCCCCAGCCACTAGTGGAGGAGAAACCTGATCTGAAAAGACTCTTCGGAGGCTGGGCTGCGGCTGCCTGAGCTGCCAGGGCAGACTCACTAACTATTCATGGGAGGGCAGTCGATTTTAGGGGGGAAAAGCGAGGCCTTTCAAGAGCCCATAAATAATACATGATTGATAAATGCTTGCCCATTTGATTATGAGTGGGCATAATGTGCATGTGGGAGTAGTGAGGAGAGCCATGGAGTGTTCGTGTCTCATGGCTGGGTGTGAAAAAGACTATGGAACAGAAGTGGGTGTGCATTTGTGTGATGGGAAGATTGAGCATCTCAGGGGAGCCAGCTTGTCTATGTTTGTTTGTGTGTGTGTGTGTTTGTGGTGAGGTGGCTGTGGGTGTGGTTGAAGATCAGTGTTTTTGTTTTTATATATAATATGAAAGTCATAGCGTGCCTTCCTCTCCCAAATTGAGCAGATGGACATGGTGGACTCAGAATGCTTCTGTATTCTGTATTGCTACTGAATGCTTTAATGTGTTGAAAAAGAAAATGTGGATAGACCATTGGCAGGACACACACACACACACGCACAGAGAGAGAGAAAGAGACACACGCACACGCACACACGCACAGATACATATATACACACACACACACACACACACACACACACACACACACACAGATACATATACACACACACATGCACGCTTATACACACACACAAACAAACACCTTTGCATCCTACTGTGGAGATAAAACAAATGTAAGGAAAACAAAACCTGTTTGTATGCTAATACATTTCCCTGTGCTTTAGGAGGAAAATGTACTTGCACACACATACAGTAGGAAAAAAGAAACAAGAAATAACAACTATTCTCTGTTTTGGCACGCATATCCAGAGAGACACTGACATTTTACATTTATATAAATGCTGTTGTAATCCTTGTCCAAGGATTCAGGTGCTGTCTGTTCAACATCATTTTCAACACAGTCCAATCTTATATATTGTGCCATGTTCTGTACATGGCTGGCTCATGCTTTGAATTCAGTATAATGTGCTTTTGGGGCAGATGACCTAACAGATAACTCTTAACTACTTAGAGTGGTTGAGTTATGTGTATGTTATGTTATGTTATGTGCTATGTGATCAAGTGTGGGAAGTGGCCAGACACATACTATTTTGCAAATAAAGTCATAAAGGCCAGACACATACTATAAACACATACTATTTTGCAAATCAAGTTATAAAAGCTTGAGTTTGCAGGAAACCTAGACGTTGCAAATTGCTTCCACAATGCTACCTCAGGTTCCCTTACTGAATGCTGTGTATGTTTTCCCTCCAGCTGGTGGCGGTGTATGAGGAGCAGGATCCTCACCACGGTGGCGACGGTACAAGTGCCAGCTCCACGGGCACTCAGAGCCCTGACCTGTTTGCGGCCAGCGGTGGAGGTGGTGGCGGAGCGGAGCTCAATTCTAGCACCATGTCGGCCTTCCAGCCCTATCAGGCAGCCAGCGAGATCGAGGTCACGCCCTCGGCTCTCAGAAGCAGTAAGTGTCATCTTGTTACTTCACTCATGACACTTGAGTCACGAAGTTAGTAAATCCCTGCCCCACTGCAATCCCAGAGAGGTACACAATCATTCTACACAGCCTATCACTACCACTCAGCTCACATGGCCTTTGGATGGGGAGGAGGCCTGATGTCAGATGTGACCTTCTCTGACCTTGACCCTTGACCTTCTCTGTTTTAAGATCTGTGTTAAACCATATTGCTGGATTTTTTAGTGTTTCACCAGTCTCTGCAAGTTGATAGTGTATTCAGTTCAATTAATTATTGTGAATGTTTTAGGGAGAACTTTTCTGCAAGTGTATTGGACAAGCTTCACCCAGCGGACATTTCTTTGTGTTAGAGGTGGACTGAGATTGCCCTTGACAGTGGTGAGTTGAGTGGGCAGGTGGAATCATCCAGGGGACTGTGGTTCTCTGGTCGGAACACTCTATCATGCATGAGCAGGACACAAAATTCACCAGCCAACTGACAGCTCAAACATTTTCCCAGTTTAGACATGTGCATACACACACACACCGCACGCGCACACACACACACACACACACACACACACACACACACACACACACACACACACACACACACACACACACACACACACACACACACACACACAAACTCAAATGCTCACTCACCCAAACACATCCAAAGGAAAAATGGACAGTGTGAAAGGGAAAAAATAGACTCTTGTTCTGTTTTCCTATCCTATCCAATGTCCCCACATGCCTAGGTCATCTGAATGCAGATAGATTTGCTCTGCTCAGTGGGTGAGCTATAAGTGTCCTTGCCCACTGAACACTGTCTCACATTTATGGAGATTGTTACAACACCCAGCGTGTTGCAGATGTTTGTGGAATCTGCATGTGTTTGATGTCTGCAAAAGTATATGGAGGCTCACGGAATCTGTTGCTATTTCTCTTATCTGTCAATCTTCCTCCTTTTCTACCCTTCCCTTGATCTATTTTCTCTTTCATTCTCTCTCTGTATTGCACACTATTGCTCGCACTGCCTGCATGAGAGCCATAACAGCCGAGGATGTTGTGGTGTTCTCCGAGGCCTCTTTTTGAACCATTCTTTGTTTGTTGTTACTGTCACAAAAGCTGGCACAGAGCGAGGTCTGGTATAGCTCTGATTCAACATGTGAACTTTCACCTCTGATATGAGTGCTGTCAGCGGGACTTCTGTGTTTCATCCCTCCATTATTGTGCTCTAATTCCAGTATCTCTTTCTGTCTCTCTCTCTCTCTTTCTTTCTCTCTCTCTCTATCTCTGTCTCTCTCTCTCTCTTTCTTTCTCTATCTCTGTCTCTCTCTCAATCTCTCTCTTTCTTTGCTCTCTTTTCCCTCCTCCCGTTCTTTGTTAGTCCCCCTTGCGATTTTATCTAGCTCCCTGGTTTAGTTAGTCTCATATCAGCCAGTAATAAATAATCTTTGTTTTTGCAAAGATTTTGGCTAAAGCATGGTTTATAGTATATCTCTCTTACAGAGAGGCAAAATGTACATAAACAATATTAAAAGAGCTCAGTTGTTTGCAGTGGAGTGGATAAAAACAAAGTAGCCATTTGAAACACAGAAAAGATGTAATCAGTATTGGCAGAGTGCTGGTCTCTCGTTTACCTTGTGTTGTGTTTGTAGTGTGATCTATTGAAGGTGACTGCACTCACCACTGATTTGAGAGCTTGTGCTGACTGTGGGTCTTTATTGATGTTTGAAGAGAACATTTCCTCCTCACTCTATGGCCAATTATTTAGCATTGAGCATTGAGTCAATAGTAGCCACTTCATATTAAGTGCATACTAAAACCATTTGACTGGATGGTGCTGCTGCCAAGTGAGTTTTTGCATTCAGTTGTTTAAATGACTTCTAAGTGTCCTTTTTTCTTGGTTAAGGTCGAAAGGTAGGGTTGATTAAGGTAGAAATAATCATCATCTCTCTCTCTCTTCCATGCCCTCCCCCTGTGTACCTCACACGGTCAGCAACCTCCAATTACGCTACCAAGTTTAGTAGATTGAAGATAGATGTCTGTCTGTGTGTAAGCGTTTGTGTTGATTTGAATGAATGAATGCATTTCTGTCTGCCAAAGCGTGTGGTTTTTCTCCGAGACCTGGGACCTACAAACACATCAAAAGTGACAATGACAGCAGTCAGACATGAAATTACACTCGCATTGCCTCTCCAGGCTGATCTCTGAAGCGGACGAGACTGGAATTCGGGAATAATCAGTTCTGTGCAGTTATTGATAAGCTCTCCCCCTTTTGTGCTCTTAGGAGGCAGATTTCTTTTTACATTATAATACCAGAATATCCAGAGCAGGTCAGCCGACTAATGATTAGATTGGAGATGAGATGTAAATTGCAGTAATGAATGTAATGTGCCTGTAATTATAAGGAATGAGGACCATTCTACTTGCTGAGCCTGAATGTATAATTTTGCCCGCACAAAAAAAAGACACACAAAAAAAAAATCAAATTTTAAAATAATTCCACTAGCAGGGAATAATAATGATGTTAACTTCTGTGTTACTTGTTTTAGGTTTCCTTGCTTAGACACTCTCCCCCTTTCTTCCTCAGTCTTGTCAGTTCAGGAGCCTGTGCTAGTTCATATTCATAAGAGTGTGGGTGTATTAAAGCAGCAGTTCAGGCCCAGGTGTGACTGAAGTTTCTGGGGAGAAGTCTCAGGTGGCTTTGGGCTTTGGAAATGCCTGGTTCTCATTAGCAGAGGAGAGTGCAGGGTTCTCATGCTCTTCCCTGGGGCACCCTCACTGGCATGGTGCCTTGGTCTCTGGAACTCTGGAGCTTACTTTCTCTCTCTTTCCCTCTATCCCTCTCTCCCTCTCTTCCTCTCTCCCTCTCTCTCTCATATCATTCACAGGACACATCGCATTCTCTTCATATCTCTCTCCTCTAAATTGTTTTTGAAGGTTGCCCCACCCAGCAAAATAGCTCAGTTGCTGTGCCAGTGTCACTATTAACTAGAGTGCCATTTGCAACACAGTGATGTAAATCCCAGATATTGCACGGTGACACATAGACAACCACAACAATGAATCCACCACCACAATCAACAGTAGGGAGTGGAAATGGCCAGGGTTATTCTATATCAATCAGTCAAACAGTTTATTATGTTCATAATAATATATCCTTATTATAGTCCATACGGATAACTTTTATTTTGTCCAGCAGCAGGGTTTTTATGCCAATGCGCTTTTTGCTGGTCACATTCTGTCTGGCTGTCTTCCAGCCTGTGGTGAAGAATATCAATGTGGTGACAAATTACTGGCCTCCCCTTCCCACACTGAATCACTGCAATGACATGCCGGGCTCGTCAGCCATTAAGAGATTGCCTGCTGAGGAAAAAAGTGTGGACACCTGTGGGCAGGCCAACATTTATCTAATCAATTTTGTTAGTGGCTGGCCACTGGGATGCCTCAATCTCCCATTGAGGCCACATGGAAGTCATTAAAGGACATGCAGGTAGGCAGCAACTCCCAAAGAAGGGGGATTGGATACATTGCAGAGAGAGGAAGGGGGAAAGAGACAGATACCTACAACCAAGATGCAACTCATTTATCCCCGAGTGCCATACCATAGCATACCATACCATACCATACCATACCGGTGATAGTTACTTGGAAATGTGTCTTGATACTATGATAACACGTCTTATGTTGTATATCTATGTATTTGATGACCCAGTGCATTTGTGGGATGTTTTATGTTGAGTTATGTTAAACCTTACGTTTTTCGTATTTTTCTTCAGAAATGCTTGTAAGAGTAAGAGAGAACAAATAACAGTTTGTCTCTAGCTGTGGATGTCCCAAGAAGGAATCTAGAATGCTAAAATACACTTTTGTCGGGATTAAGGTTTGCTCAGGGTTGGGCGGTTGCTCAGGTCTATGTGAATTGAGTCCAATGGATGTATACAGAAATATCCTTGTGTTCAAGTCTCAAATTATTTTGGAATATGTCCAACATATTTTTGTAAACATAACTTATGACCTAGTTTGGGATAAATCTCTCACCTTGTCATTTTCTATCTGCCTCCTGCCCCTTCTCATCTTGGTTGAAAGAAGGCCTTCAGTTTAAAAAAAAAAAAAAAAAAAAACACTGGCTACAAGTGCTCAATTGCTCATTTCATCTTCTCTGTCTGCCCTTCAAAAAGTTTTGCTCACTGCTGGTTCAAATAATTCGCCAAGGAGTGCCATGACGCACATCTGCTGAAGGGAATTTTCCCAAGCACTCTGCTGTTCAGTGTTGCAAATTCAACCAAGCAATGCATGCAATCCTGCCATGATATTGCTTCATTATGCATTTTTGAAATGCTCAAAGCTCCTGGTAGAGAAACACTGCAGTTTTGGGTCAACGTTATCTCGCTGCCAAACAAAGTGTCTTTTGGACACTGGTCATTAAATCTGTTCCAGTTGTGATCCTGGATCACCATTCTGTTGGTAACATACTTTATTTTTTTTATTTTTATTTTATATATATATATTTTTTGGGCTTTTTGCCTTTATTCGGATAGGACAGTGAAGACAGACAGGAAGGAGTGGGAGCGAGAGATGGGGTGGGATTGGGACATGACCGCAGGCCGGACTCGAACCTGGGTCCCCGTGGGCACTTGGACCCGTACATGGTATGGGCGCTGTTGCCTGTTGCGCCACAGCGCCCCCGGTAACATACTTTTTAAAGCAGATGCCTTCTTCAAGGGGCTTGTTGACCATTTATGGAGTTATTGTAGGTGTTATCTGTTATTTATTCTATTGCAGTTACAATATAGCACTAATATTTAGTACCATTGTTACCAAGGCAATTGCTACAAAGACAGTTTAACAGCACAGACATCCAGTTTAAAGTTTGAGTCGTGGTACCACTTCAGTGCAGCTGTGAAGTGGTGTGCTCTACTTCACTTGTACAACCCTACAGTATGTTCGTACCTTATCTTTTTAGCTTCTTCGCCATGTCACAGCCTAGTGTGATTTCAAACTTCTCATATCATATTCAGGGGCACCTCCAGGCTCTTATCTCTGTTAACCGACTTTCCAAAAAAGTACAGCAGACATGGGAATGGTAAAACAGCCTAATGGGGGGTGAAGAGTCTGAGGACCCACAAATCAGTGCTTCGTTGGTTTAGAAATGAGAAAAAGTGGTGATATATTGCAGAGGTCTTGTTAAGTCCGCTCCCTCTTGTTCTCAGTGGAAGCTTCCAGTAGATCATTAGCAATGTCACGGAGTCACGTGCGTTCACACACTTCTGTGTCTCTGCAGCCCATTAATTCAAAGCCTCAGTACAAAGCCCAGCCCTCAAAATGTGTGGGTTTGTGAATTTAAATGAAGATGGTGTCAAATCCACTTTCTGTTGCCTCCCACCCCCCTCTGCTTTGTAAATGAATAGCAGGACTACATATACATTCATACATGCTCATATACCAACACAACACAAATGATACTGCGTATGTTGTCATATTGTTGTGTTACCATCTCTGTCTCCCATTTTTACTTTTTTCTTCTCCCCTTCTCTTCTCTTCTCTACTCATGCCTCTCTGAGTGTGAACAGTCTAATTGGGGATTAGACTGTTCAGACCTTTCATTACTCTGCAAATGGATTTTGATGGAGATTGCTCCCCATTTCGGGTTCCCTTTCGGGGCTACATATGCGGATGAAACTCCCTTCAGCAAACAAGGGCCTCTCTCTCTCTCTCTCTCTCTCTCTCTCTCTGTCTCTCTCTCTCTCCCTTTCTGTCTCTGTGAAACTTTGTGCTGCTTTTGTTTGATCCTTTCATCCATAGCCAGTAGACCATCCCAAAAAAGCCCACTAAAATGAGTTATTAGCCTCTTAGCTGTGTGGAGTATGAACATAAGGAGGATAGGCAAATACAACACACTCTTTCACTTAGAAGCTTGGGCTGTGGAGAGAGGTTGCCACATATTCACCTTATTCCGCCACACCCATTTTAAAAATGTATTTTCGGCTAGTTCCGGCTAATTAGCTTCATTGGGATAACATGGCAGAAGAGGATGGAGAGGCTAACTTGGGAGGAAATTAAAAATGCCATTAGGAGGTCAGATGGCAAAATTGTACTTCGCCACCCAAGGCTATTCACCTCTACGGAGTGAATAGGTGATATGTGGCGGTGGCCTCCTGTATTGTATGGAGATATATGCTGGGTTCATCAGTTTTGCGCAAGTTTAAAACGTTTAGCCGACTGCGTAATTTGTCATTTTCGTTCTATAAGTTCCACTTTTCATGTCATGAATGTAACATGCCTATGATAAGGCTTTTGCAGTTGTACAATATGGTCAATCTATTGTCTCAATTGTGTTTCATGTGACGCTACAAGACCGATGCTGGGTTCATGCACTTGGCCAGCCTAGAACAGGAACATTTTGGAGAGGGAATGAGAGAAATGAACGCATACAAGAAACACTTTAATTAAACGTAGCATAATTTACAAAGCCATTTACAAAAGACATGTTTTAATTTGGCTCCAGCCTGTATATAGGCTAATGATTTTGAAAACGAACTTCTGTGGTCATATGCATTTCACATAGGCAAGCAGGACAATTTGGGGAGTTTTGACTGCATGGAAACGATAATAATTAGTGTCAAGCACGGTTGTGTTTAGCCTAGGCCAACTATTTGCATTTATTTAAGTTACATCAGACGCTTGAGAGTGAAATCTTGACCTTATTAGTGATTGATAATAATAGCCTATTAGGCCTATGTGTTGTGTTTAAGCAGGCCGTGAACAAAGGGTTAACGTGAGCCTACAGGTAGAAAAAAAAAAGAACAATGGTGATAATATAACGTTAGCTAAGTTAGTTTGCCTGCTAGCTAGCTTATCAGTAGGCTATACAGTCTCTCAATGGGAATTTATGTGATCTATTTACCAGTGCAATAGCTACTTCTGTCTAAATAATAGGCCTAGTATTTACCTCTCCTTATTCAGTGTAAACTTGGAAAAAGATAAATCAGGCCTTTCACACTGTCAGTTCTTGCAGTTCATTACCGAGTAAAAAAAAAAAACAGCTGGCAACGTAAAACAGCTGTTCAGGTGGGCTCATAGAATTGGAACTGTATATGAAATGTTGCGCTGAGCTTACCAAAATGGCGCCCTGTCGGGCTCCGAGCGTACTTCATGCCTATGACGTAACTGATCTATCTTGCTCTGTTCTAGAATCTTCGCTTTCTATTGACCCTTTCAAGAGAGTTCCATTATCAGCATCATAGTTGGCCCCACAAGACTTCCTTTTTAACATTCCATATGTTATCTTAATGCAGAGGAAGTAGATTGGGGCCCAAATAGAATGTTCAAGCATTGTTTTTGTTTACCTTGTTGAAAGGGTCTATCGGCATAAACATAACATGGCACAGGTCACATAGCTCTTTTAAAGCTCTACCAAAGATCCTTGATTACGCTCCGCTTTAACCCTCTCTGGCTCTACTGTTCCCTCACCTCTATAACTTTCACTAGTGGCGAGTTTCTCCACAGCACATTTGCCCTGTGAATAACTAAGATGTTGGTCTGAATTGTTTTTAGTTTTTTTCTTGTGTATGGTATATAATGGAGGTGCTGATGACCTCCCATTGTTTCTGACTGTATCTCAAAATCCCCATAGCTCCAACAACACAAACAAGGCCCATTTGCATTCAAGATGGTTTGGAATTAATGCTGCCCATGGCAATAGGTGGCTTTGGTAAGGTCCACGGGTCCAAGGACTTTGTAACCTTCTTTGCCTCAGGGCTGTTTAAATTTACTGCCCATATTACCCTTTTCCTCTGCCTCATTTTGTATCCAGGAAGTACACCTGCTTAGCAAACTGTAGTTTAGTAAAAGGTCTCCCTGTACACCCTCAACTTATGATGTGAGACAAGTTTATCCTTGGCTCCACCATGCCTCTGTGCACAGAACTAATCCACCCATTCCAAATGAGACCCGCATCATATTTTCAGCCAACCCATACACAGATCAACCCAGAGATAAGTTGTCTGTGTAGAATCAGGGGGAAACTCCAGGCTAATGAATCATTAAAATAATGCTGTTTTTGGCCTGGGAAATCACATGCTTTGATCTTGTGCAAACATTTTTTCTCTCAATCCCCTTCATTTTACTTTGTTTTTCTAGCTTAGTTCTGTCAACAAAGCCACCAGATATGGATCTGTATCTAATATGGAAACCAGAGGGAGTAATTGATTTGACAGTGTTCAGAGTTTTAACGAATAACCTGGCTCAAATTTCTCCTACTTTCTGAAACTAGATCAGGAACGACTGCCTTTGGTTAGGTGTCATGCCATCCAGTGCCATCATACTACTCCTTTTGGAACTATTAATTGATTATATTTTGCCTCGACACAGTGTTTTTGTATGTGTAAATAGTGAGTTTCAGTTGTTTTCCTGGTTTTTACTCTTCATTCATTCTTCATAGGCCTAGGTGAAAAGAACACATCTTGGTCAATTGTTTTTGTGGGTTCATTGTTTAGATTGTTTCTTTTTGATTAACTTATGTTGCAAGTTTGTTGCATAGATTTGAACTACCTACTCTGCTTGCTGGTCTCTTCTTTTTTATTTATTTATTTCTCAGTGGAACCCAGAGTGGTAAGGCTGCTTTGTGATTGCAGTGTTGTGGCGTGTTGGTGGAGACACACTGAGTCACACAGTGCAACAGTGGGGGCTTAATCGAGTCAGAGCACTCTTGCTTCACTGATGAGCCCAAATTGGGGTTGACAGATCGGACAACCTGATGAGTTATCTGTGGGGGTAAACAGACCCCCATCGGCTTGACCTCCATATTGCCTGCCAGTTCCTAACCCAGCACAACAGCCTCAATGGGCTAAGGTGTTTCACTTTCTCACTTTCTCAATGGTTATTCCAGTTACTGCCTCTACATTTTCAGAACCACCCAATTTTCAGAGCATATTTTCTCGCTCATCTTTCCATTCAGTTTTATTCAGTTTATTCCCAAGTTTTATGTAATGCAAATGACCATAATGTAAAAATACCCAGAGACCCGTACAAACACTCACCCACTTACCTAATTCAATACCATAATTATTTTTTCCCTACATTTTCCACATACCTTCCAATGTGATTTTGAGTGTGTATCATTGGCAAAGTTTACATGCACACCATGTTCGGATTAAGGTTTATGCTTTGGTTAAGGCAATATTCAGAATAATACGTTTACATGCACAGTAGATGGTTAAAAGCTATAGGAATATTTCTGTTCTACATGTTAATTGGCGTATTCCGAATAAACCAGTGGCACACACAGTAGTAGTAGTAGTAGGAGCGTCATGACGTCTCAACGATCTCCGTCCCAGAATTTCATCCATGGCTGTGAAATAGATGAAATTGGTTTGATTAAAACCGCTATAATTTTGCTTTTTAGCCTTTTTAGCTTAACCCATTTACTCCTAAAATGCCTGCTAAAAACGTCTATAGAATCCTATGGTTTTCTAGACTAAATAGCCTTATTGCCTAAGGGGTTTTCTGAAAAAATACTAAGAATTGTCAACGTCTACCAAAACCTTTATATCTAAGCCTCTGTACACCTAGAAACATGAAATAAAAAGCATGCTGCGCTACGCAGCAACCAGCGGGAGATTCAATGTTGCACTATGCAGCAACCAGCGGGAGATTCAATGTTGCGCTATGCAGCAACCGGTGGGAGATAGAATGTTGCGTCATGCAGCATCCAGTACGAATGGGTTAATAGGCCGCCTTTTGGGTTTTCATACTCCTACGCAATCAGAATATTGTCGCTTTTCCAATGAATGCAGTAATATGGTGTGCATTTAAGCATAGTTATGGCAAGTCGATTGAGCATTTATTCTGATATCTTGATATCAGGCATAATTGTCATGTACATGTAAGCCATTTTTGTCAACTAGTTAACTAGTGAGCCATGTTTGTGTGAACTAGTGAACTAGTGAGGGCCAAAATATGCACACTAGTTAACTAGTGGGAGCCAAAAGGCTCAGTAGTTAACTAGGGAACACATTTTAGCTTCACTAGTTAACTAGTGAAAACCAGAAATGCCCACTAGTTAACTAGTAAAGGCCAAAATGCATACCAGTCAGCTAGTTGAAGGCGTTTGGGTGTCACTAGTTAACTAGTGACAGCCAAAAATGTGCACATGTTTACTAGTGAAGGCAAAACACCTCACTAGTTAACTAGTTACAGTAGGTCAATGTCACTAGTTAACTAGTGAACCATAAATGCCTGACTAGCTAGCTAAGTGATGGCAGTAGGCTCACTAGTTAACTAGTTGATGCATCCTTTTCCAAACTAGTTAACTAGTGAGGTCATACATGTATACTAGTAAACTAGTTCAAGACAAAATTCTCACTAGTAAACTAGTGGCACAGAATTCAAATTAGGAGGCAGAGAATTCCAGAAATTGAGGCTTTCTATTGGCTCCCTATGTCCAAATAGAACATGACAACCAATCACAGTGCAGAATTTCACAAAATCCCACCCACAACATTTGCATGTGGCACACAAGTTAACATGCTGGCCAAAGGAACTCTAGCTAGTAAACTAGTGGCTATAGTGTGACACTTACATGTAAACTAGTGAAGGCAGAACTGCTCACTAGTTAACTAGTGAAGACACAAATGCCCACTAGTTAACTAGTAAGGTCTAAAAAGTGTCACTAGTTTACTAGTGTGCACCAAAACACCCACTAGTGAACTAGTGATGGCAATTTCCATTCGACTAGTTAACAAGTGAGGTGCAAAAAGTGTCACTAGTTCACTAGTGTGCCCCAAAATGCCCACTAGTTAACTAGTGAAGGCCATTTCAGCCCCACTAGTTAACTAGTGAGATGCCAAAATGGTCACTTGTTAACATGTAAAGGCTAAAATACCCACTAGTTTACTAGTGAGGGTGTTGTAGGCCTTACTAGTTAACTAGTGGCATGCATATGTTGTTCACTAGTTAACTAGTTACACCTAAAAACACAAACTAGCTGGCCGTTTTCATCCACTAGTTAACTAGTGGAACAATTTAAGTCTCACTAGTTTGCATGTGTGGCAGTGAAGCAGCTCACTAGTTCGCACAAGACACACACTAGTGGCTGTTTTTGGAGCTATCTAGTTCACTAGTAATGCAAAAGGTACGCTTACTAGTTAACTAGTGACACATTGGCCTTCACTAGTTAACTAGTTGACATGTTTGACCTTACTAGTTTACTAGTAATGGAACAGGACATGCTCACTAGTTAACTAGTGAGCATATCTGCATTATTAATGCATTTCACTAGCTTATAGAGGACATTTTGAGCCTTACATGTTAGCTAGTGGAGACAAAACACTGTCCATAATGAACTAGCAGGAGAAAAATGCCCCTCACACTAGTAAACTAGTGGAATTTGAATAAATACACAAACGGCTGGCATTTTGTGCAACTAGTTAACTAGTGGGACATAACATTGGCCACTAGTTAACTAGTGCACAATGTCGCACTTGCATGCAAAAAAGAAGGCGGAACAAGGATTTTGATTGGTCCATTTAGGACTCAGAAACCTAGAAAACATGGCTGACTTCGTCCAGGCTGTTCTAAGAGCAAACTTTTATAAACTAAGATCGTTTGAGCATAAAAATATGTTTTGATAACATGTCTAGTGACAAAGTTGTCGTGTTTTGCTGTAATCTTCGTTCAGTTAATGTCTACAATCTTTAGTTTTTCAGTTATTAGTCTGAAAATCGCGATAAAACTGGAGGTATTTGTATATGGTTGCCTAGCAACAAAACGTTTCAGTAACATGAACATTGATGATAGCATTGCTGATGTGGCAAGACTAGCTTAAGTAGTTAAGCAGCAGGAGATCATGTGGGAGACCAGGGTTCAATTCCTTAGAAGTGCATCAAGTGTTTTTTCTTGAGCTTTTAATTACTTTTGAAACCATGTGCAGTTAATGTGTGCAGTTAATGTGTACAATCTTTTGTTTTTCAGTTATTAATAAGAAAAGCGCGACTGAACATATATGTCTGTGGTTGCCTAGCAACAATAAACAAAGAATAATATTAAAATTGATCCCTTGAATCTTTGGTGTGGATCACTAAGAGCTCACTTGTTAAAGCATGGGGTTTCCCTGTTATTATTAAAAACATTTTGACAGAATATGAGATACTGCATACTGCAGGCTCTGCTTTACTATCTGAAGTACCGTTGCAGAGCAGTGTGTCAATTTAGCCACTAGGGGCACCTATCAGGACCTGATCACGAGGCTATGAACAGTAAATTTACATTTAGACTGGGTGGGATTCTTACATAATACCCAATAGGAGTCTTCTACCCACCCTCTCATTAGAATTTGCATAATAGCCGTTTCAGGCACTAGTTAACTAGTGAGCTACTTCACTGCCACACATGCAAACTAGTGAGTGTTCCACTAGTTAACTAGTGGACAAAAACGGTCAGCTTGTTTCTCTTTTTAGGTGTAACTAGTTAACTAGTGAACAAAATATACATGCCACTAGTTAACTAGTAAGGTCCACAACACCCTCACTAGTAAACTAGAGGGTATTTTTGCCTTTACATGTTAACAAATGACCATTTTGGCATCTCACTAGTTAACTAGTGGGACTGAAATAGCCTTCACTAGTTAACTAGTGGGCGTTTGGAGCACACTAATAAACTAGTGACACTTTTTGCACCTCACTAGTTAACTAGTCGAATGGAAGTTGCCATCACTAGTTTACTAGTGGGTGTTTTGGTGCACACTAGTAAACTAGTGACACCTTTTAGACCTCACTAGTTAACTAATGGGCATTTGTGTCTTCACTAGTTAACTAGTGAGCAGTTCTGCCTTCACTAGTTTACATGCAAGTGTCACATTGAAGCCACTAGTTTACTAGTTAAAGTTCCTTTGGCCAGCATGTTAACTTGTGTGCCACATGCAAATGTTGTGGGTGGGATTTTGTGAAATTCTGCGCTGTGATTGGTTGTCATGTTCTATTTGGACATAGGGAGCCAATAGAAAGCCTCAATTTCCAGAGTTCTCCACCTCCGCCTTTAATTCTGCGCCACTAGCTGACTAGTGTGAATTTAGGCTTCAACTAGTTTACTAGTATACATTTATGACCTCACTAGTTAACTAGTTTGGACAAAGGATGCATCAAATAGTTAACTAGTGAGCCTGCTGCCATCACCTAGCTAGCTAGTAAGCCATTTATGGTTCACTAGTTAACTAGTGACATTGACCTACTCCAACTAGTTAACTAGTGAGGAGTTTTGCCTTCACTAGTAAACATGTGCAAATTTTTGGCTGTCACTAGTTGAGACCCAAAAGCCTTCAACTAGCTAACTGGTATGCATTTTGGCCTTTACTAGTTAACTAGTGGACATTTCTGGCTCTCACTAGTTAACTAGGGAAGCTAATATGTGTTCACTAGTTAACTAGTGGGCATTTATGCTGTCACTAGTTAACTAGTGTGCACAAACATGGCTCACTAGTTAACTAGTTGACAAACATGGCTTGCATGTTGGCCTGATATCAAGATATCAGAATAAATGCTCAAGCGGCTGGCCAAATTACATAGAAGTTAACAAGTGGGAATTTGACATTCAGTAGTCAGCTAGTAAACATTTTTGTACCTTACTAGTTGACTAGTAAAATATAGTAGCCTTTAAACTAGTTAACTAGTGCACATTTCAGTGTCCACTAGTTAACTAGTAAACATGCTGAGCATTACTAGTTAACTAGTAAGATATTAAACATATGAACTAGTTAACTAGAGAGAATTTGGACCTTACTAGTTAACTAGTGAGCATTTTGGCTGTCACTAGTTAACTAGTTCACACAGAAATGGCTCACTAGTTAACTAGTGGACAGAAATGGCTTGCATGTACATGACAATTATGCCTGATATCAAGATATCTGAATAAATGCTCAATCGGCTTGCCATATCTTGCCAATGTCCATACCAAGACCAATATCCATTAATATACATGTAGGTGTCATCTTCCTGTTATTCTACACTGCACTGGTTCAGCTCTATATACAAAGCATTATATAGCAGGCCAGAAATGAACTCTGGCATTGGTGCTATTGTCACAGAAATGGTTCGGAAACTGCTTTAGTAAATTGTCTTTGAATCCCATTCTGTCAGGTGGACTCAGCATGAGTGCCTCTGTTTGTATTTGAATTGTGAAGGTAAATGTTCTCAGATTGAGTGTTTCATGGAATGACATTTTCATCATGATTTCCCCGCAATGCAGCTTTTGATAGTGGAATTACTTTGTTTATGTCATTCGCGCATTAATGGCTGCCTGTGCAGATGGCTTCAGTTGTTGTATACAGTGCCACTCACTCCTCCTCTCCTCAGGTTGTGCAGTTCAGCTCACCTTTAGAGCCTCTGTACCTCTGTAATGAGCTGTGTAATGACGCTTATAATCACAACCAACATTGGGGCTGTCCCATACAGAGGTAGATTTATAACATATGGGTGAAAGCACCAGAGCCCCAAGGTGACCCCTCCTGGGGCCTGAAAAAATACTTGCCCTTTATGATATTTACTCGATTTAGCAGCTTCCTGTGTAGGCACAGCAGGACTGTTTGCTTTGCTGATTGAAAACCTCTCGAGATGGTGAGAGACTACATTCCAGTCGGAATGTGGCTGGTTGAGACGTACGTGTATGAGCTTGGTGTCACTTTGATTGGCCTCCTCTGTGTGAATGCCAACTCTGTACCCAGCATGTGGGGAACGTCAACCTAGATGAGTCAGGTCTCATTTAGACTGAAGGCACACTGACCACTTGGCCTTTTTCTCCTCAGATCTCTTTTTAGCACTTGGTCATTCCCATTCCTCTTGCTGTTTTTTTCATTCTGTTCCTCGCCTGTTGTTATTTCCAGACCCCAGCACCGTCTATGTATCTATGTTTCTCACTTTTATTACCATCAAGTTCATCTGTCATGTCCTTGTCATATTGTGGTTTTTGAAATTATTCTGTGCTGACTTCTCCTCTACAGATCTCATATCCCCCGGTGTGCTCTGTCAACCCTCCTCTTTCTTCTTCTGTCTTGTCCTTCTGCTGTTCTCTTCTGTTCTATGCTGATGCGCTCTACTCTGTAAATATAGCATTTGTTGTTGTTGTGTTTTCATTTGGTAGCACATGGTCCTTTATTTTAGGCATAAACATTTATGCAGTCATAGTTCACATTAATGTTCTCTTTCTGTGGCAGCTGAGAAAACATAGTGTCACAGTCTCAAACCTGTTCTTATATCTACACCTCCCTTGTTCCCTCTATACCCAAAGTGCTGAATTTTATTTAGCCTACCAAGAGAATTCTTAAAGGAGTTATTTTTGAGGTTAGCAGAAATTGCATTGTGGGAGTTTTTTGGGGGATTTTTATTTTTTTAAAAGTCTCCCTCTTAGCATTTCTCTTATATTTTATTCATTTTTACTTCCCGCAAGCTTTTCTTCTTCTCATGAATCACAACCCTTTGAAAGTTTCAGTGCACTGAGTGGACAAGTTGCTTGTGCTCAATCAGAAATGATATCCAGAGGTGCTACATCATATCTCCCGGTGAAGGAAGTAGACATTTACTGCTGACGTGAATCAGCCTAAAACATAAAGCAACTCGGACCCTAGTCTGCCAGTCACTCTGGATCCCTCTTGGCCTCTTCACTCTTTTCTCTGCTTTCAGTCCAGTCTATGTGTCTGTCCTGATCAGCATTCACATACATTAGTGTGCTCCAGCGCATTCTGCTGGCATACAGTCAGAAGCTCTTCTCTTTTGGCAGGTAACCGGAACAAGGACAAACCGGGCACACCAGCAATTTAACTGATTGGAAGTGGAAAGTAATATATTAGAGAGCCCTGTTGCTGAAGTTGAACTTTATTGTATGTTATTAGAGTAGACTTGAGAGAGATGCGGAGAGAGCATGGGATTGGTGCCACTGGGAATGAATTTAGCCTCACCAATCTAGGCAATGTACTTGATGCATATTCTAACAAAGAGTTCAAGCAGGATCCTTGTTGTATTGTTTTTGCTAGTCACTGGGAGAGAGATATGCACAATTGATACTACAGGATGCTTACCCAGGTACTGTATGCGACTCAGCTTGACCGGGTGGGGATAGGTAGAAGGAGAGCTGACCCCTGTTACAATTCTAGGCTGTGGCAGAAAATAACCCCCCCCCATCTGATTACAGGCTCTCGGGGTAGCACAGATCGATGGGCACTTTGTCTTAAGTGGTCATGTAGGTTAATAAACAGGGGAGGGGACTAGCCAATTTCTGGGTATTGCACTTATCTCTTTAGTCTTTAAGACCTTTTATTGGTGGGAGACTACAAAGGAACATGCAGGAGAAGACAAAAGGATAAGCAAATGTCAGAAGAGGTGGTGTGAATAGGGATAGGGAATGTGATGAGGATTGTGCAGAAACTCATGAAAGGATACCATTTTTCCTTATTTAGTCACTTCATATATGGCTGCTATGTCTTGACATACTGGAAGGCTGACGGATAATATATCTGTAAAATTACTGGAATATAAGAATCTAAAACAGACCAATTCAGTCTAATGCACACAAGGAATTTCAGCATATGTGGCTGTAATCTGCAGCAAGCTTTGATGAAAGTAGAAACAAACAAGCTAGCAAATAAATGCCTAGGCTTTGAAAGCCACCTGTTCCTGTTATGTGTTCAAAGGAACTCCAAGCAGCCACTTTGTGAATTCCATATTTGTTCATGTCAGTGAAGAACAAAAATGACAGAAAAAAGAAAAATGTGTTGTTTCTATTCTCCTCCTCCTTCTTCTCCTTCTTCTCCTGCTCTATGTTAGCTTTTGGCCTCATCTTCTGTGTGACCCAGGACATCTGGTCAGCATTTCAGCATTTCCCATAGTCTCTTCCCATTCTCACAGCCCAAAGCTTGAGGAATTCCAGAGGCAACTTGAATTTTGCCTTCTTTGGAATGGAAATTAGGGATGTGAAAAAAAGCTGCAAGAAAGAAAAACAGATGAAATAAAATCTTTTCATTTTTATTTTTCTCTTTACAATCAGCAGACAGGCCCAGGACAAGGCTACCCAGTCTAGTGGTCAGATTCCATTATTACACAATATAAATGCCTGTCTGTCTGTTTTTTGGTCACTGGATAGGCATCAGAGACCTCCGTATATTATGGCACTGGCCATTTCCTGCTGGTGCTCAGGCTGGGTTCAATTCCCAGAGTGCAATCCTGACGGACGCAATTTGTAATGAAATTTAGGGAGGTGAAAGCTACATGCAGATGCCATTCAATTCCCATTCTATATCCCCAGTGCTTTGTACCGTGTCCAACACTGTCTGGCCTTGTTGGTAATTATCTAATATCAACCTTGGGGTGGAATGGGAGTTCTACAATTACAGATCCTCAGAGAAAGATGTCATTAAAGCGTTGAACTGCATGTGAACTGACCACTGGCTGGGGAAGTGTATTAAAAATCATTATTGAATTCTGGATGTAACAGAAGAATAACAGTGAAGGGGCCATGACTTGCCCAGGCCTATGAAGTCTGAACAGCCTCTGGCTGCTTGCACACACATGCATACATTCATGCACATGCACACAATCACAAATGCTCTCCTCACTCACTCACTCAGTCTCTCTCTCTCTCTCTCTTTGTCAATACTTCTAAAAGTTCTAAAACAACATTTCTAAATGAGTGTTCTGTGTGCCACCTTAGAATGCCTACTGGAAAATGGAAAAGCAGGAATTTCCCAAAGCACATATGCTGGCTCTGTACATCAGATGTGGATGAGCCAGTAGGCATATGCTGAGTTGGGTAACTGTTGAAAGACGACAGGTGGTAGTATCAGTATTTGCATAATTATGGATGTACGGAGTGCAGTCATAACAAGCCATAAACACAACCCATATGGCCCTCTTAAGAACCAGAGGTTCTCCAACCACTTGAAATGGCTCCTTTTTGGACAGGTGTTTTTCTCTAAATCTGAATTCCAAACTGGAAGTGTCTTATTGAACTCCCGTTGAGTTGGGGGTTGTGTATTGGCTGGAACAGTAAAGTGGCCTGCTCCTATCTCCATGAACTTGGCTTTACAGCATGCACAGACAGTTTGAAGACGAGCCATGAATAAAAACATGGACAGTATGATGATTATCAGGGGAGAATAGTGACCTGACAAAGACCTTCATAAGCTTTGTTGCAGATGTATGTGGCCCCAGCCTCAGGCACCTGCCCTGAGGTTCAAAGCCATTACAGTGCAGGTCATACATATGGCGCCCCCCCTCCTCCTCCACCACTCCCTCTCTCTATCTGGCCAGCTTGCTCTTTCGACTCGCTGAATCACCTCCAAACACCACTTTGATTTCCTCAGACGTTGTACATCCTGGTGACCGGTGCCTCAGATTTTGTAGATCCTGCTGAGCGCTTCCTTCCTCACGCAACCTCACAGCACAAACACAGGCACCCGCACACCTTCTTGCACACAAAATATGAATTGACATTTGCATAACTATATTCTTCTACCCTCCTCCTTCTCTTCCCTCTGTTTCTCTCACCAGTGCAAATGACCCTCCACTTCTTAAATACTTAATGTCTCTATGTGTGTTATGTTCTTCTATAGACATGCCCTTGCACGTGCGCCGTAGCAGTGACCCCGCGCTGGCTGCCCTCACTGAAGCCCAGCTGATACCAGAAGAGCCGTCCAGGAAAAACCCGACGCGCTGGTCCACCACAGCCGGCTTCCTTAAGCCCAGTGCCCACAACACCATCAGTGGAACCGGCACCAACAGCTTGGAGAGAAAGGTCAAGCCCAATGCACTTCTACCTACCTCTCTCAAAATCATGAACTGTAAACAAAATGTGTAAATATTTGGAGTTTGGAGTTTAAACGTAGGATAGGAGATCATTTCTGAAGCATTTTTGCTATATTACCTGAAATTGTCCTTACATCCCATTAGCAACCAATTAATTAAATGCATCACAGGATTGTAAAAAGCCCATTCAATCATCTTAAAAAGGCAGCAACAAATGATCAGTTACTAATCTCTATCGATGGAACTTGCTCACATGCATGCACTCAGCTCATCCACACATTGCTGTGAGTGACTGCAGCCCCCCAATGCACAAGGTAATGCTAGCAAGGCATGGTATCAAATGTTTCCATAGTGTAATGGGTAGCTATTTTTTTGGCTAAATATTATATTAAAGGTTAAATCTTATGTGTGGCAAATATAAATTTGTATCCCAAGATGAAAACTTGAGACAAGATGAAGCCTGGCTTACCTGTGTCTCCCCCTTCAACTTTATTTTCAATTTTATTTTTAGTATCAATCATGAGACAAAAGTGTTGTTTTATGCAATCAAAGTGTACAAGAAAATAGTTTGAAATGTCAGTGTGTTTCAATGAAGTCTGCCCTGGATGAGCTAGTCTCTGGCTGAGTAAGATATCCTTTCACCTGGTAACGTTAGAGATGGGGAATTTGTTGAGAGTGGCAAGGATGGATGGAGTACAACTCAGGAAGTTAAATGCATGTACATTTATGCAGTGGTTGTGGTATTTCTGATATTGGGCAGGTAGTTCATTTCTGTATTGTCCCTCCAATTATATTTGCTTTGTGTAATCTAGAAGCCTAGTTTTTGTCTTACAGCCTATATAGGCTACTGTAGGCCTAATCCATCTGTCATGTCTAGGTCTATATTCACTTTGAATGGGATGTTTTACAAAATGTGATTCATATAGCTTGTCATATAGCTTCAGTTGTATTTCAAAATCGATCTTTTCTGGCTGCATTTTCTAGGATCTACTATCCTACTTTTAATACAACTATGTGTCTCTTAATCAAGACTTTAATAACTCTTAGTCTTAATTAAGACATTGTTAAGATGTCATTGTGTATTTGCTGTAAATAGAGAAAAGCTGTATCTGAAGCCTAACAGGGAGGTTACACCGGGCACATAACTGAAGTGTTCCATCCTGGCTACACCAGGCGTGATAGCGGCGTGTATGTTTGAAAATAGTCTTCTACAATTATTTTTACTCTCCGCAAACGGAATGCTTCAGTTGAGGACCTGGTGTAACCCGGATGTTATGGTGATAGCATTTGTTACAAAGGTTAGGTCAGCACCTTGGGCTGCAAATTAATCAGAAAACGGCTCTTTTCCCACCCAGCCTCACTGCCCTGGCAAATGTAAAAGAGTGTAGTTAACTCTCTCAAAATGGCTGCCCTCTCATACTGATGGTGAACACCTTGCTGTTTTGATACCACCAATATTCTAAAAATGACTTGATGAGGGAAGGGTGGGATGGGAAGATGGAGTGAGAGGAATGTGACACGGCTACCCTGGATGCGATTAGTGTGTCTCTTTTGCTTATAATCCCATTTAAAAGCACATTTGGAATGTCACTTGGTAAGCTTATAGAATACTTTCATGTTGAAGAGGAAAGAAAAAAAAATACCAGAAAGAGAAAATAAAGCTGTTTCATTTTTTGTGTGTGTGTGTGTGGGGGTGGATGTGAGGTGTGGAGGCTGATGGTAAAATGTCAAGGCCAGACGTGCTGGGGAAAAGCTTTGTTGGTGATCTTGGCAAAGTTCCATGGACAACTGTCTGTCTTGTTTTGATGTGTCTCTGTGTGTTATGATTGAGGAGAGCCATTCCTCACTTGATGCCTGCAATGCTGTTTTTTTACCATGCAATGTGTATCTATATTTAACTGTGACAGAGCATGTAATGAATTGCACCACAATTTCTTTAAAAAAAATCTTTGGTATTTCCTGTGTGAAGCTATTTCCAGTCTATCAGCATCAGATGTGGGATGCATGTTGAGGGTGGTGGACTTTCTGGCTTTTATTTCATTCTCTTAACTTGGCCAGGATCGGCAAGGATCATCAATGATCATAAATAAACTTTTGACTGGTTGAGAGATCACATAGACAAATGCAAGCCCTGCTCACTTCCAGCCTATAGTTTGCCATAGTATTACTCATGATTCCCAGTCAGTTATTTGCCCTCCAATGCAGGATCCGCTAACTGTAGTGCTCTGCAATGAAGGTATGCATTTTTTTTCACAGGCAGTACTCTGTTGGGAATCTTTGATTCATTACTCCCCATGCCATAAAGTCTTCACTTTGCTTTCATTGTCTTTACTGTGTTTGTGTGCCCCTTCTGAGTCAGTGTCATTTAATGGCTTCAGCAGGACCAACAGTAAATATGCACTCATCTGATTTACGGCCTGCCTGGCCCTGTGTTCCACGTTCACTTTTTATCTGCTGTAAAAATTAAGAGGATTCCTTTCCCCCCGTTTTTACTCCCTTCATTTTTTTTAGTCCACACTGCCACATTGGCAGCTTGTACGGTTATCACCAGACATCTCGCTCTAAGACCTTTCACCTTTCCGCTTTATGACCTCTGTCTGTAGCCCTTCCTCTTCCTCATCTGGCTCCAAGCTTTCTCCCATCTGCAGCCTTTGTCACGGTATATTCTACTTAGGCAAAACATATGGATAACTTTACAGGTGGAGAAAGGGCACTGTGTGTTGCCGACTCACTGGGGAGGTTTTCATGGGGATAGTCTGTGCTGGGGATGACATGGTGCAATGTTCATAAATATCTTTTCAAGCTGGCTATAGCCATCAGCAAGCTTACTTCATGGACTTTATGAGCCAAGGCCGTCCATGTGAAGCAATAAGCAACCCTGTGGTGTAGGCTATGTGTATTGTGGGGGTACACCCTTTCAATAAATCATGCTTTCATTAGTTATGGCTCTAGTTGGTATTTGGTTTCTCCTGTTTGAGAATATTTGTTTGATTGGTGTGAGCTTTAATAGCTGAATGTCCTAACTTTTCAGAACACTTCAACTCTTCCAGAGTTGCACCATATTAGAGAAGAAAAAAATTACCGTAAAACTTCAAATAATAGCCGAGTCCCAAATTGGGTTAAAGGCCAGTGGTGTGAATTTGATGTTGCACGTCGTTGCAAGCCGTCGCAAAACATGCTGACAACAAAACAAAAGGGTTTGCGAACGTAATTCTTTATTCTAAATGTGTACCGCCATGGCGATAAAGAGAAAGAAGCTATGATTTGAAATGTAAGCTGACTGTTGTCAAATTTGCCAAATAAAATATGGGAGAAACGATATGGTTCATGTTGTCTCATGCTGTTTCATTCGTGCTGAAAAGGAGGGAGAATGAAACATTATGCACGTTCCACTTTTGCATAAATAATTCCTGAACGGTTTTGGTCAGGGCTGATAATGCAACTGTAGGCTATTTGACAAAGGACCGATATAGGCTAGGTTGTTAGTGACAAAATATGAGCTTTCAGTGTGATACGATCTCTTTGTAAATTACGTTTGATTAAAACTAGGGCTGTCAAAATAACTCATTAATTTCGATTAATTAATTTGAGAAAAAATAACTGATTAAAAAAAATAACACAGATTAATCGATTCCGTATGACCTTTGACCCCGAGCCGTTGTAGTCAGTAACCATTAGACTGTAAAATGAAGGAGAGAGAAGAAAATGTGCCGCC
This sequence comes from Alosa alosa, assembly GCF_017589495.1. Lineage (NCBI taxonomy): Eukaryota > Metazoa > Chordata > Actinopteri > Clupeiformes > Clupeidae > Alosa > Alosa alosa. Next base: position 14,974,559 of record NC_063204.1, read on the forward strand.
TAGATCATTGATTGGAACATTTACTATGGTGTTGATAAAAATAAAGTGATGATTAAAATTAAGTCCTCTGCAATGTCTGCAGCAAGGAATTTGCATATCACCGGATTTCATCAACTCTAAAGTCGCACATCAATGCAAAGAAATTGTGTTGACATTGAGGGGAGTGTTAATTTATTTTCATGGTGTCCCCTAGGTTATATCTGTGGCCTGAAATACCTTGTATGTGAAAAACAACTTCTTCCCGAAGCACTTTTGAATTTATTTCCTCAGCATATTAGGTCATATCATAGATTATTATGGGAATTATTAAAATAATAATAAGAGTTTTAATGTCACTAATGCTGATTATTCAATGATTCATTTGAATTTAAATATTTAAAATATTTTCACAGCAAAAATTATATATGCGATTAATTTAGATTAATCACAGAGTATGTAATTAATTCAATTTTTTTTTTTTATCGATTGACAGCCCTAATTAAAACGTGTTTCATCTGTTCTGGCTATCCCCGCTATTTGTATCTTACTGTATCTCACTCACACTAAATTAATGATGATCTGTAATTGTCATCAGATAGCCTAGTCATATAGGTAGACATTCAGTGTGTTTGAAATATTTAAATTGATAATATTTTCCATCTTTGCAGAGGAAAAGTTTTGTGTAAAGGGAATTAAAGGCCTGTCTCATATAGACACCTGTCTCTAATACTAGCCGGTGCAGTTTGGCGATTTGGGAAAATAAAAGCCTGGGCTATTATTTGGAGTTTTACGGTATGTTTGAGAGAGGTCAACCTGCTAACTTACACATAAATATGTCTGGCTTTATTATTTTATTGCTAAGCAATTTTTCATAGTTTTATTATGTTTGCCCTTTATCCCACCCATAGCTTTCAAATTTGTGAGAAATGGTGGAAAGTTTTGAAATTGGGCACAGTCATTGCAGACAGGTTCTTGATTGTTCTGACTAAGTTTCGTGTCTACACTTCAAACACTCTAGCGCCACCAGTGGGTCAAAGTTGGAGTAGCATTCATGCACATAACTTTTGAACCATATGTCCAATTTTGAAAACTAAGTGCGGTTGGAGTCTTTGAATTTAGCCGACTTCAAGTTTGTGTTATTAGCTGAATTAAGCACAAATCTGTTTTGGAGAATAACTGTTGATGTGTTTGATGTCATTTACTGTTATTTCTGAGAGACCATGCATATGTTCAGTATACAAAATACATGCGTAAAGTATATCAGAATGTAAAAGGTGTTGTTCCATTGCTTTGTATTGATGAATGTCTCTCCATGGTTACTTCTATATTCCTCAGGGAAAAGGGTTGAACTCCTACCGGAGCCTTCCTCGCGATGCTGCTGCATGGGCCACCCAGTTCCAGAGGGAGAATGCCCGCTCATCGCTCAGTGCCAACCACCCAATGGTCGACCGCTGGCTGGAGCGCCAGGAACAGGTAAGCTTGATGCCGAGACCACACTGTGGTGGACACTGGATAGAAACTGACCTCCTAATCTTATCTAGTAGCAGTTTCACACATGGCTGTGGTACATAACAATTGTGGGTCATACTAGAAGCAAGAAGATTTGAGATCAATGTCAAATGGAGCTGAGCAAACCTCAAATGTCAACTGAGACACAGTCCCTTGAAGTTGTACCTTCCTCTGCTAGTTATGGTACCGGGATCCAATTATCTTAGGTTTTTTTTTTTTTTCTTCTTCTCCATGATCTGAAGTGCAGGAACTATATCGTTGTGACCTTGTGTTGTGCAGCTCAACAGGATCTTCATTTGCCCAGTATTTCACACTTCCCTGCTCTTTGTCCCTTTGCCTGGCAATACCTTCCACTGGCCGGTTGTGCGCCGGTGTGGAAGGAGCCTGGAGTGATTTCTTCCTCCACACAGAAAAAAAAATATAAAATGAAGAAGGAGGGGGAGAAGAGATTGAAATGTTGAGAAATGTGCTTATTAATTTTCAAAATCGATTTGCCAGGAGAAATACAGATCACAGTTTGTTCACCAAGAGTACCTTTTGTCCCCAGTGACAGCGTGGGCAGCTTCAAAAAACTATTCCTTTATTTCAGCCTTTCTTTCAGCCCTCGTTCTTTTGTTTGCACATGCTCAGTGTGAAAGCCAGTGCCCCTGACCAATCATGCTTCAGATCGTGCATCTTCATTAAGGGACTCGTCTTGCATGGGAAAGCCAATCACTTCAGTTCTCTGCAGAGGCTCAAGGGATTGGTTCCCTAGAGACACACACACACACACACACGCACAAATTCTCACTCATTCACTTTCTCTCTCTCTCTCTCTCTCTTGCTCTCTCTCTTACAGCCATACCGCCCTCACACACACAGTTTGACGGTGTAATGGATTTGGAGTCCAAACATTTTTATGGCTTAGCTTGACCCCTTTCAAGCTGTTACACCTGCAAACACACATGCACACAGGGGTTGCCATACTTCAATTCACAGATCTTATGAGTCTCAATACGTTTTTTGTCTGTATCTTTTCGGCATGTTTGTTCAGTACTTCAAGGTACGATTGGTTATTGATGTATACCAAAACAATGTCACAAATGTTACGATGCAAACAGATGAAATAGAAGTTGCATTAAGTCAAGTCAAAGTGGTTTATTCCAGTGTAAAATGGTAGAAAAGTTCACAAACATTCACAAAGGTGCAACCTATACCTGCTCTCGGCATATTCTCTGGAGTTCTCTCTCCTTCGTCCTGTCTGGGTGAACTACTTTGTCCTGTCTCAATGAACTCACTAAAAGTTAGCAACTCATTATATGCTGGTCTCAATGCAAATTAATCTGGCTTCTACCCAGATAGCCTTTTGTCCTATGTATATGATAATTCAGTTAACCTCACACCTTTGGCTGGGATGGTTTTCAATGGCTTACCCCCAAATAAAACCCATTCTATGATCGTTGGTGTTTCACACCCCACCTGGCCAAACCACCCATCTCGCCAAACCATCTGGCCTGCCAAAACTTTATCTTGGTTGGAGGAATTATATCACTCATACAATTCGGCAGGATTCATTTCTTACAGTGTGTTAAAGGTATGTAGGTGTTCCTTTGATACCAGTGCGGCAGATAAAAAATACCTCATCATGCCCCGATTAAGATATCACACTGCCACAATCTGCAGGAGCTGTGATGATGATATTGAGCATATACACTTAGGCACACCCACACCTGCAACATACACACAGTTAAAAAAAAAAAAAGGCTCTTTGCTCATGTGACCTTGGTTATGTTCCTTACCTCTTAAAGTTATTGCTCAGATAAAGTCTTGATGATGGACAGTTATCCTAGACTGTGCACAACATAATGAGGACACAAGTCCAAACACACTCAATATACAGGCGATATGTATGTCACATGATATAACCTACTCTATATAATTCTGATTCTTTTTTCATTAATGATTGATCATTGAATCACTTATTGTTAGTCCCCATTTTCATTTCATGGAAGGGCAAAGTTTGAATAGTTTTTCAAAACCAAAAAAAGTTCTTTCACATGCCGAAGCCCTCTCGCTGAACTCTCCCTGTGTTCCTTGATGGAGATGTGACAGGTAGCAGTGGTCCCGTGCCTTTAGCGTGGTTAACTGGTAAATGGGTTGGGTGAAGTGCCATTTTTGTTGCAGGGGTGGACTTGTACTCACACCTCTTTAGTGCTTCTGTGTGATGCATTTTTAATCCCTTCCAACCACTCTTGAGTATGAATTAGAAATGGCGCTGCCTGGTTGCTCTAGAGATGGAACATTTTTCTCCCATTTCTTTCTTCTGAATGGTTAGGTTCATGGTCAAGTTGATCAAGCACGCCATTGTGTTTTTCTTGCACTCATTCTCTCTCTTTCTCTCTCTCTCTCGCTCTTTATATTTTTCATCTCTCAGTCATTCTAATTCAGATCAATTACATCCAGTTCAAATCAATTCATTTAATTTTAGTTCAGTTCCAATTGAATTCAGTAAGCTTTTTTGGCATGAGAAGAAACATATAGTTTATGATGCATGGACAGCTTATCTCTCTCACTCACTCACTCACTCACTCACTCTCTCACTCACTCTCGGTAATTTCAAAGTGCATGATGGTACACACATATCTGCAAGGGAACACATATCTGCTAGGGTTTTACCAGAATTGCTAGTTTCAGATGTGCACTCTTACACTATGGTAAAAGAACGTCTACTGTATGTAGGACACTTTCCACAGCATGTTCATTTATGGGGGTATCCTAGAATATATGTGTTCTGAGACAATCATAGCAACAAAAATCTGACATTGTGATGTCAAATTAACTAGTGATTTTGTAAAAAAGTGATTTTATTTCAGGATCATATCACATCTGTCATCTGAAAGACCTGGCCTAGCAGCAAGTGGAAAACTGTTATATATTCTAAAAACTGGCAACACCTTTCACTTTCATGATTTTAATCCAAAGTGACATCTTGCACTGCATCAAGGTAGCTGACAATTGTTCTGCTCAGGTCTCAGTGAAGTCTAACGCACCCATTAACTCACCCGTTTGCCAGTTCCCCTTCATCAAAGTGGCACTCTAAAGACTTCTATTTATCGACCCATAAATGTCAGATTGAATGATTGTTAGCCTTTTGATAAACGCTTGTCATTAAACTCGATCCCACGTTATGATAAAATCTAACATCCTTCACCAGACCTATACACAGTTCTGTCAACAAGTCACAGGAAGGTCCCTGTGGATCTCCATGGTGACCAAGGAGATTTAGCGAACTTCATAGGACTTTATGAATTGATCAATAATCCTTATGTGGTGTTGCCAAACAGGATGACTATCACTAGTAGCAATTTTTGCAGAAGTTTTTTTTTAACCAACTAGTTCGTTGGAGCAAGTATTGCATCAGTAGGTAGCTCAGAAAAAGGAAGAAAAGACACTTTGATCAAGCAGGGTGCCTTTTCTGTGCTTTGTAGATAAACTGAGCACCTTGTCTCTGCTGTCTGTCTAATTCCTGGTAAATGAAAAGAGAATGCTTACCTCTGTGAGCTCAGTATCTTTTTGTCAGAAGTTCTTGAAGTGGTAGAAGAAAAAGGGAAGAGAGAAAAGGTGTTCCGGCGTTTTCAATGGTTAAAAGGTTGATGCCTGAAAGTAAGGGGAAGAAACAAGAATGATGCCAAGCTAATTTCACTAGAGGTGTAAGTACGAGCAAAGGTGAATGATTAATTTGCTCCCTCTGTTCCATTTGCATTGATGATCATCTTTGTTTAGTATTATGCAGGTAAGGTTTGGAGCTACATCACTGGGAAATATGAGGTCCACTGGTCAAACTGACCTTAAGTTTTAAGACACTTGTGAGGAGTGTGTGTGTGTGTGTGTGTGTGTACAGTATGTATGTGTGTGTGTTTATGTGTGTGTGCCTTTGGCATGCCCCTGGCATATTTTGCCTAGTGAAATGGAAAGGGCTGAAGTAGCTAAAAATCGTAATCACTGTTTCAGTGGACCTCGGTGCAGGTGACCTTTCTTTTCTTTGCTGCATTTTGTTGTTTGCGTTTGATGTTCTTCCCTCCCTCTTTTTCACACAACAT